>NC_037671.1:95231522-95605645 GCF_003255815.1 Theropithecus gelada | reverse complement strand
AAAAAAAAAAAAAAAAAAAAAAAAAAAAAAAAAAAAAAAAGCATGGACCCTGGAGCCCAGTGGTGTGAGACTGCTAAGGCAAGTTCTTGCAAGGGCCAGAAAGGTGATCTAGCTGAGTGATGCAGACAGGGTGCAAGGAACAGAGAGGGCATGCCCAATGCAATTGAACAGCCACTAGTTCCATATGATGGTGACCCTGCTGGTTAATGTGGAGACAGTTTGCTCACCCAATGGTAGGTTCTTCCTCTACTTTTAGCTGCAGAGATGGATTTTACATTTCCAAACATGTTCAGGCCAAACATCACCTACCTGCTGGCCAGATGTAGCCTGTGGACCAGTGTGAGATCCTGACACACATGGTGCTCCGTCTAGAGAAATAAGACCATGCTGTTTTTTCTGGTGATGCCCTCCCTTCCCTTGCAAGTCAGTGAAAGCCTGCCAAGGTGGGGCTTGCTGTGAAACTTTTTCTTTCGTTTGGAAAGTGCATGAAGACTCAACTTTTATTTTGTTACATATTTGAAGATGAAGAAGGAGGAAAGGGATAAAATAATCTTTAATTCTATGGTATGTAAACTGAATTAAAAATTGAAATATGATCTAAGAATACTAGGAATAGAAAGTAGATATACAGTTCTGACACATTATTAGGTGACTATAAATTGCCAGAAAGAATACCTGCTGGATTTCTCAAGTGTCATGCTAGTTTCAGTTCCTTTATTATAGGATTAGCATTTTAAAGGTGTCTCTGAGGAAAAGATGTATTTTTTTTTTTACCTTGAAAACCTCTTTAACATGGATCGATTTATCATTAAGAAGGAAATTTTTTTTTCAGTAAAATGCTATCTTGTTTTCTTTCATCTACTCATAAATGCACTTCATAATTGCACGTGAATAGAGAAAAGAGAGTAATACATTTGTTAGAAGCATCTTAAAATGAAGTTTAATTAATTACTGACCTATGTTACCTTAATTATTACAGCTTCAGATGTTCTATACAATAGTGGAATTTAATTAAAACCTTCCTAACTAAAGGATGCTTGGTCCTATTTTGGAATTAAGCAGGATTCTGATTTATGAGTACTCTTTCCTCCCACTCAAATCTTAATGAGGCTGCAAGCAGACCTCCTTGTGAAGGTCTTTTACTTAGAGTCAGTACCATTAGGTTTAGCAGGTAGTTACCTTTACTGAGTATAGACACCCAAATTATACTTTCCTTGAATAATCCATGTAATATTTATGCTCATATATTTGCACCCACTTGTGTTTATCTCAAAAGGAAACATAAATGAAAGCTTCCCATCCTTTAATCGTATTTCCTAAATTAACTAGACAGCATTTCATATAGCCATAACTATCTCATGGCAAGATCATATTGAACTGAAGAACTCACCACTAATGGGTTTGGAACAGGCTACACACTTGTTGGCATAAAGATGGTTGTAGCAGTCCACGCAGAATGGATAGTCGTCTCTGGACATAAACTGCTCTTCACAGAGATCTTTCCTACAGCCACTACACAGAAAACACTCTTTATGCCATAGCTGGTCACAAAATGTTATCCCACCTGAGGTTATCACCTGCCAAAGACCACAGAAAAGGCAATGACCATGGGAGCCATTACAATTCAGATCATTTCATGATTCTCTTGAGATCCTAGTATCTCTGGGGATTAAAGGAAGCAAAAAGAAAAAATAAAAGATCATTTCGTGTCTTCTATGTCCACAACTGGTGCTTTCGGCTACTCTATTTTCATCTTAGGATGTTCTTTTCCTCAAAAAGTCATTAAAAAATTAATAACATGAGAAACCAAAGGTTATAGGAATTAATTGGAAGTAGAAAGAAATAAAAATTATTTTATATTTTTCTCCTACAATGAAATAGAACAGAGGCAGGGCCATATTGGACTCAGGAAGATGGGGGAGAAAACCACACACGTTCTTTATTCACTTCCTCATACTTCTCTGAATTTTCTTAATTTTGGTTTTTAAAGATCTGCTGTTAGAGCTATTTTCTATACTATGTTCTTATAACTACCTATCTAACTTTAGGGATGCTTAAAAGAATTCTTCTTTTTCCTGAACTTTTTACACCAGGTACAAGAATATCCAACAGCAGTAACTCTGAAGGGAATTGGTAAGCACCATTATTTGTTGATAACGACTACCATTTCTTAAGTGTTCATTCAGTCCTTAGCATCGTGCTAAGGATGACCTCTTCTGAATATTCTCAACACCTCTACATAGTAGAGACTATTATCTTTCCCTCTTTTCCTATGAGCAACTACTGAGGGTTACAGTCATTAAGTTACTTGCCATCGCCACAGTGAGCTAGGATTCAAACCTGCATGGTCTGACTCCACAGCCTGTGTGCATCACCATTAATACCACACTGAGTCAAGGTTACCTTGCACAGATAAGCAGTTGAAAATCCTTGCTGAATGAATGAATAAATACCAAAGAAAAAAATAGTTGGAAAGCGATTCCAATATTGTATCTAGCAATGGGGCGTTGTGGGAATCAGAACTCAATGGAGTGAGCCCTGGTTGTACATTGAGCCTTAAGGTGTTATGTGAAGTGTTTTGCCAGAGATGTAATTAGTTCTGCATGAGATAATTTTTTTTTCCTAAATGAATTTAATCCATGAATTCTACTTTTTAAAAGGCTGAGAAATCTTTATTTAGAATCAGATGGATAAATATTGGGCAATTTTTCTCGTGTAACTATTTTTAAGCCATATCACCTTTTGAATTTACAGCTAATGAGCTCTTAGAGTTGCTGCAGATATTGGAATGTGTTTTTGTAAATTTTTGTAATGACTGAAGCAATGGGATATCTGAGGTGGTTCCCACAACCTTTGTATCAAATTAACTAGATAGTAAAACATAGAGCCTATTTTAAGCCACCTCCTTGTTTACAAACTCGAAAATGTTATTTGTCTGTGAAAAAATTATTCTAAAAATATTTTTAATCGTATAACAAATATCTTAGAAATTAAAGATATTTGATATGAAAGATATTTTCCTAGAGGAAAAAAGCATACTATTCTGAATAAGTAAATGGGAAGCATAATGGTGTGATGGAAGTAAAGCAATTTAAAATACCCCCTACTGACTTCCAATGCCCTACAGCAGACACAGCAGAATTCATGATTCCTTTGATTTGTTTGGTCTAATGATTAGCAGGCAATGCTTAAAAGATCTGAAACTTGAAAAATGTATTCACAGCAAAATAAAACTACCGAAGACTGTTTAATTAGAGACAAAAAACTCTGGAACATTAGAAATAGTTTGCTTGTGATTACATTCCTTTTGAAGAGGTAGGAAGGTTAAGATGAAGTCTAGTATCTAAGTTTGGTTTTCACCACTGATTGATCCCAGGATTTAGAACAAGTTTCTCCTCTGAAAAAGTGGAGGCAATAATGATTTTGCACTCAGTAGGTGACAGATGAAGAATTGAAGAAGACGTTTAACTCCTTTTGAGCCTTGAGGAGTTCGAATTTGAAGGGCTTGTAGTTTAAAATCATTTGCTTTCTGGCGGAAAATAAATCTTAGTGTAACAAAATGAAATCTATGGATTTTAGAGCTTAAAAGTTCTAAGAGCCTGATTGTCAGGTCGTTTTTTCTTTGTTTTAAAAAAATATTTGGGTTTTGGTTTGGGTTGAAAAAAATTGTTTAGATTGGATCATCTTGATCAAAAACATATCCAGCTTTTTAGAAAAGGACTTGTGGTTTTAAAAACTAAATAAAAAATAATCCGGTATGTCATAATCTGTCTACTACCCAATATAAATATTTTGTAAATGTTTGGTGACTTCAAATCATATCCTAAATATAGTTACAGGCTCCAATAACCTGGGAAACATCAGCACTTGGCCTAGACAGTGCTCAGCATGGATGTACTAAAGAAGCTTCACTCTTGAATTGTTATAGCATTGAAAGAGACTTTATATTGTATCCAATAAATGATTTTAAGATAATTCTCACAAATCTCATTACTGTTTTAGTCTAAGTCTTTAAGAAATGAAGTCTAAAATTGGCTAACTCAAAACAGTGAGATGAATCTATTCATTTTATTTCCAGCATGATTTTAATTTCTTTAATTTTTAAGTTTTGTATATTTTTTAGAGATAGGATCTCGTTGTCACCCAGGCTGGAGTACAGTGGCTCAATCATAGCTCACTGCAGCCTTGAATTTCTGGACTCAAGTGATCCTCCTGCCTCAGCCTCCCAAGTAGCTGGGACTACAGGCACATGTCACCATACTTGGCTAATGTTTAAACTTTTTTTTTTTTTTAAATAGAGACAGGGTCTCACTATGTTGCCCAGGCTGGTCTTGAACTCCTGACCTCAGGCAATCTTCCGACCTTGGCTTTCCAAAGTGTTGGGATTACAGACATGAGCCACCATGCCCAATCTCCAGCATGTTTTTAAATGCTGTCATTGGTAATTCTTTGGAATTCATATGTCACATGGTCATATGGCTTGATTGCTGCTTGTAAAGTCATTTTCTAAGCTAGTGTTTTGGTAGAGTAATGAAGGTCTCAGTCATAAGATTATTTTATATCATGTTGTCATCAATTACAATTCTCAGCCATCAGCATTGTATAATTTAATAATTATAACTTAGTATAGTATATTGCTTCCTCTTTAAATGAAGTACTGGTATTGGTTATGCATGTTAAACAATCACTGCATGTGTGTATATGTGTATGTGTGTTCACATATGCGGGTGTAGAAAGTGGTAGTGTGACTTCCAGCTGTCCAGATATACAAACGGGCTTAAGAGTTCTCCCAATGTGGCCCATAGATAAAAAGTACTTTGAAACCACTATACTAATCCAATGTATTTTCATGATTTAGCTTTCTTATGACAATTTATGGTGTCATTTTAAACTTATGATGCCTCAGAGATCAAGGATTTCTTTGAGAACATCCCATATATATTATATGGAATGCAGACAGGCTTCATCAAGGTGTTAGAGCTACCTTTTCACATAAAAGCTTAGAGGATAAAAAAAGAATTGGATGAAGTTTACTTCAAAAAAATCACTTTTTTTTTTCTCTTAGAAAATGTTTTTTGAGTGGGAAGCCAAGTCAGAAGGCTGTACATGATCCTGGAGCTGGAGTGAAGGAACTTGCTGCCCTTAGTCTTCTTTCTGTCTTTTGTCTGCTGAACGCCCCCCATGATCTTGGCACTCTCTTGAGCTGATTGCTCTACTCTTAGGAAATACAAAAGCTTCAAGTCAAGAAGACATTTGCATTGCTGAGAAAGAATGTGAAGAGTTAAACGCCCTGTTTAACTTGGTTCCCTTAGTCACTTTGTGAGGCAAATCCGTATTTCTCTGAAACAGTTAATACTGAATGGATCAAAAATTATTTTTTAAGAAACATCTGTATTCAAAGAGAGACCTGTGCTTTCTCTCAGAATACGTGAGATCTTGTATAAAAGCAGTGAATGGGCCAGGTGTGGTGGCTCATGCCTGTAATCCCAGCACTTTGAAAGGCTGAGGCAGGTGGATCACCTGAGGTCAGGAGTTTGAGACCAGCCTGACCAACATGGTGAAACCCTGTGTCCACTAAAAATACAAAAATTAGCTGGATGCAGTGGCAAGCACCTGTAATCCCAGCTACTCAGAAGACTGAGGCACGAGAATCTCTTGAACCCGGGAGGCAGCAGTTGTAGTGAACTGAGATTGTACCACTGCACTCTAGCATGGGCGACAGAGTGAGAATCCATCTCAGGAAGAAAAAAAACAAAACAACAACAACAAAAAAAAAAACAGTGCAATGAACTGGAATACCAAATCACTTGAGCTGTTTGGAATATTAAATTCTTGCTGTGGCTGGAATTTTATGGTTAACAAAAAAAAGATGGTTATCGTCATCATGACAATTAGTGGTTTGGACATGTTGAAAGTCCAAACTACTATGGGTGTGTGATTGCAGATATAGTGTAACAATATCAGTTCATTCCAAATATACGATACAGCTAAAAAGAAATGGTCTGAGTTTCCATAAGCTTCACCCTCTTTAGAAAATTACCTTCTTACAAAAGTTGCAGTAGTGAGCAAACTCCTTCTCAAAACACGGCACACAAAAATTGCCACTCTCTTTGGAGATCAAAGGCTTTGTCCCTATAGGTTGTCGGCAATTCTCACACACAAAACAGGTTTCATGCCAGTAGTTTCCTTTAAATTCCATTTTGCGGGAACCTGTACTCCAAAATTAAGGACCTGTTAGTATAAGTCAAGCATAATACAGATCAAATTACTTTACGACGTTTTAAGTTAAGATGATAAATGAATTGTCCTTTTAGAAAAATAGCATTTTTTCAGGTTCAAAAAAACCCATTCATCTGAGGAAAAAAAAAAAAGAAAAGGTTGGTAAAGTTCAGCCATGGTGATGGAGAATCACTCTTACACTGAAAAGTCTTTCAAGCCCTTCATAACCTATAATCTGGAGATGTAAAAGTACTTCGAATGAAGACTCCTAATCGTTTTACATGGTTTGGATAAATTGGGCCATCAAAATCATTACAGGGGTATTAAAAATGCCCTGAGCACAACTACTGAGACTACGCTGTGCAGTTATGGCCTTCTAGAAATTCTCTGAATCCATAATAAGAAAATGAGAGAGCAAGAGTGAGACAGTAAGATTGAATTATGTTCTTATGCTGCTGTCCATAGAGATTGAGAAGAAGATCAAAATATAAAGAATTAGTCCTTGCCAAAAGTGGAATGATATACATGAACCCTGTCTTCCCTAAGAGAGAATAACAATGACTGATCCCCAAAACAGTTTGTGTCAAGCTACGAAATGACAGTTGGCCCCAGTCGCCAATGATGAATCACTCTTTCTGATGCCATTCATTATGCCTAGGGCACTGCGTTTAATGTAGTATTATTGCTATAAATTTTTCTTTATTTTATGGGTGAGGTTCTGGTTTGAAATGTTTCAATGAATTAGACTTTATGAAAATACACAGAACACTGTAATTTACCTATTCAAGGATAATGAATGAACAATCTTTTTATTTCTAAGGTACACGGAAGGAGATTGAGAGAGTAAGAAAGATGTCTTTCTCAAAACCAGGGTTTTGGGAGCTGCAGCACTCCTCATGTGCTGGGACTTAATGAAAATCATGGCAGCTTCAGTTAGAGACAGGAGCCCCCTTGAGATCCTACCAGGCATGATGGTCCTCTTGCAGTGGAAGCACTTGGAGGAGCATTCGTTAGAATAGCACTCCGTGCACAGCAGGCGCTCATCCTTGGCAGCAAAAGGCTTTTCCACCAAAGAGTGATTGCATTTGGTGCACTTGAAGCATCCTTCGTGCCAGTGCCGGTCTTTGTAACAAAGATCCTTTGAGACAGTAAATAAAAGTTAATTAAATGTGGTTGTGACAAAACAGGACATTTTATAAGACAAAACTGAACACTCCTGGGACTCTCATGTCAGTAGGTTGTGCTAGTAGCTTGAGGGAAAGTTGTTACTGGAACTGTTACCCATAGAGAGGAGACTCTCTGGGGTAATTAAGAGCTAGAGCCCAGGGCTTTCTTGGTGGGTCACTTAAGGCAGCTGGGAAAAAACAAATGAATTCTCTGCTGTGTCTTCAAAATTTGCCTATATTCTTTTTATAAACTACAATAGAGGTTTTTCGTGGAATGATTTTTTAAAATTTTGGGGTACAATGTTCTATTACTTTTTCAGACTTATCTAAAAAGCAAACAAAAAATAACATCACCTAAGTAATGCAAACGCAGAAAGAAAGGAAGAAAGAGAGAGAGAGAAAGACATTTGGATGATGGAAGGAAGGAAAGAAGAAAGAAAGAAAGAAAGACGAAAGAAAGAAAGAAAGAAAGAAAGAAAGAAAGAAAGAAAGAAAGAAAGAAAGAGAAAGAAAGAAAGAAAGAAAGAAAGAAAGAAAGAAAGAAAGAAAGAAAGAAAGAAAGAAAGAAAGAAAGAAAGAAAGAAAGAAAATAAGCATGTCGGAGGAATGGGTGGTAGGAGTGAGAGCTATCAGTAGGGCTTAGTAGAAATAAAGCTGATTTTACGTCAGAAAACAGATTTTGAATCCTTACAACTTCAATTCTTTATGCATTTATTTATACCCTTGTCATTCCAGAAATAAGAAACACACCCAGAGGGTTACCAAGGGCTTGGAAACAGCAGGAAAATTCTAGCTGTGTAACTTTGGACAAATAGCTTAACATCATTAATCTTTAGCATTCTCAGCTACCTTATAAGATCACGTGAGGATTAAGCATATGTTGTATTTCATAGTGCTAAGTGTAGTGGCTAGAGTTTGACTGCTGGTAACTTTTAAGATCCTTGTATATCCAGTAGCAGAGAAATGATGTTGAAAGTCAACACTAAAGGAAAAGAGGCACTCCAACCCACTTGTTTGCTGTTCATATGCAGTAATTCTGTAAATTGTGTTGAGACTTACCTTAGAATTGGATTCAATTGGTTTTTTGCACTCCTCGCAATAGTTAGAAAATACACGATCATAACATGTAACACAGTACGGACTGTCATCCTTTAGTACATATTTCTTCCCAAGAAGTGATGCTGTGCAGTATTGACAGTAAAATTGAGCAGTTGTCATTTTGGTTTGATCCTGTGAATGACAAAGTGATTCATGTATATAAAAGCAGAATTTTGTTTATAGGATAAATGATGAAACCTTAATGTAATGTGAGTGAAGCATTCGGATGAATTTATATTTTCTTAAGCAAAAATCCACCAATTTAGGAAAATATGCTTCTAGTCATGGTGACATTTGGAGTGATTTAGGAAAGGTTACTCTCCCATCTTGGCAGTTCTTGTGTGTTTTGCTAAAAAAATGCATAAAACCTGCAGCTAGATTATGAAAAACATCTTGTGTTTATCATAAGCTAATGTGGAATTCAATGAGAATATGGTATCTGTTGAAACAGGATGGTTTTACCTCAAGGATATAAATATAAACTGTTGCTAGGGCTTTTAATAACTGTCCTCACTTACTTCTTGCTGGAAAATTCTAGAGGCAGATTTTGATGGAAAAACAGTCTTTTTTACTGAAATATAAATTAATAATCAATACATTGTCATTCGAATCTTCACTGAATAAGGGCTCTGCACATTAACCCCAAGGTCTTCCTGTACCACATCCCCTCCTTAGCTGTGACTTCCACCATCCCAAATGTGCTGATGACTCCAAAATCTCTGTTTTCTACTAGCTTTAGATATCTTCATTTAAATATCTTTTACCAAGCTGGCCAAATAAAACTCCTCAGCAGGTAGGATTCTGAACAAGTGCTAGGTCTTTGTGACTATTGTTGAACAATTGCCCAAATGCAGAAGTGCATATAAAATCATCAGTGGTAGAAAACAATAATAGGTTCCTTCAGGCTTTAGGGCCAAAGTAACATGTATAGAGCATGAATAATAGCAGCAGCTATTCCATTATAGCTATGGATAAAATAGCTAGAATTCATCTGCAAGGTGAAAATCATTCTGTAAGGTGAATAAAAAAGCTGATATGAAACCTAAAGCCAGTGGTAGATAAGGATTCTGATTGTCTTGTAAATTTGGAAAGCCATTAAGAAACAACGCATATAGATTTCCAAAGGTTTTAATTAGGCGTTGAACATGAATTCTTTGTTGTTACAAAAAAAAAAGTAGTACTGCTTTTCCTCGGAAAATGAGATTTGTCATCTCAGGATTTACTGGAATATGTTAGGAGCTTTGAATATTTTCTAATTCTCTCCCAACAGAATTTTTTTTTTAATTTTGGCAAAATCAGAGGAGCAATTAACGATGATGATACAACAGCGTTTTTGATACTAGTTTGTACTGACTACATTTGAACTGTTATTCTCATGCGTTTTGCCTTATTCTAGTGATGAAGTTCCCAGCAGAGAGCCTTGCTAAATGCACATGATTATTAATTCTGTACATAGCAGTTTTGCTATATTGTTCTTCACTAACAAGTAGAGAAAAGGCAGAGGATTTGGAATATGTGGGTCTTTTCCCAGGAAAGATGAAATGCAGACTAGAAAGTTCGCAATGGAACATGGCCAAAATCATCTACAAGGAACATTGAATTCTCCATTTGATTAATTCCACAGAAATGTTCCTTCCTAGTGAGTACAAACACACTCAGAGGGTTACTGAAGGCTTGAAAACAGCAGGAAAATAGATCTAATTCCCTTGAAAGGTTTAAAAATAAAAGTTTTATTCACATTTACAGCAATCAAGTATTTATCACTTCATAGAAATAAAGTATGTACCTTTAACTCTCTTTACTTAATATGGAAAACGTCACTTTCATTAATATTTATTTTCGTTTTAGATGTATATAATAGCATCATGAAACATAGCCCCTCAGTGGTTAGGAACTGGCAGTCTACTGCCATTTTGTGAGGCTTTTAGTGTATTATAAAATGAATATATAAAACCACAAAAGGGATTACACCAAATTGATAATATTTCAATTGCTTATTTCAAATGACACTTTAAACATGACAACATCAAAATACCTGTAACTTATTTAGTGATCAGATCAGATGCCTAAATATAAGACAAGATGGTCCTTCTCCCATCCAAGTCCTAATAGGATAATAGGCCTGGATCCACAGAAAATTCCTTACAACATAGACAATATGTCTTAATTTTTTTTTTTTTTTTTGAGATGGAGTCTCGCTCTGTCACCCAGACTGGAGTGCAGTGGTGCGATCTCTGCTCACTGCAAGCTCCGCCTCCCGGGTTCACGCCATTCTCCTGCCTCAGCATCCTGAGTAGCTGGGATTACAGGCGCCCGCCACCGCGCCCGGCTAGTTTTTTTTGTTTTTTTTTTTTTTTTTTTTGGTATTTTTAATAGAGTCGGGGTTTCACCATGATAGCCAGGATGGTCTCTATCTCCTGACCTTGTAATCCGTCCGCCTAGGCCTCCCAAAGTGCTGGGATTACAGGCGTGAGCCACCGCACCCGGCCTCTTAAAAGAAATTCACTTCTTATTCAATTCTGTTTTGTAAAAGCAACATCAGGAAGTTGGGTAGGGTGAGGACAGAATTGGTCTAATATCTCAAAACCTTGTGATTTTACACTTGTAGGACTATACAGTGGGAGGAGGCATTTGGTCCAGGTCAACACTTCTTAAATATTTACTCAGTGATTTGAACTCCCTGCCCCCTCAAGGAGTCTGGATTCTCTTAGCTTAGCCCCTGTCTTAGTAATAGTGAATGTAATTTGAAGTAAGAGAACAAACTGAATGTTTATTCTTTTCTTCTTGGTTAGAAAAAATACACTAAGAAATTCATTCCTCATTTTCATGAAGTCTATCGTTTAACTATTGATCTTTGAATATATCCAAATAGTGTTTCTTAAAAATAGAGGTATTATAACTATATAAAAGATACACATTCTATTAGAACGATATAGAATTCTTAGAGAACCATTATAATAGAAAGGAGAGTGAGGAGAGACCTTTCTAGGAAGACCTTAAGGAAGTTAAGCTGTTGGAAATCTGTTAGGAAGGAAGGAAGATTGGAAGAAAGGAAGGAAGAAAAGAAGGAAGGAAAGAAAGAAGAAAGGAAGGAAAGATCAAACTTTATTGAGGAAGGGAAAAGACAAGTGAGAGAATGGCATAGGAGCTCATTTGAAGTTGGGAAATGTTTAGTCTTGAGAACAAATTTTCACCTGGGTACATTAAGGATGAAGAAGGATCTTGAAACTTGAAAGCTTTTTAAAGTGATTTGAACTTCGAATGCAAGTAGTTCTAACTGGAATGAAGCAGGCAGAACAGGTAAGAGAATGAATTTTTCCAATCTGACCACTTTTTACTATTTTACGCTTTTCTAAACATTATTCTTTACTTTTTCCTCTTCTTTATCACTAACATTAATAGTTTAAAATTCTCAGGGAATAATTCTGTGTCCAGAAGAGCAAGCCAATTAGCTTGTTTTAATCATGCCCTAACAGGTAGAGCTGTAGGAAAGAGGATGAGGACTATGTGATTTTTGTCTCAGGAATCACCACCTGAGGAATAATTTGTCAAAGACATTGGAAAATTTTTGCTTTCAAAGATTAAAAAGTCTTGAGCAAAGCTGTTCTTAATTATGAGCTGTAAGAACTATTAATATAAACAATGTACCCCCAATTGGTTAGCATTCAACTTTTCTAGGTGTGAACTCAGCAGTGCTAGTCATTCACTTGGAATGTATCACTTAGACATTCTTCTCAAACTTCTTTCAAAGTTATTCAGCAACTAACACAACATTTAAGCCCAGAAGTTTTATCTTTGCATATTGGGATTTTAGAAGGTTTATTTAGTGGTACACTGATACGTCAAAGAACATAATGAAGACAAATGAGTAGAAGACAGATGAGTAGTTGAGCAATTCAATGGCATCAATGGACTTGGCTTTGTTTTTCTAGTTCCCTCCTTTAGATTTTAGATTTCTCCCTTAGAAAGATGTAAGTTTGGCTGTGCTGTGTCTCGCCTGTAATCCCAGCGCTTTGGGAGTCCGAGGTGGGCAGATCACCTGAGATTGGGAGTTTAAGACCAGCCTGACCAACATGGAGAAACCCCTGCTCTACTAAAAATATAAAATTAGCCGGGTGTGGTGGCGCAAGCCTGTAATTTCAGCTACTTGGGAGGCTGAGGCAGGAGAATCACTTGAACTCAGGAGGTGAAGGTTGCGGTGAGCCCGGATAGCACCATTGCACTCCAGCCTGGGCAACAAGAGCAAAAACTCCGTCTCAAAAAAAAAAAAAAAAAAAGATGTAAGTTCATTGATAATAGTTTCTGTAGCTGAGAATGTTATTTCTTAGGTGCTATTTTTAAAACCAGAACAATTTTGCGTCAAGTTATATTTTATGGTGAGTTATTGATAAAAAGCCTAATGCTATGAGTAATATATCCACTTAACATTTTTACTATGCTATGCAGAATGAATAGATTCACAAGAAGTGTAGTTGAGAACATTTCACGTGGGAGAGAGGCAAGGACTAGGTGCCATGCCTGGTATCTTTAATATACTATTGTTTGCAAGGCATCACACACCATCTATTTATTAATGCATTTGAAAAACATGTAAAGTACATGTCATTTGCAAAGTAATCTGCTGCAAGTTGTAAAGGATATAAAAATAGATTAGACTCACATACTGTCTGCAGAGAGCTTATGATCTAGGAGGAAGAGTAAGGACATTTCATAAATCACTAAACAAAAGTTAGGAAGTGATGAGAATAAATGAAAGGTTACAAGTTTTATAGCAGTAGTTCTAAACATTGGGTACACATTAGAATTTAAAAAATGTCCAAGGTGCATCCCTGTCTCAGATAAATTAGACTTTTTGGGAGTGCACTAAAAATAAGTATTTTTCCGTTCTCAAGTAGCTCTAATATCCAGCATGGTTGAAAACCACCCCCTTAAAGAAGGAGGAAGGACAATTATTTTCAGCTAGGAAAAATTCAGGAACAACTTGAAGCAGTGGCAACTGAATGACTTTTGTAGCAGATATTATGGATTGGCCTTCCCAAACTTAGTTTTATCCTCTTTCAAGTTGGAGAGATCAAGGAATTAAAAGCATTTCCTGGATCTTCTTACAGTGTGTGTTCAGGATGCAAATTTGTCTCTGCTGCAAACACATGGGAAAATCAGCAGGTGGATATTAAATGAAAGACGTGTTCCTGCTGCTGTTGATGGTGGCAAATCGGCTGGCTGAGATGTGAACAGCTTCTATCCATTCAGAATGCCAGGATTCAGGTTTCCTAACTGGTGTTTTTGCTGGGAGAGACAGTTGTGGTGGTACTCGTGGCAGCAGCAGCAAGTTTATGACCTCTAGATCACCAGCAGAATGGATGTGGAAGTGGGCAAAGGGCAGTCTCTACCACCCTTGGAGTAATTTCAGAAATACTAACCATAATACTTAATACTCCTATATGTTTCCTGAACATATAGGCTGAGTCCTCTGTCAACTGCTCTATGTGGATCTTTTTAAAAATCTTTGCAATGATCCCCTGAGGAGGTCTATTATTATTATGCTCATTTGATGGATGAGCAAACCAAAACTTAGGAGGCCAAGATCACTTGGCTGATAAAAATGCTAGGTCTAGGGTGCAAGTCTACAACTTTTAGAAACTGAAGCCGAGGATCTTAGCCAGTGTAAACCTGTCCTTTCCTTGAGATGTGGAGAAGGGCATTTAGATGCAGCAACAGAATTGGGAAGGGCACTGACACTTGTATATGTGAGGCATGCATGGAAAACAGTAAGTACCGTATTCTAAATGGCTTGCAGAGCATGAGAGGGTAAATATTGGAAGACAAATTTGAAAAGGAAGACTAGAGCAAGATCATCAATGGCTTAAGTTTCATGCTAGTTTTGAACTTTTTTCCATAGAAAAAATATAATCATTGATGATTTAGAACAGGTAAGTGCCATGTTTTGAGCTGAGACTTATGAGAATTAATTTAGAAACAGTGATAGAAGGGATTAAAGGTAGATATACCATAAACAGGAAAACTAATTCGAAACTCATTGTTCAATATGTGGTCTAATCAACAAATATTATGCCTTCTGTACAAAATGTGCTGTTTTTTGTGTTGGGGGGGGGGATATGGAGAATCAATGAGCTATTTACCTTAAGGGAAAATTCATTAAATAAACAAATCATAAGAATAAAATTATTAATCAATTTACATGAACAAGTAATTATATATAATATATAATGTTAAACATGTATGTACACATTAAATTATATATTGGCATATATTATATATATAAAGAGAGAGTTGTAGAGACTGTGAGATCAAGTGATAGAAGAATACAACCATGTATGAAGTCTTGGAATTCTGAGAAGCCAAAGACTGAGTCTTGTTTAAAGGGTGAGAATGACATTGGAAATGAGGAAGGGATGGAAGCATTTGGGGTATTCATGTTGGAGGTAATGATGGCCTGATTTAGAAAAGAGTATTGAGATCATGTGCAAGATGCAGTAGGACTTAAAAAGTGAATGCATTTGGGAGGCAGAGAGAGTAGTTCTGAAATTTCATATACAGTTCCTGGTAGAATTAGTATGCCACATGGGGGTACACAAAGAGAAACTAGTTGGAAGACAAGATGAACTCAGGTTTAGTTATATTGAATTTGAGGAACTAAACTAGATAGCCATCAAGCTGTATGTCCAAAATATTAGGCATCGAAATGTGTTAGATTAAGAAGTTTAGACTATTTTCCTGGGTGAGCTAATTAGTAGTTGAGGAGCTGCAATGGTAACTGAAGTTATGAGACTGAATGAGACCATCAAATAAACCCTAGTATAGAAAAGCGAAAACAGATAAAATACAAACTCATGGATAAATGCATGTTATGTGATGGGAAAGAGATGAAGCAGATGTAGTGAATGTCACAGTGTTTTGAAAGACAAAAGAAATGAGAACTTCAAGAAGAGAATATATGTTAATAACAATTAAGGAAAGTGTCAACAAGGAGGTAAATGATGCCTTCAAGAGAATAGTTTGGAGACACTAAATTGTCTGATGTCAGATTTCAGAGTTAAAACGTGAGTGAGGAGATGCTTATTGCTGACAGCTTAGAAAACTGCATGTTCAAAAACACATGCCTAAGGAATAAAAAACAAACAAAATAAAATGTGTTGCTGAACTGGCAAGAAAGTACGGGAAAATCTCAGAGGCTAAAAATAAGAAGAAAGCAGGAAACTAGAAAGGTTAACACTCTCTAAAGGAGCCATCTGTCCTGAGGATGTCTTCTGAGCCATGATGACCTTGTTATCCAAGTATTTACAGCCTGGACTTATACTAACCGTAAGGTCTAAAACTCGTAGCTTTTAGTTTAAAAGGCTTAGTTTAAAATGGAACACAAGAAAATCCTCTATGAAAGAATGTCGCATCATCCTAGGCCTAAAAAAATTCATACGTATAAATTTTCATTAAACATGAATTCACAGTTAAAGTATTTAAAATAAGAATAAGCAATGAAAACAAGCAGTATAAGTAAAAATCCAGCAAAGAAAATAATTGATCTCCAACAAAACAATTTAACATGAGAAATAACAGATATAAAATGGAAAATAATTATGTTTAACATATTTAAAGACATAACAGAGGGCATTATCTAGAAAAATTCAGGAGAATAAAAATGACTAGGCAGACTTGCAAGAGAACTGATAGAAATAATAGCAATAAAAATGTATCATTAAAATTAAAACTTAGATTAAGTTGTGGATTAAAATCAGTTGAAGGGAAAATTAATAAACTTGGAGATAGAACTAAAGATATACTATATAATGAAGAAAGAAAAAGAGATAGAAAATATATCAGTTAAAAAAAAAGTAGAAGATAGAGTAAAAGGATTTGACCTAAGTCTTTACAGAATTTCAAAAGAAGATAATAGAGAAAATGAGAAATACGCAAAGGTTGCAGATAGAATTGACTTTCCAAGAATTAATGACATAAATGTATAGATGCAGAAAGTAAAACAAATTTCAGGCATCATAAAAACAAACATATCATAATAAAGATGCCATACTCTAGAAACAAAGATGATCTTAAAGACATTCAAAGAGAGAAAAAAATCTAAAACACCAACAATTAGATATGAAGACAACTTCTAAACAGCAACAATAGAAACCAGAAGGAACTGAACTAATACTAAGAGAAAATAAGTAAACCCTATACCTGTATACTCAGTGAAGCTGAATTTAAAGAATAGGATGACATAAAAACATATTTAAGTTGACAAAAGCTATGTTTACTACCAAAAAACCCTCACTGAAGGTAATTCTAAAGAACGTGGTTTGAAAAAAAGAAAGAAGAAAGGAAACTCTCTAAAGGAAGGTTTAGGAAAATGGAAGACCAAGAGAAAGAATAAGGAGCAAAGACCTTGACTAACATGCAGTTACATAAAAATAAACATTGACTGTATGAAACAGCAATAATAATTTGTGGGGTTCAAAAACACATAGTAGTACCAATGTACTGGGGAAAATAGAATTTAAGTGAGGAAAGAGTTGATTGTTAACCCTTGTATTGTTGGAAAAGAATACATTAACTGAGTTACATTAAGATTAAGTATTTCTTATGTTAAAATTTTAATCATAAGCCCATAGATTTGTTAAATTTTAATGGAAAACTCTAAACATAGAAATAGAAATAAGTAAAACAAAATTATTTCATAGAAAGTAGATAGGAAAAAGAAAAATAGAAAACTGAGACATCACAAAAGAAGAAGATACATGATACATTTTAAACCCGAATCAAACCAAATGGAGTGGTTAAACTTTCTTGGTTGAAAACCAAAATATTCCAAAGATGATCCAAAAGTAACTACCTACATCTGCAACCAATCTGAGTTCAAATCCCAACAAATTCTTGTCAGCTTCAGTCAAAGATTTGATGAAAGGGAAATACAGTTTTCTTTAATACCATTTGAAACAGAGGTCAGCCTAATTTAATATTTTTGTTAACTGCAACTCAGCACAACACTTGACAGAAACTAAAAGTTCTTCCCCTTGACCTAGCCATGTGACAAGAAAGGAGTGCATCCTCTGGGGGTAAAACAAAACAAAACAAAACAAAACAAAAATTGTACATGTGTATTTTGTTCCAATGTTTGGTAGGCAAAAAATTATAAGATATCTCAAGAAGTAAATATATACATTTTTTTAAATTCTAATATTTATTTGATCCTTTTCCAGTTCTTTCATTTTTCTGCTGAAATCATTTATACATTCTCTCATTATGTTCATTTCCTTCCAAATATTTAACATAAGTATAATAAAGTCCCTATGGGGTCTTATGTTTAAAAATATTTGTAGTAGAGAATTCAATGGATAAGATTATCAGCAGATCAAAAAAAGCAAAAGTAAAAATCAGCAACTTTGAAATGAAACAAACTAATGCATAAAGAGAAAATTCACTAAATGAAGATAGTAGAAATTTTTCCCCAAATAAAATTGGTGAAAGACTTCCATTCCAATAATGGTACTCTGTATAATTCAAACCATGAGGCAGCTGTGAACCACCAGAGAAGCTAGAAAAAATATATACTTAAAAAATGTACCTTGGAGGCATCATATAATTAATATCACAGTGAAGAATTAATAGGCAATGTCCAAAAGAAAGAGAAAAACATAGATGAGCTTGATAATTGGCTTTCCACAGAAGAACATGTACATTCAGGAAGATAAAATGAATAGTATGAGAAGCTGTATGGCACTTCTCACAGCCTTGAAAGGATAAGGGGACATAGATTGAGGTCTGTGGACCTTCAATGTAGCAGGCCTGGTAAGCTTATCATTGTGTAGGTGAGATTTCTATGCCCTTGGAGTAAGGCAAATTAGAAGTAAACTAGTATTTCAGAGACTGAAGCCCAGCTTTGAATTACCTCAGTTTCTAAAATTTTATTAAGATAATCCTGGAATTCTGATATCCCTAGGTGAACACCAGAGTAAACACACATCCTGTCTGAAGGAAGAAAACATCATACTAGGCCTCAATTACTTCTACACCAATGTCTAGCACTAAACAAAAATGACCATGTTAAAAAGAAGACAAGGGAACATAAAAAATAGAAACATACACGCAGGAAACCATAGATTTTGGAGTTATAAGACAGAATATAAAACTATTCTTAATATGTTCAAGGAGGTAAAATAAGGAGCAAAAATGTACAGAGAATTAAAAACAATGAAAAAGAATGAAGTGTAAATTATAGTACAGAAATATACAATGATTGAAATTAGGGACATAACAGGAAATTTTAGAAAAGATTGGGTGAAATGAAAAAGATAAAATAGAAAATAAAATTAAGCATGATGATAAAAGGTATGAAAGGTATAATTTAAAAAGTAAGAAACATAGGTGATAGAATGAGAATGATAAAAGAGAAAAATATACAAGTTGTATTTGGAGAAATAATGGCCAGTCTTCCAAAACTGATAAAATACATGTCCCAAAGTTTAAAAACCAAGAAACCATGAACCTTAACTGACCTGAAAAACACACTTGGACACATCAGGGTACAACTACTAAAAATCAAAGACAAATAACATATCAAAAATAGATGATAAAGTATTACTTTCAGATTAACAACAAATTGAGAAGATACTTACTTCTTCTAGACAATGGAGAGATATATGCAAATTGCTGAAAAAAATTAGCAACCAACCTAGAAGTCTATGCCCAGGTAAAAGGTCTTTTGACAATTCAGGTAAAAGCATTTTCAGGCCATCAGAAACTAAATTTATTGATCATCCAGCCACGTTAAAATAAATACCAAAGAGTGTTCTTTGGGCAAAAGTACACATTGGAGCTCACACGTGCAGAAAAGAGTAGGGAAAAAAATGAAAATTGTAAACATGTAGACGAATCTATGTAAAACTGACTATGTAGAACTACCCTATGTCAAAGAATTAGAAAATTTAGGTAAAATGGAAAAATCTAAAATAAATAAAACTATTAAAATTGATACAAGAAGAAATAAAAAATTATGACAACTATTAGATAAAATGAATTTGTAATTAAAAGCCTACATACAGAGTGAAATAAAGCCAAAGTGGCTTCACCAGTGAATTTGCCAAGCTTTAAAGAAGAAATAACAGCCATCTCATACAAACTAAATCAAATAAGTACAAACAGAGAACATGCTGTGGTTAATTTTGAACTCATTAACACTTTGGTATCAAAATCTAAAATCAGTATGAGAAAGGAAAATTTTAGGTCCATAATACTTCTGGCAATAAATACAAAACCCAACCCCAAATAACAAGCAACGAAATCCAGTGATATATGATGAGATTTGTATATTGTGATCAAGTTGATTTCATTTTAGGAATGCCAAGTTCAGTTTAAAATTCAAGAGAATCACTGTGTTTCAATAATTTTATCAAGAAAAGGGACAGCTGTGAAATTACCTCAGCAGCTGCAGAAAAGGCATTTGATAAAATCTTCAATTTATGATTAAAAACTCTTAGCAAACTAAAAATAAAAGAAACTTCTTCCATGTGGTTTAAAAAAACCTATAGCAAACATTATACTTAATGGTACATGTTGATAACTTTTACTCAGATTATGAACAGGAAAAGAATATCCACAATCACCACTTCTATTCAGCTTTATACTGGAAGCCACAGATTTTGCAGTAAGGTGAGGGAAAAAAAGTGCAAGAGTTAAAAGGAAACAAACTCACTATTTGCTGATGATCTAATTGTGGAGAAAATCCAAAAAATTCTATAATACCTGATTAGAATTTACAAGTTAGTTATTAGAGTTGCTCAATAAAATGTCTATATATAAAAATCAATTTTATTCCTAGCAGTAACAAAGTGAAATGAAAAAAGTCATTTGTGATATCATTTAAATTCCCTGAAACACCTTGCTATAAACCTAATAGGAATGTATGAGATCTCTACATAGAAAACTATAAAACTTTGAAGGAATAGACAGAAAACCAAAATAAATACATGGAAGGATAATACCATGCTTTTAGACTTGAAGACTTACTATTGTGAAGGTATTATTTCCCCTTCAATTGCCCTATAGATGCAAAATAAAATTCTATCAGGAGGCCGGGCGCGGTGGCTCAAGCCTGTAATCCCAGCACTTTGGGAGGCCGAGACGGGCGGATCACGAGGTCAGGAGATCGAGACCATCCTGGTTAACACGGTGAAACCCCGTCTCTACTAAAAAATACAAAAAACTAGCCGGCCGGGGTGGCGGACGCCTGTAGTCCCAGCTACTCGGGAGGCGGAGGCAGGAGAATGGCCTGAACCCGGGAGGCGGAGCTTTCAGTGAGCTGAGATCCGGCCACTGCACTCCAGCCTGGGTGACAGCGCGAGACTCCGTCTCAAAAACAAACAAACAAAAATTCTATCAGGTTATTTTTGTTACAAGCTAATTCCATAATTTATAAAGAAATGCAGAGGGCCAGGAATAGTGTAATCACATTTGAACAAGAACAAGATTGGAAGACTTGCTAAGTCAGATATGAAGACATTATAAAGCTACTATAGGGGATGGTATTGTATAAACACAGGATTAAATACTTAGATCACCAGAACAGAATAGAGAGCTCAAAAGCGAATCTATACATATATAACACACGACCTAAGGAACAGTGAGGGATAACAAATAATAGGAATGGTCTTTTTAGTAAATGGTGTTGGGTCAATTGTATTTGTTTCCATATGAAAAAGAGTGAAACTAGATTACTACTTCACATGACATATAAAGATTTTTTCCAGGTGAACCATAGATCTGTTAGGACAAAGCAATAATCCTTTGAGAATATAAGAGAATGTCATTATAAACTTGTAATCTGAAAGGTTTCAGAAAGAAGCCAGAAAATGTGCTGGCCATGTAGAGAAAATGTAATACACTAGGCTAAATTAAACTTAAGAACTTCTGTTTCTCAAAAAACACAAATAAGAGTAAAGAGAGAGCCAGAGTCAAAGAAGGTATTGCAATTCATTAATTAACAAAGAAGTCATATCCAAAACATGTGAAGAAGTCCAACAAATCAATAAGAAGAAAAATGGACCACCCAATAAAAGTACAAAAGACTTGAACAGATACACAGAGGATGATAACCAGCTGATTAATAAACATGACAATATTCTCAACCTCATTAACAACCACTGAAATATAATTTAGCAAGTTCCTTAATACAAAATCAATATCAAAATATCAGCAAAATTCCTACACATCAGAAATACAATGTTAAAAACATATAACGTTCAAAAACAATGGAAATTGTACTTGTCTTAAATATAACAAGATGTGTCTAAAACCTTAATATAGTGGAATAATTTGTTGTAAATGATATAAGAACTTGTCATCATTAAGGCAGTCTAGTATTGAAACAGGATAAACCAAAGACCAATGGAGGAGAATAGAGAATCAAATCAGATCTATGCATATATGAAAATGTGATATATCAAAAATGGTATTGGTTATTTACATGGGAAAAAATAAATTGAGTCCATACCTCATACCATACTCAAAACAGTTCCATCATGAATATGAAAGGCAACCTTTAAAATATGGAAGTAAATTTCTATGATCTTATGATCATATGTTAGGAAAAATATTTTTAAAACCATGAAAAAGACAAACCGTAAATGAAAAGGTTGATAATTTTTTCAAAATTGCTCATTAAGAGACACTTTTTAAAGACTGAAAAGACAAGCCACAATATGACAGATGATATTTGCTACACAAGTAACTGAGAGAGAGTTAGAATACAAAATACATAAAACATTCCTATGAATCAGTAAGTAAATTAAAAACAAGCTAATGGAGATCATTTTTCCATTAGCTTGTTTTTAATTCACTTATTGTGAGCAAATATGTTCTTTTGTAAATGGAAAATATTTATTTTAAAGAAAGCACAACCTACTTTTAATCAGTGAAATTTAAATTGATCTGTTCAACAAACCAAAATAAAATGCATTTATACTCACAAAATATGAAAAAAATGCTGACAATATCAAATGTTGGCGAGGATAAAGAAGTAACGGGAGGCCAGGTGCGGTGGGCTGATGCCTGTAATCCCAGCACTTAGGAGGCTGAGGCAGGTGGATCACCTGAGGTCAGCACCAGCCTGACCAACATGGTGAAACACCATATCTACTAAAAATTCAAAATTAGCCGGGTGTGGTGGCACATGCCTGTAATCCCAGCTACTTGGGAGGCTGAGGCGGGAGAATCTCTTGAACCTGGGAGGCGGAGGTTGCAGTGAGCCGAGATTGTGTCATCAAACTCTAGCCTGGGCAATAGAGGGACACTCTGTCTCAGGAAAAAAAAAAAAAAGTAACGGGAGCTCTTACACGTTGAAAATAAGAATGCAAAATGAATAGATAAAATCACTTTGAAAAACAATTTTTCATTTTATTGTAAAATTGAACATATACCTGTCACGTAACTCATCAATTTCACCCCTAAGTGTGTAAATTTGAGAGAAACGTTCAGGGATGATGTGGAACAATGCTCACAGTGACATAGTTTATACTAGCCATCCAAAAAAGTCTGAATGTCCATCAAGGGAAAAATGGATAAACAAATAGATATATGGTCACACAACACATTGTCATATGGCCACAAAAACAGATGACTTACAGGTATCTTCCTCAACGCAGAAGAACTTTACAACATTGAGTAAACAAGCAAGTTGTAGAGAGTAAATATACCAGAATGACATTTATATAAAGTTTAGAACAGCCAAAATTTATTATTAGGAATTATAAATATGTGCTGTTAAAGTTATTTTTAAAAAGCATAATGATGATTAACACAAAATTCAGGATGCAATATAAGATTATCTAATTTTCATAGTTATAAAAATGGATTGGGATGTTACACAGGGGGTTTCAAATATAAAGGAGATGTTTTGTTAAGCAAATTTGTTATTTCTTACAGTTTGTGTATATATTATGAATATTTTTTTCTATATAAGGAGACTTCAAAAAGTTAATAGAAATGGAATTAAGAGATAAAAAGTAAAAATATAAATTTTATTTCTCAACATAAGCTCCATCAAGTTTGACACTTTTGTAAGTGATGATATCAGCCATATAATCCATTCCTAAAGAACTGAGGGTCCTGGGAATTTAACCATGTCAATGTCTTTTTACATCATTAACTGAAGAAAAATAGGTGCCCTTGAAAGTCTTTTTTAAGATTAGGAAACAAAAAGAAGTCAGAAGGAGCCAAGTCAGGACCATAAGATGGATGCCTAATAATTTTCCATAGAAACTCTCACAAAATTGCTCTTGTTTGGTGAGAGAAATGAGCAGGGGCATTGTGAAGAATTCTCCGGTGAAGCTTTCTTATGCGTTTTTCAGCTAAAGCTTTGGCTAACTTTCTCCAAACACTCTGATAATAAGCAGATGTTATTGTTCTTTGGCCCTCCAGAAAGCCAACAAGCAAAATGCCCTGAGCATCCCAAAAAGCTGTTGCCATGACCTTTGCTCATGAATGTTCTCCTTTTGCTTTGACTGGACCACTTCTGTCTCTTGGAGGCCATTCCTTTGATTGTGCTTTGTCTTCAGGATCAGACTGGCAAAGCCATGTTTCATCTCTTGTTACAATTCTTCAAATAAATGCTTCAAGATCTTGATCTCACTTGTCTAAAATTTCCATTGAAAGCTCTACTCTTGTCTGCAGCTGGTCTGTGCAATAGTTTTGGCACCCAAGTGGAAAGTTTGCTCATCTTATGTTTTTTAGTCAGAATTGTGTAAGCTGACCCAATTGAGATGTTTATGGTGTTGGCTATTGTTTCTGCTGTTAATTATCAGTCCTCTCCAATTAGGGCACAAAGGATTAATTTTTTCCTTGCAAATTTATGTGGTCTGCTGCTGCAGGCTTCATCTTTAACATTATCTCATCCCTTCTTAAGGCAATTTATCCATTTGTAAACTGCTAATTTCTTTGGGGGCACTGTCCCTATTATCTTTCCATAAAGTATACATTATTCCACCTTTCTTCCTCCCAAGTTTCACTGTAAATTTGATGTTTGCTCATTCTTCAATTTTAGGAGAATTTATGTTGCTCTGATAGAGACTCCTCAAACTGATGTCTTATCCTTCTTGATGCCTCAAATTAGATCCTTTTCAGACATGCTATAACAAATTAGTATGAGTTTATTTTGGTGTAAAAAATTTTTAAACACATGCTTAGTTTTTAAATAATATGTATTTTCCATGAACTGTTTGAAGTCCTCTCATAGATTCAATGTTTTTTAAAAAATGAGTGGATCATGAATAAGTAATAGTATGTATTAAGCCAGCCTTTATATTTCTACATCCGTTTTGATTATTTTTAATAAAACAGGAAAGGGCCGGCCGGTTGCGGTGGCTCAAGCCTGTAATCTCAGCACTTTGGGAGGCCGAGACGGGCGGATCATGAGGTCAGGAGATCGAGACCATCCTGGCTAACACAGTGAAACCCCGTCTCTACTAAAAAATACGAAAAACCAGCCGGGCGCGGTGGCGGACACCTGTAGTCCCGGCTACTCGGGAGGCTGAGGCAGGAGAATGGCGCAAACCCGGGAGGCGGAGCTTACAGTGAGCTGAGATCCGGCCACTGCACTCCAGCCTGGGCGACAGCGCGAGACTCCGTCTTAAAAAACAAAACAAAACAAAACAAAAAAACAGGAAAGGGCTTTGTGTGCTGATAGTGGTTATGGAAGTTGTGCTCACAGAGAGCTGGAATGCTTGTGGACTGAGCAGACGAGTGAATTGTGAGGAAGACCATTGTACATGCAAGAGAGGGAAGAGAAAGACAATAAATTTCTCTCCTTTTTTCCCTTCTTCCCTCTCCCCTCTCATTTCTCTTCCCTTTCTCAATACTCAGCTACCATGGAAATGTGCAAAACAAGAATATGTTTCCAATAAGCACAAGTTTCAGTTAACACAGCATTGTGCAAATAAATATATTACTTATATGTGCCTTATTACTTTCCTGCTATAGATTACATGTTTTTAAAGAGGACTTTTACTTTCTTATGGTAAAGTTGAAGTGCACTAGGATATAATTACAGTCTTCTGTTGATGTGTTTTTGAGGAATTTTATTTTTTGTGCTATAATTTGAGGGAGTTGAATTATCATATATTCTTATTCTAAATACCAATTATAAGTTACTACATTGATTTGATTGCAGCTTTTTGTTCCCCATGGAGATAGGTAACACCATATAAAATAATCACATTGATATGTGTCTTAAAATGAGGATATACAGTAGGGGATTTTTAAGATTACTTTTTTCTCTAATATATGATCTGTAAATTTTACTAAATAAATGCAAATAACACCATAATTATTACTTTTGCATATAAGCAACAGTGCACTGCCCTTTAATGTAAAGTCTGGTGGGCTTTGTGGTTTAATTTTCATCTGGTTATTCAAAGTAGTTTTACCTGTATAAATATATCTATGCTCATCTGGGATTGCTGCATGGCTATCCCAATTGCCCATTCAGGTCTTTATTTGATTCTGTAAAGTAGAATTTCCTTTAGGGAAGAACTTGGAATAATTTAAATTTAAATGGTGTAAAGAATATTAAAATACTCTTGGGAAGGGCTAATGCAAACTGTTGAAGTCTTTGAAACTTGTGTGATTGAAATGAAAAACTTGAATAGAGACAGAAACTGGATGAAGAATCTAAGTTTAATCTACAATTAACTGGATTACCTGTGGTCATTTTCTTGTTCAGGATTTTAATCATTTGAATCATTGCTCTTAAGGGCAAGAGATGACTGATGGGCAGTCAGCAGGATTTTTGAAGGCTGATTGAGCAAGGTATACTGCTCTATTCTCTATAAAGGATTGTAGAAACCATCTGCAGTGCATAGTTATACAATACACCTAGTCTCCTAAGGCAAATGTTTCAATGTTTCATTCTCTTTTCCTCCTTATACACCCCACACATTTATGGGTTACCACATTCTATTGATTCTACCTCAGAAGCATTATTTAAATATTAGTTTAGGCTTTCCTCACATATCTGGTGGACCATATTGGCTTACATTGAACTGAAAATATTACATATTTCTTTATGTAGAGGTACTAAGCACATGTCTATTACGTGACTTTGTTCTCTAACGATAATTAAATCTAAACTCAACTATTTAGCATAGAGATCTTTGACTATCTTCTCATTTCTACTTGTCTCACTATCTCCAGCCCTTTCCCAGCCCCTGACTTTCCAACACACACACACACACACACACACACACACACACACACACATCCCACCTGTGCTTCAGCCACTTCCAGTGACTCCCTATTCTTCAGATACACTCTGTTCCGTTATGCCTTTCAGTTGTCACACATGACTTTTCTTCTATTTCTAATTCTCTTCTCTTTGCTCCCCATCTGCCTGATCCATCCAACCTGATGATTATCCTCATCGGTCAAGGTCCAGTGAAAAATCCTTCTCTCTATAGCATTTTCAGATATTTCAGGGCAGAGTGGTTGTTCTCATTAGTTCATATTTATGTCTATCTTTCTTTTGCCACATTTTGTAACAGTTGTTTTGTCCTATGTGTGTCTTTCTCCCACCACTATTAGCTCCTCAAGGCTAAGGATGCTGCTTACTTTATCTCTGTATCTCAGGAGGCATAGCACGATCTCAGTAAATGTTTTAGGACTGAATAATTGAACAAATGGAAACTTCTTGTTCTCTAAGAACTTGGAATCCAAAACAAGCACTAATGAAAACACATATGCAAAGAGAATTCTATCAATAGAAGAAAGGATAAAAACTTAAGTATAAAACAGTTAAGAATTTGCATGTTATATATTCACTTGAATTGTGAATTAATTCCTATATGTTATATGTATGGCAAGTATGTCAAAGGACTGAGCATAATGGCTAGGGAACAAAAGTTAAAGCCCTAAGGGCCTGCCACGGCAGGGAGAGTTTTTACTTTTTCTGTGGGGGTGACTGAAGAAGTCAGCCTTTGATATTCAATTGCCCTTTGAATATCAGCCAAGGAAGATATCAAAGAAACAGCAAAAGTAGGTGGTTAATCTGTTGACAAGATTAAAGGATTTTTCTCTAAACTCGGGGCACCAATGAGCTTCCACTAACAGTTTAAACTGTTCGATCAGATACTTCAATTCTCTGTTGGGAGCTGCATGAGCCTTTCTGGGTCTATGCATAAAACTTTGGAGACTGCCATATTGTGTCACGACTGCAAAGTCATTGTCCATTGATATTTATGATGTCAAATGAAATGTTGGTGCAATGAGGGAATAAATTTGAGAAAATTTAGGGGAGTTAAAGGAGTTATATGAGAAAAACAAATCCTCCACATTTATTATTAGTCTGTGTAAACTAGGCCAGATAGGATACGTGCACATTCTATAGTAGAAAAATTTGAAATTCACATATTTTAAAACTATGAAAAAGTTAGAATAATTAGTAAATAAATTCTACTTTTTGGATTTCTTTTTCTTTTCTTCGCTTGGTTCTGAGGATCAAGTTGAACAGATCTGTGTGTACTTCCTTATTTGGTTTTTGCTTGAAACCAAAGACATACATACTAAGAAGAGCATTGGGTTAAAAATCAAAAGCTACAGATTCTTGTGCTGGTGGTTTTAGCCCTAGCATATAGTTTGTCCACAGTTAAGAAAGCCATGTAACTTTTCTGGCCCTTTCTTTAACTCTGAAATGAGAACTATATTAGCTGCTTATGATCCCATTCAAGGATCAAGTAAGATGTAAGAATGGAAAAGTCATGGGTAAGTCGGTTGTAGGTATACTTGGCTTGATGGAAAATGTGCAATTAAATTATAACTGTAATTTGCATTTTGAAGAAGGAGGCTGTTTCCATTCCCCCTCCCAAATGCTACTTTAAAAAAACTCAACAAACAATCTTAAAAATAACTTAAGCCATAACTTCAGGCCATCAATCAAAAATAACCTAAAACAAGCATCATAGAATTGTGGTGGAATGTTTGATATTAGTCTCTAGGGACATATTTGCAAGCACAGTTTGTTGGAAGCTGAATGTCTTGTGTGGAATGGTTGAACACAAATTCTCCAGAGAGCTGATGAGTTACTCTCCCATGAAACAAAACAGCTGACTAGAGCTTTCCATTTGGCTAATTTGTTCTGTGGATATTAACCAAGAAAGAAAAGTGCTTCATATGGTTTTCTTGGAGAGTTTACATTTAGAATCATGTAATTATGGCAGCTGTTACTGAAATAGAACTAAAATACAGTTCATAATAGCATATAATAATATTTTATCAAACATTCTTTAAGAAATAAAAAAGAAGGGCTTTTTAAAACTACACAGGTTTAGTATCACCCTTTTTGTCCTCTCTGGGATATAAGAAAATTTTCAAGACTATAAGAGTATTGCCTTTGAAGATAAAATTAGATTATCTAGGACTCTGTCTATCCAGAGCCTAACCTTCTGCTTTTAAATCTATCATTAGTCTTGCTTCTGCAATGTTAATTCCAAAGAAACTGCAACCATTTCAGCAGACCTAAGTCTTCCCTTCTACTCCCTTCAAACTTGCTCTGTTATGCATTTTAAAGGTGTTCTGGAAGAGCAGATATAGTTTCTAGGTTGCCGCAGAGTCTCCTCAAAGGCTTGTTTGAGGATCTGATTTAGTGACAAAGCTTAGGATAGATAAGGAGAAAAACTAAAAAGATGATTTATCTAAAAGTATTTAGCATAGGCTCAGCACATGGTTGGGACAGGGTATTTCTTGTACATGAATCCTCAAATCAACACTGTTTCCTGGAGATTGAGTCTGTAGATGGATGCTATAGATCTAATATAAATCAGCAAGTATTCCCCTCCACCTCTTTATGCTCCTTGGAAAATTCGACAAGTATTTGATAATATTTTTTAAGACGATTAATTGTGCCAGGGTTTTTAAAAAATGTTTTATTTTCATTTGCTTTTTTGGAGATCACCTTCATTATCCTCTGAATTCTGGTAGCTGTTTTCAGCAGTGCAGAGTGGGCCCCTCATTGATTCACCTACTTAACATTGTTTCTACCAGCTTTCACTTGCCATTTGATGGGGAAGTGCTTCCCCTTGCATCAGATGGCAAGTGCAAGCTTATCTAGTAAGAAGTATAATCTGCCATTGCAGAAACTAAGTCTCCTGAGGAAGGACCAAAGCTGTAACACGGGCACCATCTGTAACAAACATTGCTGAGCTGAATAACTCCCACAGGGTCAGGTATTTAGGTAGCAGAAGATAACATAAACATTTTGCCATGGTCTGAAAGAGTGTGTTTTATCAGAAAGAAAGAACAATGGCTTTTGCATCTTTCATTTTCCATTCATGTGTTTAATATCATGATTTATGAAAAGATTGTAAATTGGTTACCATGAAGCCAAGATGGCTATTTTATTTTCCTAGAAATTACAAATTTTAATTTCTGTCAATGAGTGATGAGAAAAATAAATCCTTACTCAATTAAGTCACCTTAAATGGAGGACACATATATTGAATTTAATTCAATGGCTTCAGGGAAGGTTCAGTTAATAACCTGGGTCCAGGAATTTAGAGGAACTCTGCAGAGTGCTCCAATCACCACAGCTAGTCAGTTCATCTTGACCCTATATAATCTTGAAAAACTAAGAGTATATACTCCCTATAATATAGGAGAATCAAAAAATTATTTTCTATGATTTTCTTTAAAACAAATATGTTTTCAAATATAAGCAATAAACAGTGTCTCTTCTAGTAGTACATGGATAGTGTTGGAAACTGTCCAATAAAATGAAGAGTATACTTTATTGGGAAGGTGGCCAATACAAAATGATAGATGGGGTTATATATTCCTTATCTAATAGAGCCTATAAAGCAGTTTAAAAAAATCTGTGATTTACCTAGATAGCAACTCCAGTTAAACAAATTAGTTAGGAAGAGCTTTCAGCTATTCAACTAAGAGCAATAAATAAGATTTCAAAATCAATCACATAATTCTTTTCTGAGATTATGTCAAGACTAACCATATAATATATTGGTTTTCATTTATCCTGGCATTAATGTGTATTATAGATTCTGTTGGTTTATGACCTCCTTAAAATGCATAAAACATAGTGATAAAAGGAGAGTTCATTTCTGGGTCTTTTAAAAGAACAGCCTGTCAACATGTTCTGTTCCACTTCTGGCTTAAACCTTTTTCAAGTCTGAGGTTCATAAGGGCACATTTATAAGTTGTATTATTATGACATGGTTAATGAAAGCCCTTTGTGTTTCTTTAGATACTTAAAAGTAATATAATATAAATGTTCTAATATAAATGTTCTGGAGCTTGTTGTATCCCTTCTAACTGAAATGGAAACTCATTGAGAGCAACCATTATGTCTTACTCGTTTCTATACTTCAATTAGAGCCAAGCAGTAGCCATCATATACTGGGTGATCTCTGAAAAGGTCTTGGATAAAACTGATGATAATTTGTAAAGGATTTCTACTTAAGTGAAAGTGATGATGGCTCAAGGCCAAGAAAACATGCTGCAGCACGAGGTAGAACTTTCTTTTTGGAGACATCATTATGACTCCATAGTAAATACAAGCAGTCTAGGTAAGGGTGTGGTAAGCATCCTTTCCTTGATTTATAAGGAGAAGTCTCCAGATACATTCAGTTTCTTTTCCTCTGAAATGGTGGGCCAGGTTGAAGGATACAAGTATCCTATCTCTTTGCAAGTCTACCAGCAGTTTTACTGGTGGGTGCCTCTTTAAACCTTTTTATTCTGTTTTCAGAAATAGTGGTCCCTGGAGACTTCAGACTCTTAGTGAGTCTGCAGAAGGCTGGGGAGAGAAGGGTTAGACTTTGATAACAGGAGCCCTCTCTGTCCTTTCACAGACCTGGGGAGGCCTCAACCCCAGAAACTTCTGTAGAGCCCAGCAGCCTGTCACTAAGAGTTTGTTATAAAGCATAATGTATCCTTTGTCATATACATGAAGTTTCAAACTTACCTGCCAATTCTTAATTACCAGTTGACAATTTTCATGACTTTTGGGGGATGGGTCACAGTAACAGTTTATAAAACCACTCCATTATTAGCATTATATTAGGCATTATGACAATATCAAAATACACACATGGTACACGGCAAAATCATGACATTTATAATCTACCTTGCAAGGTCAAATGTTGGAAATTATATCCACAGATGGTACCTTAGAGAGAATTAGATAGTACATATTGAAATGTTTTTAAAACTATTGTGAATTATACAAATGTCAACATTATTGACGAAATGTATAGGAAATAATGATAACTAGAATATACAAAAATATATTATTAAAATTGTTGTGTGTATAATTTGTTATCATAATGGTACTGTAACATTTGGTACTGATCAATACCAAACATGGCTTCCCATCAACTGATACTGAAAGTAAAAATACCAAGAGTCATTCTTGAAGAAAGTCTATGAAACAGTATGATAAAGAGACAATTAAGGAAGGTAGCAAGATTTATTTTTTCATCATACAGAATTTGTACCTTTGGAATTTTGTACCAAATGCATGAGTTGCCTATTTCAAATACTAAATAAAATCTTCATAAGAAGACTGAACTTATTCCACTTGAGTCTCCTGTTCTTTATCATAGAATGCAAGAACTAGAAGAAATATGTTAGTTTCAAGTCCTCATTTTACAGATTTGAAAACTAAGTTCCAAAGAAAGTACTAATACATTCAGTCTCTCGTTTCAGAAAAAATAGAAAAAATGAAATATATCTACAAAATGAAATTTTGTAAATAGTAGAAAATACTCACATAACTAATCCAAATCAATTTTTTTTTTTTTTTTTTTTTTGAGACAGGGTCTCACTCTGTGGCTGAGGCTGGAGTGCAGTGGCGCAATCTCGGCTGACTGCAACCTCCGTCTCCCAGGTTCAAGCAATTCTTGTGTTTCAGCCTCCAGAGTAGCTGGGACTACAGGTGCATGCCACTATACCTGGCTTAATTTTGTATTTTTTATAGAGATGGGGTTTCGACATGTTGGCCAGGCTAGTCTCAAACTCCTGACCTCAAGTAATTCTACCACCTCGGCCTCCCAAAGTGCTGGGATTACAGGCGTGAGCCACTGAGCCTGGTGCCAAATCAGTTTTAACAAGCTGCTTTTTAGACTAGATTGCCGGTTTGCAATGATTGACTTAATTAGGACCACGTTGTTAACAGAAGTAAAAGAGAAGATCAGCTAAAATTAGATGTCAGTTTAGTGATTCATTTAAAGACAACTTACATTTATCATTTTGGTTATTTTGTACAATTTGTCTCTCAGCTTTGCTCTTTATGTCCTTGTTTTTTTAAGAAGAAAAAAAATTAACTTCTACCTTGCAATAAATTAATTGTGCAACCAATGAGTCTTTTCTGTAATAGTTTACTAAAAATCAAATCTCAATCATTGGAATAAGAATAACGAGAAGTAAGGAGGAAGAGGAAAGGAGGGGAAGAGCAGAGAGGAGAATTGTAGGAAAACTCAGAAAAAAGAAATCCCTCATTGGTATGGTGTAAGGTATTTACAGAAAAAGACTCTTAATGCTGTAGTCATTTTGCTATACTTCCTCCCTATAAAAGCATACTTCTGATCCACGTCCATTTTCACAGAACCACTAACAGCTGGGAGGGATTTTTGAAATTCTCTAGTTTCATTTACTATTCTAATCTAACAAATGAGAAAAACTGAATTCACAGAGGCGAATTGACTTTTTTTTTTTTTTTAAAGAAAAAGCTGACAAACTACTTAGTAAAAAAACCTCAACAAGAATTCAGGTTTCCAGGCTTCTCACAGAGTCATTTGTTTTGCTTTTCCATATAGAAGTTGGTAAAAAGCTTGTTTAAAATGATAGCTCTAGATAGGCTGTAATTTTTCAAAACATAGAAAAAGATGAAAACTTTCTCTCCTTATTTGCATCTATCCTTCTAAGTTTTAATTGTTGACCAGATAATAGCCTCATAAGCATGAATAGAGAGGTTCATTCCATGCCTAAAACCAAGCTGCTGCTAGCTGTACAAAATGAAACAGCTATCTTCCAAAGGCAGTACAAATCCCCTGTAACATTCAGGGCAACTCAAGTTATTATTGGATTACTGTAAAAGTTGGAAAGATAAGCCCAAAATCATATTTGGCTTTATTTTCTGCATTCTCATCTGATAAAATGAGATTAGTGATGTGTGTACATGTGTGGTGTATGTGTATGTGAGTATTTGTGAGAAGGTATGCTGTGGGGGATGGGTGTGTGTGTGTATGTATTTGTGAGAATTTGTACTGTGTGTATATGTGTGGGGGGGGGATGTTTGAGACGGGGTTGAGGGGTGGAGGTTGATGTTAACTAGTTTTTCCAGTATCTATAAATGAAGCAAAATAATCTGCCTCTTGCCAGAATGTGATTTTAAAAGGTACAAGGTAAAGCTGTATCCTGTGCTTTGGTGATAGCACTAATCAATAATTACAAGCTATTCTTTTGACAGTTTAAAATGTGTTGATGATGTTGGTGGTGGGGGTTGGCCATTTGATGTTTAAAGCCAGCTTTAATTTAATTTAATTTTTATCTGTTCTCCCTCTCAGAGATTTAGGCAAAGTTGATTCTCAGCATCCATCAAAGGAAAATGATTATAGCCAAAATACTTGGAGCTTTCACTTAGCAGTTGTATGTTTGAGGCTTTGGAAGCACAACATGTTGATCTCAGGTTTTTATGCTAATTCTTTATATAAGGAAAGGGGAAAAATCTGTTACCATTTCCTTGGAAACTAAACTGTTCACAGTATTAGTAGCTAAATATTGGTTACAATTTAATGTTAATTTTCATCCTAAACATCACACGTAATATGTGAATTCTTAAGGCATGCCAATGCATCACACAAAGTAGAGACCTTTCCTGCCTGTTTAGAGTTGTGTCCGTGGCACCTACAAGAAAGCCTGGCACAAATATGTGCTGAATGAATGTAGAAAGGAAGAAGTCAGATGTTTAGTTCTAGAATCCTGTCTGTCTTTTTCACTTTAAACCCTATGGTATCAAACAGCTCCCTGAATATATATACTTTAGTTCTGTAGGTTTCATAAAAAGCTCTTGAGGGCCAACTCTGGGCCATCCATGGTGCTTGGCAGTAAAGTAAAGGTCTTTACCTATGAAAAGCCTATGCGATGGCCTGGGAGAGAGACATTCTTTTACTCCATCTCTACTCCAGTAAAGACATCTCTTTACTCCATCATTGTACAAGATAAGGACCTGGCTGCATGTTCGTATGGTTCTTGGTACTTTACCACCTGCAGTATGCTTTATCTCTGGCTAATTGTGTTTCCTGTTCAACAGAAAAGACAGGGAAGATACTATGCTTGCCAGCAGACTCCTGGTGTCTAGTTTATTACCAGCATATGCTGAAGGCTCAGTAAATATTTGCAGATGGAAGAGACTGAAAGAAGAATGAGAGAGGTCCTGGGGGAAAGTGTGAAGGTATGCACAGAGTATTCTGGGTATTTTAGGAAGTTTCTGGAAAACTTCAGGTAAAGCTTCTTTTAGAGCTGTGCCTTGAAGGTTGAGTTAAAGGCAGTCTCTAAGACAAAGTAGGAGGAGGTTCCTAAGCTGAGGGCCGTCCGCACAGTTGTGGAGGTGATGACGGAGCATGATCAGGGGAGTGGTCTGCAAGCTCACAATCACCACTAGAACAGGAGGGTGGTATCCATACTTGGATAACAAAAAGGTCACATATAAAAACTAGTTCTTTTTACATGTCAGAGCTTTAAAAACTTAACTACACATTGCTATGGATTTATTTGGCCGTTTTCTTTTTGGCCAACTAAAGACCATACTGAAAAGGTAGATCTATGACATATTCTATTAACTAAAAGTCTTGGCATTTCAACAATTTTCACTGACATACTAAATTTAAAACAGATCAAGAATTTTTTTTGAGTGGAACATCGTAACAGAGAACTTCTCATTCCCCCTGGTTTCTGTGCTTGCCCTTTAAAGGAGTTTCTCTCTTTTAAAGGATTCACTCATTCTGGGTCACTTGAGGAGTGACTTAACTGATAAATAATTGGGCAAAGGGGCACTTCATGTGGAGCCACATTCTTTCCCCTACTCCGTTGGAAGTTGCCAATGCATGGGCCTATGTTCCCTCTCTGCAGCGAGTTCACTCCAACTGCTCAGTCCCAGCTCATGAGGGAGCTCTGTAAGATCCAGGCTCTCTACTCCTTCTGGGAAGAAGCTGAATTCAGGCTGGGAAGGGAAGGGCTTGGTCTCTTATGCACGTTTTGTTTTCTATTCCCGCATTAACAATAATGATGTTAATAATAAATTGATCTGTACGTGATTTCTGTATCTATTTCTCAATTGCTTTAGAACTCTGAAAGGAGACATACATGATTAAGTGGAACTTTCCAGTCTAAACAAATGTTACAGTAAAGCTAGTTTTATTCTTGGTCTGTTTGTTGTATGTATGTGTATGCATATTGAGAGACGGGGAGAGGAGGGGAATGAGAGAGACATACATATATTAACTTTTGTTAACCAGATGTTAAATTAGGCAGCAGGACCTATTCTCTGATGATGCTAGTTATTATAGTTTAAATGAAAATAATCTCTTGGCTCAGTTAAAAAATCAAAAGCAGTAAATATTCCAACTACCTTCACTGAAATAACCATTAATTGTTATTTTAATTGTTATTTTAAATGTTTTTGAAAATTTAACTTGTGACCTATTTTCTCTTTAAAGTTTATTAGCTTTTTGGATTCTGAATATTATTTTTCCAGGTGGAATTCTGATAATAACATAAGTTTATTTCTACTAATCAATGTTTTCCAGATCATTTGGTATCTAAGTGAAGAATATTATAAGTGAAGTACCAGTATGTATTTTAATAAGAAATTATGGTTTATAAAGTGACTTTTTATATATTATTTAGAATAGCGATTCTTAACCATTTTATATTTAATAATTATTTAGCATATAATAAAAGCTATTTACCTCTTCTTAAAAATATATACAAATGCATACGTTCACAGAAATTTCTCAAACCCTGGGAAGGCAGGGTTCTTGGAATCAGGCTCTACAGTAGAGATCTGTACTATATAGAGCTCAAGGGCCAAATCTAGCCACTGCCTGTTTTTGTATAGTCTGAAACCTAAGCATCGCTTTTACATTTTTTAATGATAAATAAATACCAAAAGAGGAATATTTTTGACATATGAAATTTAAATATCGGTGTTCATAAGTAAAGTTTACTTTACACAGCCACACTCATTCATTATCATGCTATCTATGGCTCCTTTCCAGGTACAACAGTAGGCTGAGTAATTTTGAAGACTAAAATATTATCTGGCTCTTTGCAGAAAACATTTTGCTGATCCCTAATCTCAAGTTTCAAAGTACATTTTGTGCTTTTAATTGTATTTTGCTGGGTGTTTGTTAAAGTATGCTTAAGTTTAATTAGAATTTGAAAAGAACTTTCTATACACTACTTAAAAGAATATATATTTACTAAATGGTTTTAAAAATAATACTAGAAGTCATTAACACGGTGTTTGGAAGGGAATTTAATGGCATGGTGAAATGCTTATAATTCTCTAAGTGGGAAAAAAGTGTGAAATAGAATAATCAGTATGACCTCAATTATATACATTTTTTTAAAAGTAGAAACAAGTTTAGAAGAAAATATGCACAAATGTTAAGCTTCTTAATTGAAGCGAAGGAGTATTTAAAATTTTACTTTTCAGTATTTTTCAAATTGTATACTCTAATCTATCACTTCGGTAATAAGGAAACATAAGAAAAATATTGAAAAAATGGGAATATAATTGTTTAACTTTTTTAAAAAATTAAAGGTCAAAAATTAGAATATTTTGTGATAGTATAACTATCAACATGTTCAAGGAAACAAGTGAATAAACTAAATATAATTACAAGACCAGAAATCATTTTTATAAATGAAATCTTAATTTAGATAGCATGACAGCTTGGTGTCAGATTTTTTTCAAATGCAAATTATACCCATGAATCTACTAAAGAAGTGTTGATGTTTATGTGACAAAAAAGCTTAAACAAAATTGGAAGCATTTTAGTTCTATACTAGGAGGCATTTGGTCAAAATTGATGATAGACAGCTCCTTGTCAATAGGAGCCTCTTTCGTGTTCATTAGCACAATAGAGAGTTTCATGATATAAAGAAAATTGAACACCTTGACTCTTTTTCAGTAGGTTTATACTGGCTTGATCTAACTGATGAATAAATGAATGAAAATATGAATGAATGAATTACATGTATGTATGACTTTTTGTTACTGTCAAAAATAATACATAGTTTGATACCTTGATCAGGAGAACTGTTAATCTTCTTTTCAAAAGTATTAAGGGTCAGGGAGATAGCAGCAAGATAGCCAACTAGAAGCCCCTAGTGCTTACGCCCCTCTCAAAGACAGCCAGAACAATGGAAAAGCAGCTGCATTTCCATTGGGTGAGCACAAAACTCAGGATAGCTACATAGAGAATAAGGAAATGCCAGGCCTTCACCATCCCATCCCTGAAGTGGGATCAGCTGGGAGCCAGGAGGAACTTCTTATGGTGAGGAGGTAAGCAGGATGACTCCAACAACCTCCATCAATACCTTGGACACCTACAGATCTCCCCACTGGTGTTTTCTGGAGTCTTCTCAGGCACCAAGCCCACCTGGTGAAGCCTGCCTGGAGTCCATATAGCTGTGCTCAGCCAGAGAAGGAGTTGACACTGTGCCCCACCTGCTGTGGCCCATGTGACTACTGTGCTATGGCATCTTGGAACAGGAACTACAGATAGAGTGAGCCTTACTCAAGGAGTAAGTAGTCATGGCTCCCCTTCATCCCTGAGACTAAACCACCCCTGAACCACCCCATCCCAAGAGCCCCACATCCCCAGTATGTGCTGTTAGCAGTGTTAACACTTTCCTGTGGGGTCAAGAGGAGGTGGAATTGCTCTACCAACTCCTCCCCCTGCCCCTGCTGAAGCAGCACTCTGTCTCTTGGGAAAGCAATACCTTGGCTATTCAGACCAGTCACGTCTTCCTGGTGTCTAAGTTGAAGTGGTGCCCTGCATCCTAGGAAATGGTGCCTTGGCCACCCAGAACAGTCATGCACTCCATTACTTAATCTGAATTGATGCCCTGCATACCAAGAAAGCAGTGCTTGTGTAGCCAAGAACAGTCACATCCTTCAAACCTGAGCTGAAGTGGCACATTGTCCCTTGGGGAATTGTTGCTCTGGCTGAGCTGAGCAGAAACTGAGCTGAGACACCCTGCTCTATAAACTGAACAACTTTAGACTTTGATTCCCTGGAGCTGGCCTAGCTCTCTAGAGTCTCAGATGCTGAAGTACCCCTCTATCTAGGGAGTGGAGTCATTGCTGTGTTTTTTCCCACCTACCTGTCACCCAGGGAGCAAGCAACAGCTGTCCTCCACCATTTTGGAGTACTGAAAGCAAATGCACTTGGCCCCACACATTCTGGGATACTGCTGAGCACCACCATCCCAGGGTCTATAATCACTACTACCCAGTGCCTCATCCCTTGGAACCTGAGTTGACACTGAGCCCTATTGACTCAGGTTCCTGAATTGCAGCCGTATCCTGCTCCCCAGGCCAAAGTTCCAGAGCGCTCCTTATTCCCTGGAGTATTGAGGCCAGTGCTGTGCCCTGCCCCCAGGGGTAGAATCACAGCTACAACCTGGCACCCTGAGCCTGAGCTGCTAGGGGGTGCCTCAAAATGATAGATCATGGCTCTGTGGGTAACCTACATCAAACCCTGCCACAAGGGGTGAAGCTGTACCCCAAGGCCAAGTTGCCTCAATAGCTTTATGAGATACTGAGCTGAAAACTCCTACTGCACGTAGAACCCTGATCACTGCACTAGAACCCGTGCCACTGCAGTTGCTTGTAGGCCATGTCAGACTTGACACCAAATGGGATCCCCTCAGCTAAGTCTCCTTATTTCAGAGAAAACCAGAATAGGAGAACTCCAGAAGCCCTTAACACAAAGAACATTAAAAACCTATGTTGCCAATGCCATTGCCACAAACCTCTAAGCATAGGCTATGAGGCACCCACAGTTATTTCTGACCTTGAAAACAACTGAAGAAGCTGCACAGAGACTATATCTCTATACCTGTTATGAAACAGAGTCACTACACGTTTTCTAGCTGCACAGTAAAACTCAACTGCAGGATGAAACTTTCTTCATGAAAATCACTCTAGAAAGTTTGAAAAAGGTGATTATTTCACTAGATACACAGACATCAATGCAGGGACACAAGAAACATGAAAAAGCAAGGAAATAAGAGACCAACAAAGGAACATAAAAACTCTCTAGTAATAGACTCCAATGAAAAGGAAATCAATTAATTGCCAAAAAAAAGAAATGTAAAATAATGATCACAAGGAAACTCAATTAGATACAAGAAAATAAAGATAGACAATTAAATAAAATCAGAAAAACAATTCACAATATAAATGAAAAATTCAATGAAGAGATAAAAATCATAAAAAGAACAAAACAAGAATCCTGCAGTTGAAGAATTCAATGAATAAAATATAAAATAAAATAGAAAGTTTCAGAAGCAGACTTGATCAAGCAGGAAAAAGAATCTCTGAACTTAAAGTTGGGTCTTTTGAAGTTACCCAGTCAGAGAAAAGCAAAAAGAAATAAGAATGAAAATGAGTTAAGAAATCCTGTAAGATTTACTGGAAAACATTACACAAACAAATATTCATATTATGGGATTTCCAGAAGGAGAAGATAAGGAAAAAGGTATAGAAAGCCTGTTTAATAAAATAATAACTGAAAACTTCCCAATTTAGTGGTGGGGGTTGTGGAGGAGGGATATTTGAACATCCAGCTCCAGGAAACTCAAAATTTCCCAAATAGATTCAACCCCAAAAAGGTCCTCTTAGAGGTGCATTATAGGCAAATTGTCATAAGTCAAAGACAGAGTTCTGAAAACAGCAAGAGAAAATTGTCAAGTCACATAAGAGAACTGCCATTAGACTAATAATAAATTTTGCTACAGAAACCTCACAGGCGAGGAGATTATAAAGTTATAAACTCAAAGTGGTGAAAGAAGAAAAAAAAATTGCTAGCTAAGAATACTATACCCAGCAAAGTTACCCTTCAGAAATTAGGAAGAAATAAAGCCTTCTTGATGTAAGAAAAAAGTGAAGGAATTCATCCTTACTTGCTTTGCCTTACCAGAAATGCCTAAGTGATTTCCACTTATATCTGGAAGTGAAAATCACTGCCATGAAAACACACAAAGAGTATAAAGCTCATTTGTAGAGCAAATATATGAGGAGAAAGAGAAAAGAGTTAAACCCTGTCACTGCGGAAAACCACCAAACCACAATGATTAAAATAAGATAAAAAGAAAGGAAAAAAAGATATACAAGAAAACAGGAAAGCAACAAAATAGTGGGTGTAAGTCCTCACATCAATAATAACCTTGACTGTAAACAGACTAAATTCCCAACTGAAAAGATATAGACTAGCCGAATGAATTAAAAATAAAAGAGACCCAACTATATACTGCCTAAAAGAAACTCATTTCGCCTAGAAAGACACATACAGAATAAAAACAAGGGATGGAAAAAAAATCCACACAAATGGAAACCAAAAGCAAAGGAGAATAGCTATACTTATATCAGATAAAGCAGACTTTAAACAAAAAGCCATAAAAAGAGACAAGGTTATTGTCACTTCAGCAAGAAGATGTAACAATTGTAAACATATACACACCCAATACCAAAACACCTAGATTTATAAAGCAAATATAATTAAACACAAAGGAGAAATAGATTTCAGTACAATAATAGTTGGGCACTTCAACACCCCTCAGCATTAGACAGATCATTCAGGCAGAAAATTAACAAAGAAGCATTTAATTCAAACTTCACTTTAGACCAAATGGACCTACCAGCCATTTACAGAAAATTTCATTCAACAACTGCAAAATACATATTCTTTTCATTAGAAAATGGAACATTCTTTAGGATAGAACACATGGTAGGCCACAAAACAAATCTTAACAAATTTAATAGAAGTCATATCAGTTATTTTTTTATGACAATATAATAAAACTAGAAATCAAAATAACAAGAGGAACTTTAAAAATTGTACAAATACATAGAAATTATACAACATGTTCCTGAATAACAAATCGGTCAATGTAGAAATTAAGAGGTAGATTTTAAAATATCTTCAAACAAATGAAAATAGAAACACAAATTACCAAAACATCTGGGATATAGCAAAAGCAGTATTAGAAGGCAAGTGTGTAGCAACAAACACCTATATCAAAAAAGTAGAAAGATATCAAATAAGCTCATGTTGCACTTCAAGAAACTGGAAAAGCAAGAGTAAACCAAGGCCAAAATTAATAGATAGAAAGAAATAAAAGCATACATAAATAAAATTAAGACTAAAAAATACAAAATATCAACAAAATGGAAAGTTTAGTTTTTTTTGAAAAGATAAACAATATCAACATTCCATTGGTTTGACTACCCAAGAAAACCGTAAAGCTTCCAATAAAATCAGGAATGAAAAGGAGACATTACAACCAATACCATAGAAATACAAAAAATTATCAGAGACTATTATAAACAGCTACATACCAAAAACTTTAGAAGACCTGGCAGAAATGGGTAAATTTCTGGACACAAACAACCTATCAAAAGTGAACCAACAAGAAAGAGAATACCTGAACAGATCAATTACAAGTAATGGCATTAAGTCTGTAATAAAGTCTCTTATCAAAAAAAAGCTCAGAATACGATGGCTTCACTCTGGAATTCTACCAAAGATTTATAGAAGAACTAATACCAATTCTCCTCAAATTCTTCCAGAAATTGAAGATAAGGGAATTCTTTCAAACTCATTCTATGAGGCCAGTGTTACCTTGATACCAAAACTAGTCAAGAATGCAACAACAAAAAAAGGAAACTATAAGCCAATAAACATGATGAGCATAGTGCAAAAATCCTCAGCAAAATACTTGTGAACCAATCTGGCAGCACATTAAAGAGGTTATTCACCATATAGGTCAGATTTACCCCAGGGATGTAATACAGAAACGAATAAATGTGACACCTTGCGTCAACAAAATGAAGGACAAAAACCATTTGATCATCTCAAGAGATACAGAAAACATATTTGAGAAAAATCCAGCATCCCTAACAAATTCTCAACAAGTTAGGTATAGAAGGAATGTACTTCCACATAATTAAAGCCATGTATGACAAATCCACAGCCAATATCACACTGAATGGAGAAAAGTTTAAAGCTTTTCTTCTAAGATCTGGAACAAGACAATGATCTCACTTTCATCACTTTTATTCAAAATAGTACTGGAAGCCCTAGAGAGAGCACTTAGGCTAGAGAAAGACATAAGGAGCATCTAAATTGAAAAGGAGGTCAAATTGTCCTCATTTGCAGATAACAAAAGCTTCTATACAGAAAACCATCAAAGATCCACCAACAATCTCAGAACTGATAAGCAGATTCAGTAAAGTTGGAGGATACAAAATAAAAATACAAAAACCAGTAGCTTTTCTATACACCAAAAACAAACTAGTAGAAAAAAAATCAAGAAACAAATTGCATTTATAATAGCTACATAAGAAGTCATGTAGGAATAAATTTAACCAAGGAGGTGAAAGATTTCTACAATAAAAACTACAAAACACTGATGAAAAAAATTGAAGAGGACACACACACAAAAATCTCATGTTCATGAATTGTAGATATTAATATTGTAAAAATGACAATACTACTAAAAGTGATCTACCAATTCAATGCAATGCTATCAAAATACCAATGACATTCTTCACATAAACAAAAAAAATTTCCTACAATGTATATGAAACCGCAAAAGACCCTGAATAGCCAAAGCAATCCTGAGCAAAATGATCAAGCTGGAGAAATCACATTGTTGAACCTCAAAATATATTTCAAAACTATAGTAACCCAGATAGCATGATATTGGCATATAAATAGACACATAGAACAATGGAACAGAATAGAGAACCCAGAAATAAATTCACATAGTTACAGCCAAATGATTTTCAACAAAGCTGCCAAGAATATTTAATGGGGAAGGAACAATCTTTTTGAAAAATGATGCTGGGAAAACTGAATATTCATATGCAGAAAAATGAAACTGGATTTCTATCTCACATAACATGTAAAAATCAACTCAAAATGGATTAAAAACTTAAATATAAGACCTGAATCTATGAAGCAACTAGAAGCAAACATAGGGGAAATACTTCAGGACGTTGGTGTGAGCAAAGATTTCATGGATAAGATCTCAACAGCACAAACAGCCAAAGCAAAAATAAACAAATGAAATTATGTCAAACTGAAAAGCTTCTGCACAGCAAAGGAAACAGTTAACAGAGTGAAAAGACAACCTGCAGGATAGGAGAAGGTATTTGCAAACTATTCATCTGCCAAGAGTTTAGTATTCATAATATAAAATGAACTCAATAGCAAAAAAAAAAATTCACATTAAAAAGTAGGCAAATAAGCTGAATAGACATCTCTCTAAAGAAGACATACAAATGGCCAACAGGCATGTACAAAAAATGGTCAATGTCATTATCATCAGGGTAATGCAAATAAAAACCACAAGAAGATACTATCTCACCCCAGTTAGAATGGCTATCACCAAAGAGACAAAAAAAAAAAAAAAAAAAAAAAAAAGGGCTAACAAGGATGTGGTGAAAAGCAAACTCTTATATGCTATTTGGAATATACATATATATGTGTGTGTGTGTATATATATATCCATTATGGAAAACAGTATGGAGGTTCCTCAAAAAATTAAAATAGAACTACCATATGATCCAACAATCCCATTACTGAGTATATATCCAAAGGAAAGGAAATCAGTATGTTAAAGAGATATCCATACTTCCATGTTTATTGCAGTACTACTCACAAGACATAGCCAAGATACGAAATTACCTAAGTTTCCATCAATAGATGAATGGATTAAAAAAAGTGCTGTATATCCCAATGGAATATTATTTGGTTGTAAAAAAGAACAAATTTCTGCCATTCACAGCAACATGAATGAGCTTAGAGGACATTATTTTAAGTGAAATAAGCTAGAAACAGAAAGATAAATGCTGCATGTCCTCATGAATATGCAGAAGCTAAAAATGTCAATCTCATAGAAGGAGAGAGCAGAATAGTTCTTACTGGAAGCAAAAAAGGGTAGGGGGAGGAAAGAGATAGCCAAAGGTAGGCTAAGAAATACAAAATACAGCTAGATAGGAGGAATAAGTTCGAGTGTTCTATAGCACTATAGGGTAACTATAATTAGCAATTTATTGTATATTTTCAAATAGCTATAAGAGTGGATTTTAAATATTTCCAACACAAAGAAATGAAAAATAAAGTTATAAATTTGCTAATTACCCTGATGTGATAATTTGTTGTATACATGTATACAAACATCACATTGTACCCCATAGATATGTACAGTTATATGTCTATAGTAATAATAAAAGCAAAAAAGAAAAAAGAAGAAAATTCTTAGAAGTCATGTGACTTACAACATGTTACTTAAATTGTTTTATGAACAATTGTAAGAAATAATTAAACAGAATCAAACTAGAAAACAAGCCCCAGAAGCATATTTCTCCACTCCACTTCCACACCACCATCTTTAGAGGATTACAATTGCAATGAAATTGTAAAAATACAAAAAGGTATATTTTTAAATGTGAGGAGACAACCTGAATTTATCAAAATAATCTACTCAGGATCCATTTGGTAAATACTCCTTTGACAAAATGAATATGCAAAGGAATAGCTCAAAGCTTTGCTAAAAATCAAGTGAGATAAATTTAAGGTCCATTGGTGCTGGAAATGTAACCGAAGAATTTGAGAAGAAAAAAAATAAAAATGACTACTGTTATTATTAATCTAATATAAAATTCTGTAATACAGCTGTTGTAATTATATCTTTAAGGTAGGGAGGCAAACTCACCTGCCCTCATTCATAGAAAACTCAGTATGAATGACACTTCAAAACCTTGACTGTCTTCTCCACATCACACTATTGCTTTCAAATAGACTCTCTATCTTTATTTATTTAATGAATGTAAACCTTGCTGTTGACATACCCTAGTATGTTCTAATCAGGGTAATTAGCCCGTGTGAAAGTTTAGACATATAGTAAAGATAAGGTAAATCCAAACCCATAAGAATGCTTTACTAGTTCATATAAAATACTAGGGTATATCATCAATAAGCTTATTATTTATTTTTATTTTAAATAGAGTCTCCCTATGTTGCCCCAACTGGTCTTGAACCCCTGGGCTCTAGTGATCCCCACGACTTTGGCCTCCCAAAGCCAGGATTACAGAAGTGAGCCACCATGCCTGGCCTCAAGCTGATTATTTTGCAGGGATTTGAGGCATGTTGGGCAAAAAGGAGTCCTCCTTCTCCTCCTCTTCCTCCACCTCTTTCTTCTCTTCCTCTTCTTCAATGAGCTTTCAAGGGTACCAAAAAGCAACCAAGAAAAATGATGGTAATTGGAGAGGAAAAAGATAACTACGAGAACAGGGAAATGCAAGCTGGTTTAACTAATATCTGATTCAGAGCTTCCCATGCGGACCCAAGTATTCAGCTTTCATTTCTAAAGAGATCATATCCCCTCAATTGAAAACATAAAAATAAAAACAAATTAAAGCATCTCTAAATATTCTAAACTCTTATTTGTAATATTTTAGTAGAAAAGTACCCAGTCTTGTGTAATAAATACAAATTAATTCAGCTTTACTCAAAATGTTGGCAAGTGTAATGAAAATAAGAGGTAAATTTGTCAGTGAGGTGGTGTTATATTAAAACACAAATCTGCTACTCTTGCTTAGGTAGAACAGTCCCAGATTTGGCAACTAATGATAACGTGAGAATAAATAGAACAAGTGTAGAAAACAGACACCAGAGTTTACCTTCCCCTTAAAGCAATTTGGATTATGGCTTTAAGCATATATCATAACACATATGTTAAGAAATATCTTGTATGATACATATGTTTGCAATACTTATGTTAAATTTTAATCCATATGCTTTGCTAATAAAAATGCTAGTAATTACACATGATGGTATTGTGGATACGAAATGAGGGCTAAAAGAGCTCAAGGATTTCTTTACATTTTATGTATAAGAGCTATGCATTTTGTTAATAATTCTTTTTAATTTCCAATTTTCTGAAGTCTGAAATGACAGCCGAGTAGCTACATTTGGTTTTCAAATGAATGATAGGTACCAAAGAGGACAGGACTAAAATAGCGAGAGAGAAAGCATTAACACATATGGCGTGTATGCTTTTTGCCTGAATAACACTACCTCTGTTTCAAGAAGTAGCACTTTAAATTGATAGAGTCTATTATATATTTCTGTGGGCTGGAAACACAGATATTTTAATTTAACCTTAGGAAACCTAAGATTATGAATTTTTGTATGCCCACTTCTGGAAAGTAGGCAGATTTTTCTTGAAAATAGCAGGAATCTCATTAACTCCTTTTACTTAAAACCTGTAAGTGACTTCAAAATGTGCTCTTGAAATATAAATCTAGTCATAAAATATGCTAAGTGATAATGTTATTCATTCAAATAAACGAAGGCAAATAAAATCTCAAGAGCCCTCCTCTTCTTCCTCTTTTTACAACAATAAAGCTGTACCCTGCATTAAAACCATTAGAAAAACTCAAGAGACAATTCCAAGGAGTTATCTGGCACTATGTAACCTCCACACGCAAGTTATGAGAATGAGAAAAGCTCAGCATATAAAATTTGATAATCGTTAGCTAAAATGGCCAAGAAACTTCAAAAGGCATACACTTTTGCCAAGCAAAATTTTTCTCTTAAGGAGTTACTGGAAAGTTTATAAAAAATTCTCATCCTTAAAAAAAAGAAAATTAGAGAAGTCAAAATACCACAAAACAAAACAAAGGAAACATTTGGGGGAAAGAACTCACTTTGTCTTAAAGCCGCTTCTTCCTGTGATTTAAACAATACAAAAGGAGAATATATGTTGATTATTTTTCCTCCAATCCATATGCGTGTTAACTCCCAAAGGAACAGAAAGTCACCAGCACCATCTGAAGATCCCTTCCAACTGCATGTAGCTTTTTCAACTTTGCAGGAGAAAACAGAAGGGTCCCTGCATTTCCTCCAAGTCTTACACCATGTGCATTACTCCTACTGGGCTGAAAAAGCACTACTTGTCAATTTTTACTTAAAACTATGAGTAACAAATTCTCTGCAGGACATCCTTAAAGGGAAATTCTGCCAGGATTAGCATTCGAAGTATCTGGCTAAGCTCCAAAAAGTTTAAAATACACAACGTTCACACAGACACATACACACTTGAGAAATTTCCACTAACTAGGCTAAATTAAGGGCATATTTATAAAAATAATGCTCTAAAAGCATGATGTATTTTCTGTTTCCTCAATCTGTTTTTGGCTTTGTTTTCTTTGTTTTCTGGTGGTGATCAGAACCCTTCTTTTAGGTTGGAAATGTCTGAACTGCTGAGCTTTTCTTTTGGACTGTCTGGAAAGAGATGAGGCCCCATGCTCTTACCTGCAAAGCTATTGGTACCTTGAGAGATGACCCCCTGGGTTGTGGCCTCAATCACTGCCTTCTTGGGAAATTGGGGAACTCTGAGACATAAGTTTGAGTAGAGTACTCAAGGTAGTTCCCTGCTCTCTGGACTTGCAGTGTAGACCCAGCCTTTCCTGCTCTGCCTGCTTCCTGGTGAGCTGGCCACAATTGTGACATCACATCCATGGCTGTATGACTTCATAAAGCATAAACTCATTGGGTTTTTTGAAATCTTCGAAACACAAAAAGTAGACAGCGATGTCAAGAGTTGGATCTGAAGAAATTTTTGGATATTAAACCAATCCACAATAGGTATTCTCAGAGGGGCACACTGATTCATAAAGCAAGTGACATTTTCTCTTAGAATCTCCATTTGAGGCCATTTCTTCAGTTTGGAAGGCAGGATGAGAGAACAAATTCTGCCTTAATTCCAGACCAAACTTAAACTGTCCTTGTTCTAAGTGCTAAAGGAGTGAAATGTTAATATATTCTAAGGTCAAACTCGGGTATATACAGTCAAAGAACTTGACCTAGGGAAACACAGAGCCAGTTAACTGTATGTTTTGTTATTCACTTGGCTTTACTGATTAAGACATTATGAAAATGAACATATGGTGATTAACAACAATAAATTTGAATTCAGCAAAAGGATACAAGTATATTTCATTAGTAATAGATTTTAATCCTTAGGACACCATTGCTAAGCAGGTACTAGCTGTATTTTCCTTGTTTTATGGGCAAGGAAAGCAGTCTTTGAGACGTAAAAGTGCCTGGGACCATCACCCTCTTTATTTGTTCCCCTGCTTCCTGAGAGGGTAATCTACATTCACCAAGTCATTCCAAATCTACAACATTCTGAGTTTCCTTCCCCCTCCCAACTTATTACAATCTGTCTTTCACTTGAACCACCCCAAAAAAGCTTCATTAAGATCATATACAACCTTGATTAGCAACCCAAAGAGCATGGTCTTCAGTCTTACCAAAAAATTCTCATCTCTGGCCATGTCTATTTCTTTTTGAAATTATCTTTCCTTGGTTTTGCTATGTTACACTCTTCTGATTTTCTGTTTGCTCTTAGCATCTTCAGCCTTCTCTCTATTCACTTCAGTCTTCCCTAGAGTTTTATCCTCTGTTCATTATGCTTCTCTGAAGGTTCTCCATGATGTTCTTCATCGAAACAGTGAACAATTATACAACATGATTCCCAAATGTGTACTTTCATCTGATACCACTCTTCAAGGTTCCAGACCTGTATCCCACTATCTATTAGGCAACCGTGTCTAGAAGTCCCCAGACATCTCAAACTCAACAGTCCCAAATAATCCTCTTTGTCTTCTCCCCATTCCAAACTTGTTAGTTTGCTGTATATCCTACTTCAGGGAATGGCACAATCATCCACCCCTTATGTTAGAGTATTCCCTTTCCTCATCTATTCTCCATCATCCCCATCATTGTCCACCTTCTGTAGGTTCTAGTTTGTTAAATGATCTTTCTCAAATTTATCCTCATCCCTGCATTCCATGTCTCACGTTTCTCATTCAGATTATTCTATCAGCCATAAAATAACTGGCATCTGACTCAGCCTGGTCCCTTTCTATCCTTCTCTATAGAACAATATTATTTTTTTAAAAGTTTGTCAAATTATAAAATACATGCTTCTTGCAGATAATCTGGAACAGAAACTGAAAAACATATACCAAAAATGTAAAATGTAAAATGACTTTCAATCCAAGACAGCCCAGATGAAATCTTTGCGTACCTCTTTATACTTTATATTATTCATATATTAATGATAAAGAGAAATACATTTTTTTGGTAAATATATTTACAAAATGTATTTTGTAAATTTATTTACATTAGATATTTCTCCTAATACTATCCCTTCCCCAGACCCCCATTCTGCAACAGGCCCCAGTGTGTGATATTCCCCTCCCTGTGTCCATGTGTTCTCATTGTTTGACTCCCCTTTATCAGTGAGAACATGTGGTGTTTTCTCTTCTTGTGTTACTTTGCTGAGAATGACGGTTTCCAGCTTCATCCATGTTCCTGCAAAGGACACAAACTTATCCTTTTTTATGGCTGCATAGTATTCCATGGTGTAGATGTGCCACATTTTCTTTATCCAGTTTATCACTGATGGGCAAGTCAATAAAATATTTTTTAAAGTGGCTATAAAAAATAGTTGTGATATAATAAAATATATAAAGGAATAGCTCTCTCTTTTCTTTCTCTCTTTTTTCAACACTAAAAGATACACTCAGCATTTATAACATACGAATCACAGGACTGAGATTAAGATTGAAAAGAGGAAAGGAGAAAAATCTAGAACATTGACTTTAAGTACATTTACATTTATTAGGTTGTATTTAAACAACTATATTTTCTACGTGTCATATCTTCAAGTTCTTACCCAACTCTGAAGTCTGTATGATAGAATTAGGTTAAAGACTACATTTTAGATGAGTAAAGACAGGCTCAGTAGTAAAACAGTTTGACAAAGCACTTTTACTTCTTTACACTGAATAACACAAAACATGAGACAACCTTTGAGACTTTTGTCTTAGGTGGACTAATCAGATAAAAGTTTTCTTTGGCAGACTAGTATCTGAATAGACTATTTCAGAGCCAAGATTGACCCGTTTCTGTGCAAGACATGGTGTCCATGTTCCTCTCTACTAGAGGCTGGGAAAAAAAGGCGTATACAGTTTTTAGTCATTTTACTTCTCAGAAAAGGAAGACATTAATTTCATGAATAATATGTACATTTTAAAGAATTTTGGTAAATTGCCAAATTGCTTTCCAGAATGTAATTTTTTTAGAAGACAAATCTAATAATTTAATTTCCCTGGTTAGTTGAACCTTTTAAAGGCTTCTGTGTTTTTGAGATAGTGGTTAAACTTTGTAGCTTAGTGTTTAAGGCATTTCACAACCCCCCATTCTCTCTACTTTATCTTACACTACTTCCCCAGATCAGTTATCATATTTCTCAGACTTCTGGGCTCCCCACATCTCATTCTTTCATTCTAATTAGCGTCGTAGTACTTCTGTTCCTCCTTTTCTCTGTCCCAATGTGCTCTTCTCCTGTCTCTCATTTTCACCAAGGCTAATCCTTCTTTTTTTCTCTCTGGACTCTTGGTTCAGGTGTCATTTCTAGCCTCCCCATTATGCAACACAGTCTGAATTTCATTTCTTGTCACAACACCCTCTGTGTACTTCTACCAAGACACTATATTTAACTGTAATTGTTGACTCTTGTTATCTCCTTGAAAGTAAAGCATACTTTTAAAGTTTGTATGTGTCTTCCTAGTATTTACCTGTCATACAAGATCCAGTAAATTAGGCCAAGTCCATAAATTCACTATGTCCTCCCTTTCTTCTATCTCACCATCAGTGTAATCCTGTTTTTCCTGCTCCTTAAAACAAACACCCACGTTGTCTTACTAGTAATCACTTAAGAGAAATAAAGATGCAACTAGGGGCAAATTTGATAAAACAAATAATAAAACACTGGGAACTTACAAACATTGAATACGTGTTTACAGTGGTTATTCCTTCTTTTTTATGATGTAAGTGGAATACAAATTGTTTTTCTGAAAGCCTGAAAGTCAGAGTTTCATTCTTAGATGGTTTGAAAGAAGTCTCTCCTGGCTGTATTTATTCTGTTGTATGCTTAGTAGGGTCCTCAAGATAGAGCAGCTTGTGTGAATTTGTAGGTCATCTAAATAGCCACTTGAACAGTGCTCCCAGACTTGTGTGGAAAATGTACATCCCAGGGGAGTTTTTTTGTGTGCTTTTATTGCATCTCCCATGTATTGGGGAAAATTCTTCATTCGTCTTAGTGAAAGACAGTAAATCTTCCATCCTCATACTCCCTCCCAACTCACATCAGTTAGTTCTTGATAGAAAAAAATTCCATTTGGTTCTGTGAAATGGTTTGGCTGTGCCTCCACCCAAATCTCATCTTGAATTGTAACTCCCACATTTCCCATGTGTCATGGGAGGAATCTGGTGGGAGGTGATTGAAATATGGGAGCAGGTCTTTCCTGTGCTGTTCCCGAGATAGTGAATGAGTCTCACGAGATCTAATAGTTTTAAAAACGGGTTTCCCTGCACAAATTCTCTTGTCTGCCGCCATGTGAGATGCGCCTTTCACCTTCTGCCATGATTGTGAGGCTTCCCGAGCCATGTGGAACTGTAAGTCCAATAAACCTCTTTCTTTTGTAAATTGCCCAGTCTTGCGTATGTCTTTATCAGCAGCATGAAAATGGACTAATACAGTAAATTAGTACCAGTAGAGTTGGTGCAGCTGAAAAGATACCCGAAAATGTGGAAGTGACTTTGGAACTGGGTAGTAAGCAGAGGTTGGAACAGTGTGGAGGGCTCAGAAGAAGACAGGAAAATGTGGGAAAGTTTGAAACTTCCTGGAGACTTGAATGGCTTTGCCCAAAATGCTGAGAGCAATATGGACAACAAAGTCCAGGCTGAGGTGATCTCAGATGGAGATGAGGAACTTGTTGGGAACTGGAGCAAAGGTGACTGTTGTTGTGTTTTAGCAAAGAAACTGGCAGCATTTCTCCCCTGCCCTAGAGATCTGTGGAACTTTGAACTTGAGAGAGATGATTTAGGGTATCTGGTGGGTGAAATTTCTAAGCAGCAAAGCATTCAAGAGGTGAGTTGGGTGCCATTTAAGACATTCAGTTTTATAAGGGAAGCAGAGCATAAAGGTTTGGAAAATTTGCAGCCTGACGATGTGATAGAAAAGAAAAACCCATTTTCGGAGGAGAAATTCAAGCCAGCTGCAGAAATTTGCATAAGTAACAGGGACCCTAATGTTAAATCACCAAGACAATGGGGAAAATGTCTCCATAGCATGTCAGAGATCTTCACAGCAGCTTCTCCCATCACAGGCCGGGAGGCCTAGGAGAAAATGGTTTCATGGGCTGGGTCAACGTGCTGTGTGCAGCCTAGGGACTTGGTGCCCTGCATCCCAACCACTCCAACAGTGGCTTTAGGGGGTGCAAGCCCAAGCCTTGGCAGCTTCCACGTGTTAAGTCTGCGAGTGCACGAAGTCAAGAATTGAGGTTTGGAAATCTCCGCCTATATTTCAGATGTATGGTAACGCCTGGATGTCCCTGCAGATGTTTGCTGCAGGGGCGGGGTCCTCATGGAGAACCTCTGCTGGGGCAGTGCAGAAGGGAAATGTGGGATGGCAGCCCCCACACAGAGTCCCTACTGGGGCACTGCCTAGTGGAGCTCTGAGAAGAGGGCCTCTATCCTCCAGACCCCAGAATAGTAGATCCACTGACAGCTTGCACCATGTGCCTGGAAATGCCACACTCAATGCCAGCCTCTGAAGGCAGCCGGGAGGCTGTACCCTGCAAAGCCACAGAGGGGAAGCTGCCCAAGACCATGGGAACTCACCTCTTGCATCAGTGTGACTCAGATGCAAAACATGGAGTCAAAGGGAGCATTAAGATTTGACTGCCTGCTGGACTTTCGACTTGCATAGGGATTGCAGACCCTTTGTTTTGGCCAATTTCTCCCATTTGGAACGGCTGTATTTTCCCAATGCCTGTACTCCCATTGTGTTTAGGAAGTAACTAACTTGCTTTTGATTTTATAGATTCATGGGAGGAAGGGACTTACCTTGTTTCAGATGAGACACTGGACTCTGGACTTACGAGTTAATGCTAAAATGAGTTAAGATTTTGGGGGACTGTTGGGAAGGCATGATTGATTGATTTTGAAATGTGAGGACATGAGATTTGGGAGGGGCCAGGGATGGAGTATGTTTTGGCTGTGTCCCCACTCAAATCTCATCTTGAATTCTGACTCCCACAATTCCTACTCCTGGCTGTGTCATGGGAAGAACAGGGTGGGAGGTGATTTAATTATGGGAGCAGGTCTTTTCTGCTCTGTTCTCGTGATAGTCAATGAGTCTCATGAGATCTAATGAATTTAAAAGGGGGAGTTTCCCTGTACAAGCTCCTCTTCCCTTGTCTGGCATCATGTGAGACATTGCCTTTCACCTTCTGCCATGATTGTGAGGCCTCTCCAGCCACGTGGAAATTTAAGTCCAATAAACCTCTGTCTTTTGTAAATTGCCCAGTCTCAGGTATGTCTTTATTAGCAGTGTGAAAATGGACTAATACACTCTGGGTCTAGTGTCGTTTCTGAGGAAGGAATGAACTGTTCCTTTTCAATCTGATTCCAGCTTCAGATCACCATTGCACCCTGACCTTATCCTTGGTGCTTTTTGGTCTGACTAAAGCATATTCTCTAATAAGTTCAAGATGGCTCTACATTCAGGTTAAGCAACTATTACACTTATTGTCCTAATTTAGCATTAAGGTCTTTTCACAAAATACACTGCGATTTTGATACTATATGCCACTCTTCATTGGATCTTTCTGATGGCCAAGAGTTTCCTTTGACTCCTGAAAAACATGTAAGTCTAGAGCTGGAACACATGAACATGAATACCTAAGCACATTTTCCAATATTTCTACCCCAACTGCAATAGCAGGAATTAGCATATGCAAGAATATAGCTACACATTTGCTGAAATCTAGTTAACTGAGAAATCATTTACTAAGATAAAATGGTTCTAGAATGGCAAACTCTCAAGGAATGAAAGACACTGAGAGCTATGGAACTATTTTTGTGTAAGAAAAATAAAATCCTTTAATAATGTTCAAAATGAGAATTCAAAATATATATACATAAAATATATGCACCAGTTAATCTTTGTGTTAATAGAAGCTTCAAAGTACTATAAAATTTAGTACAATAGGTAACTTTATTTTAAATAACTTTCTTAACCCTGCCCATTAAGATCACAGTAAACATATAATAATTTTTATTAAGGAAATTAATCTTTACATACAAAATCAGCTATGTAATTTTACTTACAAAACAATAAAAACCGTTCTTTACTGTGGCAACAAAAGAAGCATTTTGACAAATGAAAAAAATGCAAACAAATTAAAACAATGCTTTTCATTTTACTTGCTTCACTGTCTCTTCTACTTATTTTCTATGATCGTTTGACACAAACATGGATTACTTTCATATCTACTGAAACATAAATGATAAGGTTCTTAAAGGTTGAATTAAAAGTCTGGGTGTTCAATATTTTAGAAGCTGAATAAACAAAACGAAATTGGGGTTTGTGATTACAGAGGATTTATCATTTTTCCCTTTCCATATGAAAATATATAATAGAAAATTACCCACGGGAAACATTTTAAAATTTAATGTTGCATTCCTATCAACTTTAATAATAATGCCAAGTCAGCAATTTAATTACTTTCACTAAGGATTAATACTTTGTCTAGAATGGAGTAGAGGTAGACTGATCTTTTTGTATTCAAATATTTTAAAATATAAAGTTTAAAATGTCATAAGGAATTATATAAAATAGTATTTTTAAATATTTGAAATTTAATTTGTAATTACATTAAAAATAAATTCCTTTTTGATAAATAGTAAATTGTTGCTTGAAATTCATTTGGTTGAAATTATTACTCTAAGGACCTTTTTAAGTTATTTTTAACTAATAATCTTCAGAAAACAAAAATACTTATTTTTTAATAAGGGTTTCTAGTTTTGGAAAAAAGCTTGTAATGATTTAAATGCAAGTACAGATGTTCCTACCACTGGAAAAGGCATCCTATCTGTTTTTTACACTAGTATTTACAAAGTATTATGTGATAGAGCAGCTACGGAACTAAAAAAATAAAATGTACAAATGCAAACTGGATCAAAGAAAAATCTTTGTATAAAATGCTTATTCCAATGTTAAATATGACTTATGCTTACTGGTAATAAATTGCATGTGTTCTCTCTCTTGTTAGTAGCTTGTTTTAGAATAGAACACAACAATGCATGGGCCACTCTAGCGTTTCTTGTGCACCTGTAAAGGCATCCTTGTGGCCCCAACCAAAATCAATGTTTATTCTGCCAAAAATAAAGCAAGGGCTTAGTAATAATTTTTCTTTTTTTGTAAATTTCTGTATTTTAGTTTTGAAGTAGTGTTTTCTATTTAAAAATAAAATACATGATTTATTTTCATTTCTGACACAGAAGTGTTTCTTTTTTTTTTTTTTTTTAAAAAAAAGACCACATTTTAAATTTCTACTTAAATGTATTTAAAGTATACATTTAAGTATACCGGCACTCACAACAAATGAATCCTTCCCCAGGGATAAATGGATCAGAAAATTGGTTTTTCATTCAACATTTGGAAAGAAAACAAACCTGAAATATGTAATTTTTTAAATTATGTGAAAATAATGTTGATGTGAAAAATTTCATATAGTATTTGTGTGAAAATAAGGTGGAAACAAACTTCCATGAAGAACCCAATTTACAAAAATTCACATCTTTTTAAGATTTACATTTAATACAACACTACTGTTTTAACTGAATTGTGTGTGTATGAGGTGGTTTTTGCGAGGAGAGGGGAGCTGTATAGTGACTACTTTTGTGTGACCACTCACCTCCAATCTTGGGGGAAAATGTTTACTATATGACAAATGTAAATTAAGATCATTACTCTTCTGTCACAGATGATTTCCTAGATTTGAGAACAAGGTCTTTAATGGATGAAGAAAGTTCTTGAAGCTCTTTACGAGTATTGGCAACATCTTCTTGTTCTTTGCCTAATTCATTATTCAAGGGATAATCTCCCTGCCCAGTCTTCTTATTTTGACTGACTAGCTGCTTTACAACCAAACCTTGATACTTTACCAAAAGAGCATGCTGATCCTGTGAAAAGGGAAAGAAAAGTTAACCAACACAATTTAACTCTCTGTGGAACAGATAAAGTAGAATTTCTTTAACTAATACACATTGAAGGTCCTCATCTTTACAAAAAACTGGCCATGTAAGTAGCAAGTCTAATCTAGCAGTTTCTGCTCTCAAGGAGTGTACAATTTAGAAGAGATAAAACATGAATGCAAATCACTTTACCATAAGTTGACCCTGCCTGGTTCTATCACCAAAGATACAGTCAAAGGGATAGGGAAGTTCCCTTTTAGTTGAGGGGTTTTATAGGTAAAAGGGACAGGAAAAGACATTTGAATGGGTCGTTGAGGGATAAATTAAACATAAAGAAGCTGAAATGGGAGATTTGACATAATCGTATCTTTTCTGAAAGCTTAATTTCTTAATTGTAGCTTTCCTGAAAGCTTAATTAATATCCTAATCCTCTGTTCACATTTTTGGAAATGGACTTTGATGTTAATATGTTTTATACCTGAGTGCTGACAATAATTCGTCTCAATCCACTCAAAATATTCAGAATCTAAAACTTTGAAAGATTTGAAAGTTTCAAGTGTATTGAAAATGTAATACCTCTGGAATTTTACTATTAAGAAAAGCAATGATCTGTGGGACACATCTTCCAGGTGCATGGAGCATGGTGTGGGTTGAAAACTGAAACAACAGGACTGATGTGAGGTGCAGAATAAGAGCAGGGTCTTCCGTGACCTTCAGCTGTTCAGCCAGTGCTTGTCGATGCTGGAACAGTATCTGTCTAAAAAAAAAAAAAAAGGCACACAAATTCATTATCATAATTTAAGAAGTTCTCACCAATTTCAATTCATCCCTTTCTGTTAATTTTTAGCTTCCCTAGTTTATCTAATTCCATAAATATTTTAAGTTAACTTTTCAATAGGGATATATACACATAAAACCTAAATGGCATGGATAGATTAGTATGCTACAAAATTAAAGAAAAAGTTATAGAGTGGGAATACTCGAAGTATGTTTTTTGTTTTGAGTTGCTGGAGGTCAAACAAATTCGCACTGATTTAGATGAGGTTTGCTGTAAGGAAAGTCCCCAAGCTAATAAAAAGTTCCTGGGCTTGATGAACTATAGGATAAAGAAACTCTGCTACTTGATCCAGAGGGTCAGAGAGAAATATCTATTTTAAGACTTCGAATATCTGGAAGGTCTACAGCCATTTAGATATATTAGACACATTAGATACATATTCTCTATGTAACAGTCAGACAAATTCAAATTTCAGATATGAAAAGTCCCACATTTAAGAACACTACCAAATATATACTAATTTAATGTTACCTTTCCCTTTTTTTGTCTCCCCTTTTCACCATAATATCACAAGCTTCTGCTGCAGAATCCAGAGAAGAAATAAAGTCTTCTATGCTCTGAAAAGGCATTGAATACCATAATTTACTTCTATATGTAACTGCCTAAAGAAGTACAGCCATTTAATAACTATTTTGTAATTTTACAACCTAAATACAATTTTTAAAAGGGTCACTTTCTCAATAAATTAGAAATTGTGATATAGAACTAAAAATGGTAAAATGCCAGTAGCTTGGTCTTCTCTTCACCTTTCAAAGAGGCAGCTGAGCGCAAAATACTAGTTTTAGATTGGATTTACAATTACTCTGATAAAAAATCTACTCCAAGATCTTTGTAACAAACTGCTAGCCCTGACATGTAAACAGAATAAAACTTTACTTACCTTTTCATTCAGAGAGTTATGGAGTTTTGTAAGAGCTACTTTGGTTTCTTCTGATAATTTACTTAAAATTTTTTTTCTTATCTGTAGGGGTAAATAAAAATTCTTTCAGTACTGTGCTTTTGACATGCAGTGGATACAAGATAAAGTGAAAAAAATACTGTAACAAGTTGCTGAGTGGAATTTATCATATTCTTGAATTTAAGATCTCAAATTAGAGACAAAAACATTATTAGAGTCAATAGCCAATCAGCCAAACAGGCTAGATACAGCCCTGCTGCTCCCACCTGCTTCATCAATGTTAGAGAAAGACTAGAGTCACTGACCTTGTGAGAAACAGAATATTTGGGTTAAGAGGCTAATTCTTCCATTGGAGCAGGAAGAGAGTGTTTTTCTCTCCCCAGTGACAGCTGTGAAGGGCCCCACTCATAAAGACCAAGGATGCCTAGAAGATGGGAGACTGAGCTCTTGTTCAAGGTTGGATGCTTGTTATGCTCTATGGTGTGAGGAATCTTTTCAGCACCTCTCTCTACATGTAAGTGTCCACTGGAGTTTTACGGTATTCTTGATCAGTCTTTTAGTTTCTTCTGGCATTAAATTTTGGAGCAGACGTGCTGGAACGGCTTGACAACAGGCTCTGAAGTGTATAATGTCTGGGAAGATTAGGGACTAGTTGCTCCTGTCTAGCCTCCCTGCCCCAATCACACACCAATCCTTCTGTGGCCCTTAAAGAGCATGGAACAGGATCTCCTGTATTTTCCACAGCAGAGGTTGGTACAAGGGCCGGAGACACTAAACTGTCCAGACAATTGGGAATTTGCTGCTCAAGAAGAAGGGAAGGGGGCCAGCACCTTGCTGGGGTAGGAGGAATAACTGTTCCTGTTTGAGGGATGGTCCTTACTGTGAGAAGTCACATGAAACTAAACAACATTCCAAGGAAACAACTTATATTGCCTATGAGGCAATGACTAACTACATCACCAAAGACCACAAACATCAGACTGATTTGGTTTGACTGTGATCAAAGCAGTGATATGTAGTCAGTCACATCAAGACACTTCTTCTTCCCTCATTTTTCCTAAATCTCCAACTTGAAGTGGACCTAGAGAGGTGAGGAAGGAGGAGGAAGAATAGGAAAGAGGAAGAGGAAGAGGAAGAGGAGGTGGGAGGAGGATAGAGAAGAAAGAGGACGAGAAGGAGGGGTTGTCATCTTGGGACAGACCGCACCTTTCTTTCTCTATGCAATTGGGAGCCATTGCTCTACATTACATCGCAAGAAGGGAATAGATGAGCTTTTGAATTTAGTTTGAGATTAGAGTTTTAAAAAATTAAATTGGAATTAGTCTAAACATTGAAATGAGATGTCCTTAAAGGAAAAATAACTTCAAAGATATGAAAACAGGTCAGAATGTTATGGGATTTGCCAGTCATTAGGAAGAGGGAATGTGACATAATAATTAGGAAAAAACTGTTTATTCTAAAGTAATAAAGCATCATTATTTTAACAGACTAGTTATACTGCCAATCCTGCTAGCAACTGTATATATTATTGTACAAAAGTTGAATAAAAAAATCTTAGATTTTTTTCCTCAAACCTCTTTTACTGTATTTTATTTTCCTCTTTACTCCAAATAAGATAAAATAAAATGTGTATAGATGCAAAACAGAACACATGAAGAGCAGTAAGCAATCATTAACATACTTCACTTGTAATGGCTGCAGGATCATCTACGGCCATCATTAAATCCGAAGCTAAGAAGTTGAAAATGAGGTTAGTGATATCAGTACACACTGACTTCAGCAAGTGTTTGGTAAGAGCAGCCTGTGTGTCATCTGGAAAATAAAGGAGCTTTATTAAGACTAATTTATTCCCCAAATTATGAAAATCAATGAAAAAATAAGATTAACAAAGATTAAGTATACCTGCAAAAAACTTCATCCCTTTTTCAAATAACCTAATGTTATTGTACAGGTTTGAAACTTCTTCTTGCAAGTCCTTGATTGTGCGTTTTCTGCCCGTCCCAGAAGCAGAAGTTGTTGAAGACATGAATACTGAACGTACCACCTCGAGATAAGTTTTATTAAGAGGTCTGTGCACAAGACAAATATATTTAGTTCACTAAAATGTACTGAGTATTTATGTAGATAAGGAATTTTGTTTCTATGGAAATAATGCTTAAGATTAGAGATCTCTATTTTTTATACAAATAAAATTAATTTAGAGACAAGTTCACTAACAATTTGTTCCCCAACCCTAGGAATTAAAACAGAAATAGATTAATTTTCTCTATTATAAAGTATTCAACGTTATTGCAATTAAGACACCAAGAACAAAACCCCCATAATTCAAAATTGCTTTTTAAAATTAATTTGGAGAATAGTAGACTATAAATCTGTTCTTCATCTTCAGGAATTCCAACTTAAAATTCTCAATTTCTAAAATATTAAAATATATTTAAAGAAAATCTTTTTATGCCTAACAAAATAATTATTTTAAAAAGCAGTGCAAAATGATTAGTAACTATTTCATTTTTTACATGTGAAAAATATAGTTCTATAATACACTTATGCACAAAAAATACTTATATTAAAAAAATTATCACCACAGAAGTTATATTTCTAAAATCAAAGTTAGATACACTGCTCTCCTGGATTGTATTTATGGAAGTGTACACAGTGACACTAAGTTGAGGGATGACCAGGTTAGTTAGTTACTAATGGTCAAGTTATACATAATCTTCCTCATTTTTATATAAAAATACCCTTAGCCATTCACAAGGTAGGAGTGCCTAAATTTGTTCTTTTTGAAGTGAATTTGTTACTCTATATTATCCTTAAACTTTGCCAGAAAGTTTACTTTCTGCCAAATAAAAATAGAAAATTATCTTTTCTTCCTTTTGAATGTTATTTTTTGTGTTATAGAAGAGACCAGCCAGTGGTTAATGCCGGTGTTTTTCTCCCTAACCAAGACTTATGACTGTAAGATCAGTGAATGAGGACACTTTCCAGCTCCTGTCTTTTATTTCCCATACTGCTTTGCCCAAAGCACTTAACAAATATTTGTTGAATTAAACTGCTGCTGTAGGCAAACAAAATCTGAAATTTGGTGGCTAGGTTAAAGTCCAAGTTTGAAACAAAAATATCTAATACATTTGCTTTTTATGATCTTGGAAAAAATCTTACTTAACCCACTGAATTTCTATCATAAAACAGAAAAAATACATTTTATACTTGCTTTATTAAGTACTCAGCAAGTTCCGAAATAAACTCCTCGGGGGCATCTTGTATGTGTTTTCTCAAAAAATTTTCAATCTCATCCTGGAACATAAAACTGATCTCTGGCTTCTTCTTTCCTATAACAGACATGAGCAATGGCAAATAAATAAATAAATAACATGCAACCAAATGGCAAATAGGACTCCATTAATATATTTAGTAAGACAACAATTCATTCATTACTCAACTGTTAATGTCAAATAGCAACAACCAGTAAAAACAATTTTGAAATTAGCATATATAATAAAACTTTAAAAAAATATTTTATTTTATATTCAGGGGTTTCGTATGCATGTTTGTTACATGAATATAAGACATACTGGTAGGGACTGGGCTTCCACTGTACCAAACTGAACATTGTACCTATTAGGTAATTTTTTTAACCCTTGCCCTGCCCACACACCCTCCACAACTTCCCTCATTTTGGAGTTCCTTCTATTATTTTCCATGTGTGCCCATTGTTTAGCTCCCATTTGTAAGTGAGAACATGTGGTATTTTGTTTTGTTTCTGAGTTAGTTCACTTAAGAGTAATGAACTAACATCCATGTTGCTGCAAAGGACATGATTTCATTGTTTTTAATGGCTACATTGTATTCATGGTATATACCACATTTTCTTAACCCAGTCAATCATTGGTGGACACTTAGGCTGGTTCTATGACTTTGCTATCGTGAATAGTGCCTCAATGAATATATGAGTATACGTGTCTTTTCAATATAATAATTTCATTTCCTTTGGGTAGAAACCTAGCAGTGGGATTGCTGGGTCAAATAGTAGTTCTAATTTTAGTTCTTTGAGAAATCTTCATACTGTTTTCCATAGAGGTTGAACTAATTTACATTCTCACCAACTGTGTATAACCATTCCCTTTTCCCCATATCAACACTAACATCTGTTGTTTTTTGACTTTTCAATAATAGCCTGGTGTATCTGACTGGTGTATGATGATATATTGCGGTTTTAGTTTGCGTTTCTCTGATTAGTGATATTGAGCATTTATTAATGTGTTTGTTGGCTGCTGGTATTTCTTCTTTTGAGAAATAGCTGTTCCTGTCCTCTGTTCAGTTTTCAATGGGTTTTTTCTTGAGTTCTTTGTAGACTCTAGATATTAGTCCTTTGTCAGAAATATAATTTTTTTATATTATATTAGGATTTTTATAGTTTCATGTGTTACATTCTAAATATTTACTCCGTTCTAAATATTTACTCCATCTTGAGTTGATTTTTGTATATGATGAGATGGGATCCAGTTTCGTTCTTCCCAGCACCTTTTATTGAATAGGGTGTCCTTTCCTCATTGTTTATTTTTGTCGACCCTGTCCAAGATCAGTTGGTTGTAGGTATGTGGCTTTATTTCTGGATTGTGTATTCTGTTCCAATGATCTATGTGTCCAATTTTCTAGCAGTACCATGTTGTTTTGGTTACTATAGTCTTGTAGTATAATTTGAAGTCAGACAATATGATGCCTCCATATTTGTTCTTTTTGCTTAGGATGCTTTGGCTCTTCAGGCTCTCTTTTGGTTCCATATGAACTACAGGAGTATATCTTTCTAATTCTGTGAAAAATGATGTTCATTTTTGATAAAGACTGCACTGAATATGTAGATTGCTTTGGGGAGTATGGTCATTTTAACAATATTGATTCTTCTACTCCATGAGCCTGGGATGTCTATTTGTTTGTGTCATCTATGATTTCTTTCATCAGTGTTTTATAGTTACTCTTGTAGAGATCTTCCATTTCTTTGGTAAAATGTATTCTTAGGTATTTTTTTTTTGTAGCTATTAAAAAAAGTAATATTTGGTTCTCAGCTTGAAAGGCACTGATGTACAGAAATGCTACTAATTTTTGTACACTGATTTGGTATCCTGATATTTTACTGAAGTCGTTTATCAAGACCAGGAGTCTTTGGAGGAGTCTTTATGGCTTTCTAGGTATATGGTCATGTCATCAGAACAGAGATAATCTTACTTCCTCTTTTCCAGTATGGATGCTTTTATTTCTTTCTCTTGCCTGACTGCTCTGGCTAGGATTTCTAGTACTATGTTGAATAGGAGTGGTGAGAGCAGACATCCTTTGCCTTGTTCCAGTTCTTAATGACTCTATCAATTTTTCTACACTCAGTATGATGCTGGTTGTGGGTTTGTCGTAAGTAGTTCTTATTATTTTGAGGTATGTTCCTTTGATGCCTAGTTTATTGAAGGTTTTTATCATGAAGTGGTAAAATTTCTTATGTGATCATTTTCTAACTTCATTTAAAAATGATTATTTTCTACAAGTCAATCAGAAAATAATAAAGGGTTTTCCCCTTTGTTAAACCTGGATGATACAAATAGCTGGAAATCAAAACAAGTATTTCAAAACAAATTTTTAAGGAAAGAATAATTTATCTTTGTTGAACAAGGAATATTGGGCAGTTTTTCCTCCTTTATAAAAATATAAATTTATTAGATATTAAATAATCCTTATAATTTAAATAAGATCTTTGGAAAGTCTTTATAATCATGTGAATCACAATTCCAATAGTTGTTTAAGCTAAAATTTATCTTTTGGAAAAGGCATAGATTAAAAAAATCTCAAAATTCTGTATTTTTGCTCTCACAAAAATAAGTCTATAGTATGGAAAATTTGTATGCAGCTACTGTAATGAAAATAATTGTTAACTGTGCAAATGTCATGCCTACCCATTTACTTAGGAAAGCATGGGTTGTAGACAAAAGCAAGCTAACAATATTTCCATTAGAAATTGTAAAGGTATAAAAACGATTATTTCTAGCTTAATTAAGTTATTGATTCTACAAGCAAAAACCTTAGAAATAAAAATAAAATGGCTCAAAAATCAATTTTCACTATAAATAAAAATCTAAGGAGTTAACATCTTAGCTTCAGAGTAGACAGACAGTACTATTATTTTCTGGGATCTGCTGTCCATTCCTGATGTTCACATTAAATGATCTATGATTTCCCTGTTTAATTCCTTTATGCATTTTACAGGTTATTAAATTACATTTTCTTCTAGTAATCTTTCATACCGAGTTGATCCTATATTTTAGCTGAGAACCCAATTTCATCCTCCATTTCAGAGATTACAACACAAATTTTTTTTCAAAAGCACTGAAATTACATTGTTAAAGGTAAGATGGTTTTACTACGTTTATAGCTCCTTTCAATAATAATCTATTCACAAAAGGAGTATCACATGCCTCATTTAACAATTATTTAAGATTACAGATATTTAGAGAAGTGGTTTTTTGTAATGCCTCTTCACCCACATGCCTAGTACACCTGGGCAACAGGAATATTCATTTACCAGTGAAAAATTAAAATTCACAATGGATAGTCTTAATCCTATTTAAAATAAGGATAAAGCTAGTAGTTCCTATAAAGATACTTTTCCTTTAATTAACACTGTTTTACATACATGAGGAACAGTAGTTATTTCTACCTATCGCAGAATACTTTAAAGACAAATCTTAAACAACTGTGCTATTACAAACAGCAAGTAGAACATTAATAGCTGCAGGCACATCACTTGATATCTACATCTTCCAGCTATAGCCCGTATGTAATGAATTCTGTGAAAGAGGGAAAACACAAATCTCAACCTATTATCATTTAAATTTTTTTTTTTTTTTAAATTTTCATTTAGGTGGGGATAAGGAAGAGGGTGGTATCATGGTTTCATTAAGTTTACCTTTTTTAAACAGAAAAATTAAAAATATCCTAATTTTAATTAGAAAAACAAAAGATGTCTCTTGCAGACTTTCTTTGCCAAGCACTAACAAGTCTAGGAAAAGAAAGATGCATATAATTAATTCTCTCTCTTAGATATAAGCAACCAACCTGTTAGGTGTTACTATGAAAGTAAAAGGTACATAAAATTAATGTTTCCTATTTAAATTTGCAAAAGTCTACTTTTCAAAAATACCCTAATACTTGTTTTGCATGGCAGTGGAAGACCATAAAAATGATCAAGGTAAGGTGAAACCATGCAAAGCTTTCTTAATAATCAATGGGAAAAATTACAATTGGTCTGTGGCATTTAAAAATTTCTGGTAAACATTAAAAGCTTTTACTGTTGGTTATAAATGTATAGGAAAATGAAAAGTAAAACTAATGTTTATAATTTAATATGCTGTATTTTAATACATTAGAATGTGGAGAATGAAAGTGTTTTATTTCTGTGTAAAATACTTATCAGGAATAGTTTGAACAGTGTTTGCTTTCTTCTTATTATCAATTAACTTGCAGTATGGAGCAAGTACTTTTCCTATGCCTTATAAATTGTTATACCACTTTCTAACTCTGAATCAGCTTCCAATGTTTTATCCCTTGCCTTTTCAATGTCTTGGAATATCTCCAAGAATTGTAAAGTTTTTGCCCATTTTCACATCTTCTAAGATGTTTTCATCCTTTTTGCCATAACCACTTTCCTCATTTTCTTGAACAATGGCAGTGTCAACATTCCCACAGTCCCTCTATAACTCCATTTATGTTTGATTCCAATTTTATTTTCAGCGTTACCACTTTTCATTTCTTTGTTGCGCTTTTATCTCTGTTGGCCAATTCTCTTTATGATTATCCATTTCTGTAAAATATCACAGCGTTTATAACTGGGAGACAATTAGGCAATACAGCTACATGCTTTGTTGTCTGTGCATAAAGAATAACCAATGTGTAGTGACCAATCATTGACAAACTATATAATGAGTGGTGTGACTGTCACAGATCATGATATGCATCTGTTATTTACGTACTGATTTGTGGACTGAAGAGCTAGCAGTGAAATCTGTACTTTATACAATACTCAGTATCAAAGTATCTTTGTATCTAGTATTTAAGATAAACAGTGTTGTTACTGGACTGATATTATTTAACTAAAGTGTGGTAACTGAAATTTGTGCCACTGAAACTGCAAAACAAGGACTTCCTGTATTAGCATATATACCTAATTATATACTTCTTAAGAAAATATGTTAAAAATATCACACATACACCAAGGAAAAGTAAAGAAAAGCTACCTACCAGTGTGGGATGATTGAGTTTCATCATCACTATCATCATCTTTTCTTCCTTTCTTCTTGACTTTTTTAATTTTGTACTCTCTGGCATTGCCCCCACCTCCTCCTCTCACGCTTCCACTGCCCTCTGGTGGGAAAATGACATTAGTTAGCATTACTTAACTAAATCATCATTTTTAGAAAATAATGATGCTATATTGTTGTATTTAACTTTACAGCAGAAAAAATAAAGGTAAAAGAAACTTTTAGACTCTTTTTAAATTTGGAGTTCCCTTATTAAAAGTTTAGTAAATCTAATAAATAAAAAATAATAAAATATGAAATCTTTTGAGCAATCTACTTAGATAGACTGACTGCTCTAAATGCATTCTCTTTCTCCTTCTCTAATGTCACCTCTTTTCTGTAACTCTCAATATTTTAACAAAAATCCACTCCTTCACTTCCTCTTCTACCTTCCCCAAAAGAAATGTGTCCTCCTTTGCTCATCTGTGTTACCACAGCCTCATCAATAACCTTCTATTACAAGACTTCACAAATTTAATTATTCTTATTTTGCCTTCTTGGTTGAAAGATTATTACCTGTTTTTAGAGGAGACATCCTGACTCATCTGCCACTCAACCAGATTATAAACTTCTGAAGAGTAAGGATCATGTGTCATTAATGTATATATTCTTTACAGAAAGGCTTGAAACATAACACGTGCTCCATAAATGTTGACAATGAATATTAATTGGTTAAGTATAAAAGTATCATTACCTATTGACTATAGACTTAAAAAAAATGAAACATTGCAAACACTGTAAATAAAAATAAAAAATACTACTTCAGCATTTCCCTGCTCTTTGATATTTACATGTAAAATATCTACTCTACAAAATGGAATACTGATAATGGGTTTAAACCATTGAACATATTACAACTATATTATATTACTATAAAATAAGTAAAAGATTAGTCTTTTTAATAAAATAATCACTAAAGATCTTTTTCTAAATTCTAAATAGATTTGCCTTAGATTTCATCATATCCTAGAATTAAACTTCTATTAATTTATTTTCCCATGCTTTGAAAATAAAAAAAATTCTATTTTCAAAAGCATAAGTCTAAAGTGAACATGCTTTTTACATTTGGCAATAAGTTTCCTATGGCGGGGGACATTCATGATTGACATGATTCCACACACTGTAATTAAACAATATAATACAATAGCATTATCACTGAAAATAAAACAACAAATGACCCTTAACTTTTAATAAGAAATAAAATATTAAATAGACTAGTTATACTGACGTGAGTCATCAATTAAGGCAAATTTATAGCTGTATCTTCAAATAATATGATTAAATATCCATAGCTACGAATATTACTGTGATTTATTTAAGTAATTTATTAATTTTCCTGGAAGAATAGAGAAATTTCATAATGCTATTGAAAGGTTTTACAGAAAAAGATTTTGGATGAGGAAATAAACTAACTCAAAGAATTAGGAGTGTATTTATTAATGAAAAATGCTGAATACTGAATTTCTTCAGTTCCGATAAAGCACTAATAACACTATTCCTACTATAAAAACTATGGAAATATATGTTACTTTTCCAACGCAAATTACAAGCATACCAGTGATACCTAGAATAATTTCTAGTGACTTTAGAAAAAGAAATATAAAAATATTTCATTGAGAAATTCTTTCATTTAATAAGTATGTTTATAGGACACCTAAAATATATCAAGTGGTGCTTTGGGTATGTAGCAAGAGTACAACAATAAATGAAATCAACACAGTTCCCAAACAATAAAACACAACATGGTGATAAAGTGATGCAAATAAATTGACAAAATGAGGTGGCAGAGAGTGACTGTGGCTACTACTCAGAAGAGTTAGGAGGCCTCCCTAAGGAAGTGGCATTTAAAGTCGAGCTGTGAATGAAAGAATAAATCAGTTACTAAAGTTTGGGAGAGGGCATTCTAGGTAAAAAGAACAGTGTAAAAGCTTTGAGGTGAATATGACCCTGGCAAGTTTGAGAATCAAAAAAAATAAAAGGGCTACTGGGCTGGAACGATGGGGAAAAACAAGAGATAAGCATGATGACAAAATTAAGTTTTCACACATACACACAAAAAAACAGAAAACATAATCACCAATATTTCCATTTTAATATATAAAATTTAACACATTGGCAAAATATTTGGTTGGTATTAGCTGTTTAAAGGTAAATCAATAAAATAAAAGGCCTTTCAAAGGGTATAATAAATGTGATAAATGCAAAGTTCACTGCAGCAAATATAAAACTTATCTTTGAATATTCCTTGTTAACAATTTATTACCTGTTGCTTTCCTTCTTCGCTCATCTTTTTTATCCTTTTTACTTGTACTAATGCTTTCTAAAGTGGAGATTTGTTTCAGATCTTCTTCGGTGATTAAATGCACAGGATTATTTTTCATTTCCTAAAATAAAACATGGTTTTTTTTGGAAGGAAAAACATATAGCATTTCCAAAAGCATAAAAGTTGTTTATATACTCACTGATTATTCTTGTTTGGTTTTGTTGCTTAGAAGAACTATAGAGCTTTGTTTCAGAGCTGTCACTCTAAGGGAAATGTTTCTCCTTGCCCAAAATAGGTCTCTTCCCTTGCTGCTCTTGACTTTTTTTGTACCCATTATTAACTAATGAGAAATCCTATACTGTCACTTAACAACTGATTACACAGTGGCAATCAGATGCAATCCTCTCCAACTGTTACTGGCTGGTTTTACCACAGCTTAATTGATGCCCCATGCTCCTTCGCTTTTTGAGACTCCCAATTCCAATGCCACCTGGATACTTGAGATTATTAAAGATAATGAATCCTCCATCCCCTACTCCACCCAAATTACCATATGTGAGTTGCATAGTAAGTCATATAATCTTTTTTTTCCCCCCTCTGGACTCATTCTTAATAATCTCTGCTTTCCAAAAGTTTATAACAATGATGAAGTATTTCCAAGTTTGGATACTGATTCTTTCTGATGGGATAGGGTCCTATAATCTCTAGTGACAGAAGTATACATTTATGATAAAAACAATATTATTTCCTTTTTGTTTTTCTAAAGGAAAATGCTTAAAATGTTGACAGTTCACGCGAGATAATCATCTTTTTCTGAATTTATTTTTGTGGTTAGAGGGAGGAGCCCAAGGAAAGAAGAAAAGTGATGACCATGTTAAATTTTTACTTGAGTAAAAAATCCCAAATAAAAATAAGAGTCATTTAATAACTGGTAGTTCACATGGAACAGATGTTTTACATATATCCCTTATTTATATTTATTCTTTCCATAGTAGGCATCATAATCGTTTCTTTAAAGATAAGGAAACTAGAGTTCTATTTGTCCAAAGTCATACAGAGAATACATATTTTAAATTCAGGTTTGCTGACATCAAACATGTATACTTTTTAATCTTCTCTGCTGCTTATCAGGTTAAATGCAGAAGTTTATCTCATTTTTAGACTATTAAAGAGCTTAGAAGGAGAACAGCTAAACAATTTACATATTTAATAAGCCCTCATAAATTTATTAACAGTTTAAAATAAATAGGCCTATTTTACCTATTTGAGAGCAGGCTTAAGGAGGTGACGCTGCCAACTAGAAACATGAACTAAAGAGTCATTAACGCAGACCTGGCAGGACCTCTATTTCAAAATACTTTGACAGCAGTTGCTCTGAGGAACTAATAAATGGTAACAAAATTTCTTTCTTCAGTAATTTGCCCCATCTGTGTACCCCAAATAGGAAAAACTATTGAGACTCTGCTAGATTAATATATTGTGTATTGATTGACAAATACACTGTATATTTGTACATATCTACAGATACTGTTTTTTGTGCATTTTGATGTTTTAAAGTTGGACCAACCTCAGGAAACTTAACTGAAAAGTGTGTAATTTCATTTATGTTATTTTAATTTATAAAGTCAGTTCACCAACTTTTAAGTCATATGTTTTGATGGGAATAAGAGAAAAAACAAATCTGGGAGAGAAAATAAAAAGGAATGATACATTAAAGGGAAATAATAAATGATACCAAGTGTTCACTTTTGCTTATCCCATTTTTCAAAAGACATCAGATGATTCTACATTGAAAATATCATTAAGATTAGCAGATAAAAGGAAATCTGGCATACCTTTTCAGCCTTCTGGTGCATCAGCTCACGGAACAGTTCTGTACAGTCATTTATAAATTTTTCACTGACTACAACAGTGTCGCTAAAGACTACAGCTGAGGCCTGTTTGCTGAACGCCCTCATCACCTGCTGAAGCAATATGGCAGCATCTTCAACTGATAAAGAAGTGGGCAGCAGAGGCTAGAATTACAAACAAAATAAAAATAAAGTATAAATGCAATATAATGCAGTGAAACCATTTGCTATATACATATATGCTCTCTCTAGCTGATCTCATTAAGTCCAGTGGCTTTTGGAACCATATTTATGCCGATTACCTCCAAATTATATTTCTGGTTTCATCACCACTCTGAGCTCTGAAATCATATATCCTATTGCCTACCTTCCCCACTTGTATGCCTAACAGACATCTCCAATTGTTCAAAACAACACCAAAACCTACAAGGCACACATCGTTCATCTTTCTCACGATGTCACAAACAGTCCACCAGAATATCCTGATAACCTTCAAAATGTATTTTGTCATAACTCTTTCTCCTATCTGAAATTATCTTACTGTTTTCCTTAACTATCTCTCCCTAATGAAAGTATCCCTCCTAAAGACAGCAAGCTTGTCTGGCTACCATATCCCCAACAAGTATTAATAGAATGGTGCCTGGCACACAGAAGGTAGTTTTGTTAGATGAATAAAAGAACACTTAAATTTGGAATCTTTGGGACTTTCATATCCAAAGCAAAGAATTTCTGCTTTATAAAGAGGGTCTGGGCCCGACTAGAAAATAATGGATTGGCCTCATTTATTTATCTTTACCTACACTTATCTTTTTGGCATACTGAAAGGCAAGTCAACATTGAACACTGAAGTAAACACTATCAATGCCAAGGCAGCTTGTGTTAATACGTTAGAAGAGATTAATGGATAAGGAATAAACAAATGCTACACAATGCCTGATGCTAGTACAGCTGTAAATGCTTGGAAAAGATGTGAGAAGTCTCATCAATTCTTTATCACGATTAACAGGGGTGTTATACTGTTTGCTTGTTTGTTTTGAGATTTATAGAATTCTAGATGTTGACTGTCCACACGTAGTAGGTCACCCACAAGACTTTAAGCCTAAAGATTATTTTTGTTATAACAATGATTAGAATTTGCCTCCAAAGCCAAGACCATCTTTATGTATCCTAATTTCTAAATGGTCAAATATTAGTAAAATATCAGTTGTCATTGTTAAAGAAAAGTGAGGAAAAGATAAAACATACCGCAATATCAACCCATGTTCCAGAGCTGATGGCTTCTTCTACTGACGCTTCCACTTGATCCACAAGTCCCTGACCAACACAAGCTGCTTTCAAAAACAAGAGTTGTGTAGTCTTGTATCTTTTCTTTATGTAGCTTACAGCATCTGGGATTCCAAGTCTGGATAAAGCATCAAATTCTACAAATACATCACAAAGTTGGATTAGAACTGTCAATTACATGTAAGACAAAAGTGAAAAATAAAGACTTAAAGTTACAGCCAATAAAGTTATTAGAGATATCTACCTTCTTAACTCCTCTAACTCCACCCCAAATAATCATGGTTAAGAAAACTAGTTATAATAAAGTTTGAATCCATTATTATAATTGAAGAAACTGAAAAGTACATTTTAGGAAGTCAAGAAAACATAAGAAAAACCCAGTATTTTATACCATACGTTTAAATTGTTTATATACTAAGGACACACAGGTTTATTACTCAGGAAGTAATCTGTTATGCAGTTTGACTTGGATTATAAAATTGATTAAACTAAGCTATATATATGTATATATATCTTATATATATGCTAATTGTTTAAATAACTAAATTCAGTCCAATTTATCCAAATGACAGTAGAACTTCAGACACAGAATTTAGAATAATTTCAATGTTTCCAAAGTATTAGGTAACCAATAAAAATACCCATTGTAAATCTGACAGTCAACAAAATATTTCTAAGATGATATATCTGAAAAACTGGGCAACTTCACAAAATGTAAGATATAATTACTTATATGAATTTAAAAATACTTTTAAGTTTATAGTGCCATCTTCATAAATGTAACTGGAAGATTGGCAGCAATTAGTACCAGCTTTTAGCCTTTTTACCTTATAATTGTTCAGTAACTATAGAACTAAACTCAGTTCCAAGACCCATAGAAACTCACAGTGTGATTACTTTATACTCAAAGGGAACCATTATAATCTTCTGATCATACAGGACAGTATATGTAGACTCTAGGGTTCCCATTTTTAAATTTTTATTTATTATTATTTTTAATATAACCCACAGATCAAAGGAGAACTCTAGGGTTAGTATAATACTTTTGAAGAATGAGTTTAGTGTTAAAAAGAAATTTTAGTTTTAAAGAAATAAGGAAGTTACCTAAATAGCCATTCTGCCTGAAAAAGGAATCCACCCAAGTACTCTGTGTCCTGGAGTAGATGTCAGGGACAAACACAGCTTTATCCTGTCTCCCACCAACCACAGTGCCTCGTAAGCGTCCGCTATTAACAAGTTCCTCAAGCACAGCTTAAAACAAAACCACATGAATACAAATAAATCAGAGTAGGTATAAATCTTAAAAAGTAAAATACTTTATTATGTCATAATTTACTTATTCTTAACCTTTAAAAAACCAACCTGAAGTTTAAATAGCAAAAATAAAGGTAGTATATTTTAGACAAAATTTTCCTGCCATTTATGAGAATATTCAGATTATAAATTCAGGGAAATTTTGCATTTTGGCAACTAGCTAAAGGTGTTGAACTTGTAACTCAAACTAGTTAATATTAACCTGAAATTTTTAGTTTGAGTAATTTTGGGGAAAACATAGCATGCCATTATCTATTTCATGATTCACTAAAAACAGATGATAAAACACTTGAAGAACAGGTAATACACAATTATTAGTGTTAACAAGTTCCATTTTTTAATATTAAAAAAATCAAGACACCTAGACTATATTAGCACCAGCAGTGTGAAATAAAACTATTAGCATTTTAAAGAGTTATTACATTTCCACTGTTTATATTGAAGTAAGACATTTCAGCCCCACCTATAAGAACAGTATAATGCCTTGGTTAAGAGGATCAATTCTGGAATCAGACTAAGTCTAAACCTCAACTCTGCCACCCACTAGCTATGAAACACTAGACAAGTCACTGTCCTTATTTCTCCATTTTCGTATCTGTGAAATGGGGATAATAACAATATCATCTTACAGAATTGTTGTATTCAAGTAAATTGCTTGGAACGGTAGCTGGCAGGTAATAAAGACTCAATAATAATTATTAACTAAGTATCACTACCATCACCACCACCACGAAGTGGAAGGTGCTGCCATTAATACCAAATTTATATTTTTATTTAAACCATAACATTTAACATTTTGTTTTAGAAACTAAAATCCTCTAAAAAAGAAAAAGCAGATGGAAGGGAGCTATTTCTAAGTGAATCAGCAAGCACATTCAAAAGATGATTGGCAAAAAGAAAGGCTAATGAAAATTAGTCTATAACAGAAATAAAAATTAGTTTGTGCATGAATTTTAAAATTGCAATGCTGAGTAAATTAGAATACATCAAAAAAGTCCAGATTTCTCAATAGACTACAACACACAATCCTCAATTTCATGACTGTACAATGTAAATCCATTCTAAATTCTGACCAAAGTTGTGAAGTCACTGTTATTTGAAGAACTTTACATTGTAATGAAATTACACCAACCCCTAATTACATAGATTCCAAAAAATTCAGTTTAATTTTAAATCAGTCAAACAAAAATTTTAAAGTTCATATTCTGAATATACAGTGAAAATTAATTTTTGGTTCAATACTTGATATTTCTTTTCCATTTTTCATTTTAGTTCTTACATTTGCACAGATAATCTGAGTTGAAAGACAAAATCATTGCTTTAAAAAATTATTTCAGAAAAGCATTAAAAAACCCTCAAAACCTCCCAAGAGCTTCACAAACAACAAAGATAATGAACAAAGATTATTTTCGAGATAATATGTTGTTTCAATGATAAGAATGTACTTTTATTGCTATCAACTCTTGGTAACAATTGTTAGTGAAACAGGATTTACTTTCATATTAGATAATGTAGCAAAATCATAAGAAACAAAGTAAAAACTATTCTTAATCTTACAATTTTAAATCTCTATATGTACATGTATAATAGAGTATGTGTGACATATATTTTCATTATAAATGCTTACTTTTTTTCATTATACTCCTCTAGGGCTAACCAATATTAAATGTGTGGTGAGTATCACAGATAGGTACATATATAAAACTCGATACAGAAACTTTTTTAAACCAGGAAATATTTTAGTTACATTAACAAAGAGGAAAAAGCATTCAAGTTAGTTTTACATTAATAGCCTATTCAGCAGCTAATTAAGTAAATATAATTTAAACCAAACTCACAGTAAAGAAGCTGCTCCTGAAATCCATATTTTGAAATCAAAGAATTCACAGCTGTAGGTCTTTATGGAAAGTTAAAAAAAAAAAAAAAACAAAAAAACTTCTTACTCATAGTGTTATAGATTAACGAACTTAAAAAATAGGATAATTAGAATTTAAGAAAAATACTTAAATACTTAAAATTAAAAATAAAGTCAAAAATTACACCAAATTTTAAATCCTTAATTGGAATGTTGCTACTGAAATATCAGGGACATCAACTTGTACTTGCAATCAAGGATCAGTTTACATTCCCATTCCTCTAAATTCTCAGATTTCCATGATACGTAACTATTTGCCTTGGTCTTTAGGTTTTTCTTCAATGTTTTTTCTGTCTGGGAGGCTCGTTCCTTACTTGGGAATATTCAAGTGGATGTCATATGGTTCTATTTTCGAAGAAAAATGAGATCACATGTGCACTGAAAATGTTTGGAATGATATGAGGCTAGATTAGGGTGACTGACTGAGAGGGATCCATTTTAAATTTTCTTTTTTTTTTTTTGCTTTTGAGTATTTTCTATTTTCTGCAATGACTATGCATTTCTTTTGTTAACCAGTTTTATTGCAATAAGGTATAATTTAAATTACATGAAATCTACCCCACAGTAAATGTACAATTCAATGATCTTAACACATTTACAGAGTTGTGCAACCATCGCTACAATCCAGTTTATAATGTTTTCATCAGCCAAAAAGTTATCTGATAGCTATCTGCAGTTAATTCCTGCTGCCACTACTAAATCTAGACAATTATCTGTTTTCTGCCTCTATAAAGTTGCCTTTCTAGCCATTAACATAAATGGAATTAATATGTGCTCTCCTTTCTGTGTTTTTGAGATTCATCCATGATGAAGCATACATCAGTAGTTCATTCCTTCTTATTGATGAACAGCATTCCCTTGTATGAATATACCACATTTTGTTTATATACTCATCAGTTGACAGACGGGTGAACTATTTCCAGTTTGTGGCTATTGTGGATAATGCTCCTATGAACATTTATGTTTTTAACTTTGTATGGATGAATGCTTTCATTTCTTTGGGGTGGACCCCTATGACTGTATCTCATTTATAATACCTATAGTTTTTTTTTTTTTTAAAGGATACAAGAAAATAATCTAGACTTTTTATTCTGATTACAATTTTCTTTTCTATTCATTTTAAGCCAGTATGCCTGTTCTTTCTAGTTAAGGTTGATCTGTTTTCATTTTTAATGCACATAACAAAACGACTTAAGTAATTCTAACATTTCAATCCTCCATTGTTGATGATTTAGGATATGGTAAATATTTTCTACTTCAAACCTGTGAAAGCAGAAACAGTTGTATGAAAATGAATTAACTATTTAAAACTGTGTTTTTGAGTAAATTATTATTTTTACCAAATTCTTAGGATCAATTTGCTTTTTATTAAATTGTTTTACTCAAAATTTTTAGCTATAGTATCTGGTAGCACGGCAGGGGCTTTAGTCAGTTTAGTGTTGCTATAACAAAAGCCTTGAGGCTGGGTAATTTACAAAGAGAAAAGGTTTATTTGGCTCATGATTCTGGCTAGAAAGTTCAAGATTGAGCAGCTACATTTTTTGAGGGTTTCAAGCTGTTCCAATTTACATAGTGAAAGAGAAAACAAAGGGGAAAAACCAAGGAAGCCATACTCCTTTCAACAATATACTCTCTAGAGAACTAATGCATTCCCCTGAGAACAAGAATTCACTCACCTGGTGGGAGGGCATTAATCTATTCATGAGAGATCCACTCCTGTGACCCAAACACTTACTAGGCCCTATCTCCCAATTCTGCCACATTGGTGATCAAATTACAACATAAGTTTTACTGGGTACAAACCACATCCAAACCATAGCAAACCTCCAAACCAACAAAGTCTAGGTCCTCTGTGAATTTTGCTCTCCTCTGTTTACCTTATAATTGTTACAACCTCTCATGTTTTTTTATCTTTTGTTCCCTTCAACCCAAACACATCCTTACAAAAATGTAGAAGGCTCCTTGAAGGACTTCATCTTAAAATGTCTAGGTACCTAACTTATTGTGGGTGTTCAATAAACAATGAATTGAGTTGTGCAAAATTTCTAGCTTTTTTGTATGATGAAACTCTAGCTGAGTTTTTATTTCAATTTGGAATACAACGTATTTAGTATACCTACATATATCGTTCTTCTCACTAACTGCTTCCTGTGCTTCTCTCTGGCTATCCATAATAACAAGAAATATCCATAAAAACAAGAAATATAAACTTTTTAAAAGTCGGAAATGCAGGTGTCTCCTTTGAAGTTAGACTAGAGAAGTGGGATGGTTCCTTATTTTTAAGAGACAAATATGAAGATATGGTGCCTTAAATGGTACTATCTAGAAGCCACACAACCTAGCAACATCTTTTGAGGCTCAAAACTTATTTTCCTCTCATTATTTGATGGTACCTCCATATAGTGAAACTCAGGACTACTATGAAAGAGAAAAACAGCTGATTTTGATGAAAATTACCATCACCACAATAATTAGTCAAAGAAAAAAGGTAAATATTTATAAATAGGAACAAAGATATTTCTAGTTTTTAGTTTTTGACAACGTAATAAATGAACAGGGTACAAAAGTTATAAAACTGAAGAATCCCTCTCCATTCCTATCACCCAGCTACCCAGTTTCTCTCCCCAGAAACAACCATCCATTTCTTGTGTTAGGAGGGTGATCTGGTGCAGGCTGTCAGAGCCTACATGGAGTAAAGAGAACACCCACATGAGAAAGGGAGCTGCAGTAGCAATGGGAAACCAGTCACATAAGGGGAATTAATCAAGTAACTAAATACATTAAGGATAATAGGAGTTAGATTTTTCCTACTCAGTGAAGAAAGCTACAAACATGGAAAATAAGGAAACTAGAATGAAATGAAACTTATGGTATTGGACTAGAATTGGAAGTATCAGCACAAACTCACAGTTTCCAATACATATAGATAAAGATATAGAAATACAGATGTAAAGAGGGGTGTATGTACATGTGTATGTGTAACTCCTAGTTCAGTAGTCCCCAACCTTTTTGGCACCAAGGACTGGTTTCATGGAAGACAAATTTTGCAGGGACCCAGGTTGTGGGGGATGGTTTCAGGATGAAACTGTTCCACCTCAGATCATCAGGCATTTGGTTCTCATAAGGAGCATGCACCCAACATCCCTTGCACGCACAGTTTACAATAGGGTTCACGCTCCTATGAGAATCTAATGCCGCCACTGATCTGACAGGAAGAGCAGCTTAGGTGGTAATGCTGGCTTGCCCACTCTCGCCTGTTGCACAGCCTGGTTCCTAATAGGCTACAGACTGGTACTGGTTGGCAGCCTGGGGACTGGGGGCCCTGTGCTAGCTTGTCTACTCTGAGAGGGCCTGGGAGCAGTGAGAACCCAATAGTGGTAAGTAATGTAGTATCCAGATCTTGGTTTCTAAATCCCATACTCTACTAAAAGAAAGCAGAGATCTCTGGAGAAATGGCTGATTTGAGGCTTGGGACAGGGAAAGTGTGAACTAAGCCTGGAACATCTTAAGCCAGAAAGAAAAGAAAGTTTCAAGAATGATGGGGGCATGTAAAAAGCCAACCTGCAGGCGCTACCACTAGCTACACATCAGGGCCAGTATGAACATGTAAATAATGATAGCAGATTATAATCCAATAAATAGCAGACAAGCAACAATGAACATTCTATAAAATAATCGGCCTGTGATCTTCAAAAGTGTCAAGGTCATGAATGTCAAGGAAAAATCAAGTAAGTATTCCAGATTGAAAGTGACTAAGGACTCATATCAATTAAATGCAATCTGTGATCCTGAATTGGATCCTTTTTCTACAAAGAACATTATTACAATAACGAGTAAAATATAAAGGGGATCCAAGGACTAGATGGTAGTAATCAATCAATGTTAGTTTTCTGTTTTTGATGACTATATTATAGCTATATAGGATGATGCCCCTTTCCATAGGAAATACAGATTGTAGTATCTGTGGTGACAGAACATCATGTCAGCAACTCCCTCTCAAACTGGTCAGAAAAAGTAGTTCTCCTGCACAGAGGAAGGGAGGGAGGAAATCATTTCATTAGAATACAACCTCTCCTTCTAACCTTCTCCCTTTTGTACCCTAGTGCCTTACATGCATTAGGTGCTCAACAAATGCTTGTTGATTGGTTGAATGACAAAAAGAGAAATCACTGTGGCTGCCATGTGAAATCACCTAAGATGACAGCACAGAACTGGGAAGAAAAGATGGCATGAAACAACACTTTAAAGGATTGTGAAAGAAAGAGCTAGAGAAGGTAACTTAGAAGATGCAGCCAAAAGAGATAAGAAGAAATTTAAAGTGTTATGTTTAAAAAAAAGAGAATATTTCAAGAAGGAAGTTGTAACTGGAGTTAAATGCTGCTGTAAAGCCAAATAAACAGAAAGTATCCATTAGACTTACAGATATTGAGACATGAGTGCTATATATGTAGTAGAAGATAGATAGGTGGGTTAAGAAGTGACAGAAGGTAACTGAGACACTGAATGTAGATTTCAACTATCCAGAAGGTTCACTTTAAGGGAGGGAACAAACAGCATGATAGATGATATAGAATAAAGGGGTTCAGAGAGATTTGTTTTAATATGGGAGACTTTCGGACATACTTAAATGCTGGTAGGGCATATAGCCACTGAGATGAAGTTGATGACACAGGACAGAGGAGATAATTAAGAATATAGATTTTCTGAATTCTATGCTGGAGTCTGTTACACAGATTCAAATATTTCAGAAATTTTTATTTTAGAAAAGTCAGTAACTTTGAAAGTAACATTGTTATTCATTACAATTATAGAATGCTATAAAGTAAAACATGTTATAAAATTCTCTAGCCCCATATGATGCCCAAAGAAGTTAGGTGACTGACTTATCTGCTCAAGGTCATGTGCCTATTCTGTGATAAAGCTATGAACCAAATTCTTCTGACTTTAAATTGCATGTTCTTTCCATGATGCAAGGGTGACACTTATATACTGATCTGGGCAGCAGTTTTTAAACTGCATTCTGCAGAAGTGTATATGGGGTCACAAGGGTGGTGAAGGTAGGGAGAGGAAGGAGATGCGGACTGGAGAGAGAGGCTGCATTCTAGAACTCTGGAAACTCAATTTCTATTTTACAAAAACTGCCCTTTAATCTGTTTAATAAACTGGGGTCCTAAATGAGACTTTATTAAAACAAAGAAAAAGATTCAGCTGCTGGGAAAAAAATGCAAACTATGATCAAAGAAATGTGAAAATATATATTCTTTAAAATATACTTACCGGGTAATGGCACTGAATAGTCCACGGATACGTGCTTTATGTCGAGCTACAAAAGCTTCTGTAAAAATTACTCCTCTATTATCAAGATCAATATGTCCACTGATAATTCTACCAAGTCGCTGAGTTAGTGCCTGTGGGTAAAGATGTAAATTTTTATTAATTTAAAAGAAAATAATTACACATATGCATTTGCATAGTTATACTCAAGTCATGCTGCATGCTGAGGTATCAATCATGTGACCGAGAAATTTCAACAAGCATAAATTATAAGATATATCAACTAAAGTGAAGATTCAGTATCTAGAAAAGTTCACTATCTCATAGCAGAGCCAAGAAATGAGTCAAATTACTTGCTTACATGTTAAAAGGTTGAGCTGTCATATTAGCTCTTGTTAATGAGGGCTATTTCTAATATAAAATAAAAATGACTATCAATATGATGATGATTTGATATGATGGTTTCTAGATATGGGCAGCCTCCAATATACAGAGAGCCAAGACATACAAATGGGTCTTGGAGAAGACCCTTTCTGGAGTTTCTAATACTAACAGAAGTATAAGTGTCATTCCAGATTCTGCAGCATAGGGAAACGTAAGACCTCAAAAGTTATTCTCTCTAATGCAAATTTATGCCTGTCCAGAAGATCTATGGCAGATGATCTGATTTCTTGGTAACCTTCTTTCAAGTTCAGCAGAATTTTCTCCACAGCTATACTACGACTGGCATCAGGTACATCAGAAATAAGTTTGGACATATTTCACATTCTAAGTTAAATCTACTCAAGTCAGCTCAGTTCAAATTTTTATGATAAAGAAAAATGTTTTTCAAACAACTTAATGAGCTTTTAGAATACTGCTATATTCAGAATGGAACTGAAAAATATTAAAAACTAGATACGTTACTAAAATGTATTCAGAAACAGTTTTATAAGAAATCATTTGGATTTGAGCTGGATACTTTAAAGAAGTATTTTAAAAATACATTTTTTGTCCTGTGATTAATGTATGTTTGCTCATGTAAAATAGAACTTCAGCTCCTGAAATACTATATAAAACAGATCTATACTATAAATGGTATTTTAAATGGAGTTAGGGAAGCTCATTTTCTTAATATGAGCAAGTAAATCTGCTTGTATTATAAATTAATCTCATGCAATTATGGTTTGGCAAATTTTGCAAGTTAGAATTTCTCAAAGTGATAGATACCTAAAGAGAGATTTGGATTTTCCCTTGTTTCAGTAAATATAAAACAGGACTAGCATTATTTAGTTTCTCCATTGTGTTAGATATTTCACTAGATTTCAATGAAGCCTATAAAAAAGACAGTATTTCCTGTTTTACAGATATGTAATGTGAAGCATAAAAGAGATGAAATGATTTTCCTAATGTCAAATAAGAAGTGGTACAGACAGTATTCAAATCAAGGTCTTTTAAAAATCTCAAAAGCGTATGTCCTTTCCGCTCTACCAAATGAATTTCTATGATTCTAAAAAAACAAACAAAAAAAACAGAAAAAAAGTAAACAAGAAAATAGCCTATGTTTTCAGGCAGCATTGTTATTACACATAAGATATTTGAGTACTGACACAAATACCTAAAGTTAAGAGAATGTCAGATTCCTTGGTTCTTCTTCCCATCATTCTGACAGTTTAGAAGAGGATAAATGGTGAAATCAAAAGATGTTGGCACTACTGACATTTGGAACAAAAAAAACTCTTTGTTGGGGGGATGTCCTGTACATTGTAGGATGTTTAGCAGCATCCCTGACCTTTACTCACAAGATGCCAGTAGTACCCCCTATAAATTATTATCTCTATCAATTATTTCTTGAAATTTAACTGGGCAATCAGAAATTTAATTGTCTGGTTACAGTTTCTATATAGCTGGTATCAAAAGCATTAAATAAATCCGTGCACTTATTATACAATTGCTAATTGCATCAAAGTAGCCCTAGAGCTTAGTCTATAAATTAGTTTTAGGATGTCTCTCGGTTCACGAAGATTACAATCATTTTTAAAGTGTCTCCTCAGAACCATTAATGTACAAGAAGCACCCCACAAATATACTGCTACAACATATATCAAGTCAGACACCTGCAATAAATCCACTGATGGTAAGGAAGTCTCGTTTTTTTCCCCTTCCATTGAAAGTCTTTGTTTAAAATCCTTTGGTAAAAAGACATATTGTATTATTAGGAAAAAAAATACATACCTGTGTCAGAAAGTTTCCAGGAAGATCATAGGTTTTACACAGTTCTGATATGGTGACCTGACCACTTTCTTGCAATTTATCATTTACCTCTTCTGCCAACCGATCCAAGTAATTCCTAATAGTGAAAAAAAGAAAAGAATAGAAAAAAGAATTAGGAATTTTTTTCTGTTGACTCATTTTATGTTTAATTTCCGTTGAAATGAAGTATGCCCCAAAAGTAATGAAATGTGTGTGTACATGAACACCACTCATCACTCATATTTTAAAAAATATTTTTTTCTCATTAGTGTAGCTAAATGTAAGGTTAATCAAACAATAAATTTTTTTTTTCTTTTTTTTTTGGCATCAAGGTCTCACTCTGTCACCCAGGTTGGAGTGCTATGGCATGATTATGGCTTACAGCGGCCTTGACCTCCTGGGCTCAAGCAATCCTCCTACCTCGGCCTCCTGAGTAGCTGGGACTATAGGTGCGAGTCATCACATCTGGCTAATTTTTTAATTAGTAAACTTAATTAGTGAAATGGGGTTTTGCCATGTTGCCAGGTTGGCATGCTGGGATTTTTTTAAGTGGAGATTTGTATTCGATTTCCATTAACATTTTTGGAACAAATTTGCTTTCAGAGTTAAGATTACATGGGAAAGAATGTAAAAGTTATGTTTTACATTTTCTTCTTAAGAAAAACATAGAAGTCTATATTATTTCTAAGTATTCCATACATTAACACTAATTTTTTTTTTTTTTTTAATTTGAGACAGGATCTTTGCTGTTACGTAGGCTGGTCTCAAATTCCTGGTCAAGTAATCCTCCAGCCTCCGCCTTCTGAGTAGCTGGGATTACAGGTACATGCCACCATATGTGGCTTAAGCACTTACTCTTAAAGTGAAATAAACCTTACCATGAAAATTAGCACTGTAAGAGTTCTAAATGAAATGTCTAACTGGCCATAATTGGCCTAAATTTAAACACTATTAAAAAAAAAAGAAAGAAAATCAACGAAGTGCTCCTAAATTTGTACTTTATTATACTTACTCATCTATCAGTTGTCCCAACACTAACTGAACATGTTTTTCTGATTTAATAATGTCACCAATTCTATTTTCAATATGAATCAGGTCCACATTAATTACCTGGAAAATAAACACAAATTCTATTAGTGATAAGTTTGCATTGTTTCTTAAGTTTGACAATATACACTTAGAACTATATTTTTAAAGAAATTGCTGGCCAGGCATGGTGACTCATGCCTGGATCCCAGCACTTTGGGAGGATGAGGCGGGAGGATCCCTTCAGTTCAAGAGTTTGAGACCAGCCTGGGCAACACAGGGAGACCCCCATCAAAAAAAAAAAAAAAAAAAAAAAAAAAGGAAAAGAAAGAAATTGCTTATTCTTAAATTTTGAATCAATCTGAAATAATACAAAAAGCATTGGCCAAATAAAAAATTAGAGGTGTATTGCTTATTTATTTTTAGTTCTAAAGAATTACACTGTCACTTGCTAGTAAGTTTATATAAAGCAGTAAATTACATATTTATATAACAGACAGCATTTTACAGAAAATTTTCTGGCTTCTTGTTTATAGTGTACCTTGGTAATGACATATATACTTGTATTTTTTGAAAGTAGCTTCTGCTTTTAAAAATATTTCTCTATTAGTTTCATATACTAAAAACATATAAACCTGAAACTGGTGATTTTTCTCCCAAAATTACATAAACTTACATAAGATGATAACTATGACTTCATTTGGTAAAAAATTAATAATAAGAAAGCCAACTGGGGAAGAGTTGGCCAACTCTTTAATAAGGCCAACTTATTAAATAATTTCAATAAATCAAAATTTGTTAAATCATTTCAATGTATCAGAACTTATTAAATCAATTCAGTGTATCAGTGAGACTTACATAACTATTTCTTTACAAACACTATACAAAATATGATACCAGTATTAGTGAGTACTTGAACAAATTCACAGTATCAAAAAATTGAGAAATTAAAGCAAAAGTTTTATAAATTTAAAACTTACCTGTTGTAGATCAACAATGTTTACTCGACCTTTGAAGAAAAGACATCCATTTATTTTAAATGACATATGAGTACACACCAACCCAAAGCTATAAATTCTAACATTTAAGTTTTGGTCAAAGTCCTTCTGCATAGAACAGAAAGCCAGAATAATTAATGTCTTCAAACACACTCAGCTGATGGCTGAGTAAGTCTTCATGGCTGAAGCCACAAGCAATAATTTACTTTCCAAAAAAATTTTTTTTTTTTTAAATAACATCAGGCCAATTATGAGCACCAACTGGCACACAAATTGGCTATATCTATGGATATATTCATTTCTCTTCACAACTCAGAATTTATCTACTGTGATCAAAGATATTGACAGCTAAATTAAGATGAACTTTTTTCAATTATTTGATACTAAACGTTAGGTTTCTACATATCAGCATAAGAATATCTGTTAAGAATTTCAAATTATAACTCATATTTTAAAGGGACTGTGAAAGAAAATTGATTAAAAAAAAAAAAAAAACAAAGACCAATGTTACCCTCTGATAATATGAAGAGATGCTTTCATAGTTAATTCTATTTTAATCAAATAGTATTCAAATATGCCTGGTACTCTGTTCAAATTTTAAGAAGACAAAGGAAACTAACTTTGTGTGTGCTTTTAATAGTATTTCATACAATATGATTGGTGTAGTACCACACTGGATTGAGTTATCTAATTTGTAAGTACAAGTAAGCCTTAAAAAGAAATACAGCCTTGATTTTCAAAAACCTATAATCCTGTAAGATACTGTCCCCCTTCACAATTACCACCTAATAACAGGCAGCTGAATACCCTTCCCTGAGTCATGCAATAAATTAAGGAATTGTAAAAAGAAACAATTCACATATAGTACACATAACTCAAAATGATAAACTATTTTAAGTGATAACATTTGAGTTCATTTAAATTATATGACCATGTTTACATGAACCCCCAAAATATTAAGCCTGATTATCAACAATTGAAAAGGATATCTTATAATCTATAATTTAGTATGCAATGACATGTTTACAGGTTTTTGTTTTGCCCCTTCCAAAAATTCAAGAAAAAAAAACCCACTAAAGAATTACCTACCACCTCGGACATGTAGCTCATCTCTCATTTCCTTACTAATTTGGGCTGGAGTAATATATTCCTTTCCATCGAGTGTATGAACTACTTCTAGCTGTTTCTGAGCAATCAACTTATTAACAATCTCAATGCAGTTCCGCTCGGACAACCTGAGGGAAAGAAAAACAGTTAAGTTTCAAAAGTCCACTTGATACACTGGTGCTCAAAACTAACACAAGCTTTTAAAAAGTTTGTGTAGTCACTAATTTCTACATCACAAAGTCTATGTTTTTCACTAACTGATTCAATAAGTTAAAAAAAAATTTTCAGAGAAAGTAGGTTTACATATGCTTAAATCATTTATTTAATTGGTACACATCATCCTATCACAAATTTCAAGTCTGTTGTCTCTTACAGGCCTGCTTCCAATCTTCAAATCTGAATAGAAAATTGAAGACATTTGCTGAGGTAGGAAAAAAGAAAAAAGAAAAAACAAACAAAAAGAATGCCCTACTTTAATTTCCAGTTTAATCAGAATTTTCTTTTAAATTAAGTGCATAAATGCCTCACTTACACACATGGTCTACAAGCAGGCAGGGGATGTGGCCTAATGAAATCATAACTGCTACTGTTAAGTTACCCATGCAGTTACGAGTTTGCTATCAGTGGTAGAAAATACAGCATAAGGCGATTGCTGTCTTCGGGCTCAAAATAAAACATCGCAGGTAGGAAGTAGTCAAAGAATAGAAAGGCTTCTATTAGCGTTATTTTAAAAAAGTAGAGTTAGGCTGCTCTGGACACATCCTCCAAAGGTTAGTGGGCTGGTAGAAAATGTCAGTGACCTGAATGACAGATGGGGTCATGGGTCTAGCCCTAGATCTGTTACGAGAGATAAAAAGGCAAAAAGTTTTAAGGGTCAACATACTATTTGCCAACTACTGTACTGGGGTCGGGGGCGGGGGAGGGGAGGAATTAGCCTCTTCTTTGGAGCTCATTCTAGATCAGGAAGTGTATAACAGCCAAGATGTCACAGTGATTTGATGGCTGGTGGGTGAGGGAGGGTCAGAGGAACTCTCAATAAAGGCAGCTCGAAATCACCTGCCCCGTCCATGGTGGGGCGGGGCGCGCCAGCGTCTCGCTGAGGCTGGGGGGCTCCAGGGCGTCCTAGGCTGCGGACTTGCCCGCCGAGCGTTGGACTTAGAACTGCGATCCAGGCTCGGGGCGGAGGGAGGAGGAGGGAATGGTGACAAGCAGTGAGAAGAACCGGGATGCAGGGCCGCGGGTCTAAAGTCCCAGATACAGGCGTGTCAGCCCACGGCCTAATTTGGGCTCCACAAAAGAGAGGGAGGGTCAGGCACCTCTGCGTGGCTTCGGCGAACTGCGCCCGCTGGAAGTCGGCCGCCAACCGCCTAATCTCTTCCCAGGCGTCCGCCATCACGGCCTAACTTGCAGTAGACGCGGAGGAACTGCAGACACGTCAGCCGACAGGAGGTGGGAGGAAAAGAAAGGCGGAACGGGCCGCGCAGAGGGACAAGAGGCTCCGCCCCAGACGCAGACACACCAAACGTTTGCGCCGCCCGAGGTGCGGAGGCGCGCCGAAGTGACTTGGTTCTGTCGCGGCGCTGGGGATTCCTCCCGGCTGATGGGGCCGCGGCGGTTAGGTGGGTGGTGCGCAGCTAGGTGGGTGGCTGAGGGGTCGTGGGCAGGATGCAGGGCTCAGTAAAGTTTAGTGTCAGAACTTTGTTTTCACTACCCCTAATATTTCCGTAGAGTAATAGTTGTAGCAACTACTATTTTGTTTTTCTTCTGTCCGCCATTTGTTTTGGGGGAGGGTGCGGAGGGATAAGCCTGTGCAAAGACTGGCACCTCTCTTCTCTAGCTGTTAACTCTTGAGAATTCCTTTTTGTATAGGGTTTCGTGTTAATTTTTACATGCACCCGGACGTGTGCCTTTTGGGAGATACATGGGAGACACTACAGAAAGTAAATACTTTTTTTGCAGAGTGAATAAATTCGCATGTCATAAAGGCTGTATAATTGCTTTCCTGTGGAGTTCTAGAGTCTTTCCTGGTTCTTATTTTGATGATTAGCTTCATCAAACAATGAGGAATATAAACATAACCGCGCATGGCTATCAAGGAAACAGGGAAAGCAAAGCGAACATGTATCCTGCTTCCTTGTTGAGTAGATATACTCAGGTGTACCTTTCTCTTTTATATCTGTGAATGGAAAATAAATCTTGGGACTCCAAAATCACTAAGCTAAAGGGAAAAGTCACACTGGGAACTGCTTAGGGCAAATGGGCCTCCCATTCTATTCAAAGTCACCCGTCTGCTCACTGAGATAAATGCATGTCTTATTTCCTCCTTTGGAAAGGCTCATCAGAGAATGCAACTGTCTCTTACCTACCTATGACTTGGAACCCTCTTCCCCACTTGGAATCGTCCTGCCTTTCCAGCTCAAACCAATGTTTATCTTACATGTATTGATTGCTGTCCCATGTCTCCCTAAAATGTAAATAAACTTTCTGAGTTGATTGGGACCTGGCTTAGATATTTGGAGTTCATATGTCTCTTTACTATTTAAAAAATATTGTTCCAGTTAGAAAGAATGAATAATTTCAACTATTTGATAGCACAACAGGGTGACTGTAGTTGTCAGAGGCGTTTGAACAAGAGCAACTCCATCTTGAGGGGCTGTGTAAAATAAGACTGAAACCTACTGGGCTGCATTCCCAGGAGGTTAGGCATTCTTAGTCACGGGGTGACATAGGAGGTCCGCAGGGAGAAAATACAGGTCATAAAGACCTTGCTGATAAAACAGGTATCCACCTTTTTTTTTATTATTATTATTTATTTTTTATTTTTTTTTGGTGTATCCACCAAAAACCAAGATGGTGAAGAGAGTGACCTCTGGTCATCTTCACTGCTCATTATATGCTAATTATAACTCATTAACATCTTAAAAGACACTCCCGCCAGTGTCATGACAGTGCACAGATGCCATGGCAACATATGGAAGTTACCTTATATGAGTCTAAAAAGGGGAGGAACCCTCAGCGCTGGGAATTGCCCACACCTTTCCTTGGAAAACTTATGAATAATCTACACCTTGTTTAGCATGTAATCAAGAAATAACTGTAGGTATCTTTAGGCCAGCAGCTCAAGCCGTTGCTCTGCCTATGGAATAGCCATTCTTTCATTTCTTTGCTTAATAAACTTGCTTCACTTTATGGATTTGCTTTCAATTCTTTGTTGTGCAAAATCCAAAAACTTTCTCTTGGGATCTGGATCGGGACACCTTTCCGGAAGCATAGTCAGTAATAATTCAACTGTACATTTTAAAAAACAAAGTACAAATGGATTGTTTGTAACACAAAGGAAATGCTTGAGGTAAGGGATGTTACATTTACCTTGATGTGATAATTACGTGCTGTATGCCTGTATCAAAATAATTCATGTACTTCGTAAATATATACACCTACTATGTAGCCACAAAAATTAAAAACTAAAATAAAAATAAAAATATTCCTTTTCATCATATATTGATAGAGTTGGTAAAGGGGAGCTATTTGAATTTCTTTTCCATCTAAGTACATTACTGTGGGCAACTCAAATCCAATGCCATAAACGTATTTGTCTATTAAATTCCCCAGCTTTGTTTAAAAGACAGGTCACTCAGTCATAAAACATTTCACTAAGTACTGCTAGAAAATGACAATGGCTACCTGATTATGGACCAAGAGGGAAAACACCACAAGTCAAAGAGGTAGTTTGGAAGATGGTAGGTAGTGTGGTTCCAGAGAGAATCAAACTTCAACACAAGCAGAGACGTTCATTCCTAAAACACATTTATTAATTCTCTATCAGATGCCATGGAGCACAATGCAGATAAGGAAGATATGGTCTGGCCGTAACCATTTAGAAAGCTAATGAAGCAGATTAAAAAGATAAGTACTTAGAATAAAAGCGTAAAAATTCTAACAGTAGGGGAAGTTTAGGGCAGTATGTGACCACTTGGCAGCCAAACTTCTGGCTTCCAATATAAGACTCTCACAATCAGACTGGAGCCTACTTTCTGGCAACATCTCTGCTGCTGCACAACACATGGAGAATAGTCTTCTGTATCCTAGCCTCGCCAAGCCCTTTCAGGACCCCCTGTCTTTACTAGAATGCCTGTCCGCTTCCTCATGCCCCCCAACCCTCGTCCCTGCATATTATTTTGTAACATATTTCTTCATGGTGTCCCAGCTTAAAAGTCTTCAATGAAACCTTGAAACCTTATTCTATACGTTGTGTTTCCACAATTCTTTATTTAGATGACTTTAATAGCAAGAATTGTAGTTTATATTGTAGTTTATTAACTTATTTACTGCATCTCTCAATATTCTGAGCTCCTAAAGGAACTCCTGAAAGTTCTTCAGCACTTAGCATGACAACTAGTACATAGTACCTGTTGTATTCTGTGAATGTCCTTTATATGAGTAAGTCAGTGTAAATGTTTTCGTGCAGCAGTATACTTTGGCACAATAGTACTGTGTTAATGCTACTAACATGTACATTTATTCCTAAGAAAGGAAACCATAAGAATAATTGATGGTTATATTTTCTAGAGACTAGGCTTGTTTCATCTCGTGTGTACTCAATAGATGTATGAAGCTATTTAAATGTAAATTAATTAATATTAAATAAAATTGATAATGTGGTCCTTCAGTTGCACTAGGCACATTTCAGATTCTCAGTAGTCATGTGTGCCTCATGGCTATCATATGGGATAGTTTAGAAAAACATCTTCATCTTCACTGAAAGTTTTATTGTACAGCTCTGGTCTAGACCATTGATGGGATGCACAATTTGTTCAGACTCTGAGATCATATAACTTAAATATCTCCACCTGGCAACCATATACTCTAACTACACTTTCAGTTATTTTGAATGGGTAATAAGCATTTGAGTGGAGGATATTTCAGTGTTGGCTAATATCTGATATTAAGTAGAGCTTTAATAAATACAGTGCATGCCTAGAATAATGGTAAGAATCCCAAGTGGCTATTTAATAACAGATGAGAGATTCCTTTGAAGAGCAAGCTTTGTGTAGACTTGGGAAATAGAACTTCCATTCTCTACAAAACAGTCTAATAGTTGTGGTTGTGTCTACAAACTTAAGTTGACTTTTGATATGTAGATGATGGGAGAGGATTGATGGTATCTTCAGCTGCGCTCTGTACATGATTTGTGACACTATCCTTAGACTCACTTTAAAATATGAAGGGCAATAAAGTATTGCCTCATGTATAATTTGAATTGATGGCCACCCTGATAGTTTATCAAGTGTGATCTGGTAAAGTTCCTCCACGATAAACTTAAAAAAATAAAATTTGAAGCATTTTCTCCTTGTCTGTCAGGAAAATACAACTATAAACTTTGAAATACTTTCCCCAGGTCAACTAGGAAAATAAAACTAAGTAACTACAATTGGGTATTGTCAAACAAATCAGTATTCACTGTTTGTCACATAGGGAAATTATGAAGACATAGTGTTAATTGTATCACTGAGATTATCCTATTGTAATAAAGGATTTAAAAATTAGTCTAATCCCATAATCAAAAATGGTAGTGAAAATCTAAACATAGCAAGTATTAGTGCCTTAGGAAAACACTATGATTCATGAGTGGAAGGAGAGGAAAAAGGCCACTGAAAAAGAGGAAAGTAATTAGAGAAGCAAAAAATTATAGAGGAAGGATAGTTAACAATAACTCTACAGAGTCAAGGAGAAGGAAAATAATTCGGGACCACTGGCTATTACAGCAAAAAGGTTATGCCTTTTACTTTATTTATTTATTTTTAAAAATAGAGATGAGACCTTGCTCTGTTGCCCAGGTGGGTTTCAAACTCCTGGCCTCAAGTGATCCTCCCACCTTGGCCTCTTTAAGTTCTGGGATTACAGGTGTGAGCCATCGTGCCCAGCCAGGGTGTGACTTTTGACAGGGGATTGTTTCTTTTTTTCCTGCCATGGTTGCAATAGAAGTCAGATTGTAGGAGCATAAAGAAGCCGTATTAGTGTGGAGACAAAAGTGACTCCACCTGAAATGCTAATCTGCTATAATGATTTTTGAGTATCCTCAGTCCCATGAATGCCTCCTGATTCCTACTTTATTTACTGTCCCTGGAGAAAAAACATGTCAATCTTGATGTTATCCCACATTTTACAGGCTGTGACAAATATATATCTTTGTTGCCTGTTCTGGAGGATTGCCTTTAATTGTCTTGCATAGAGAGCACTTATACCCTTTCACTGTAGTATATAAGCTCTGGGTTGGGAGGTAACAGGTTTAAAGATCTATCTGTCTTGCCGCTGCCCAAGACCACACTTCCATCTGTAAGTTACCTCCATTACTGACAAACTGGATTTTTCTACCTCATTCTTTGATTTCTCAGCTCCTCTGGCATTTGGGGGGAACTTTGCATATATGGGTGGCCCTTTCACAGAACAGTCAGGGTTCTCCAGAGTAACAGAGAGATTATAGTAATTGGCTCATGTGATTATGGAGGCTGAGAAGTCCCAGGATCTGCAAGCTGGAGAACCATAGAAGCTGGTGGTGTAATTCAGTCTGAGTTTGAAGGCCTGTGAACCAGGAGTGCTGATGTCTGAGAGGAGGAGAAGATGGCTGTTCCAGCTCAAGCAGAAAGCAAATTCACTATTCTCTGCCTCTTTGTTCCATTCAGGCCCTCAACGGATGGTACGATGCCCATCGAAATCTGTGAGAGCATCTTTTTTACTCAGTCTACCAATTCAGATACTAGTCTCTTCTGTAAACACCTTCACAGACATAGCCAGAAATAATGTTTTACCAGGTATCTCGGCATCCGGTAGCCCAGTCAAACTGACACATAAAATTAACTGTCACAGAAGGACTACCTCATTAGCAACTAAGAACAATGGGGGCTTAGAACAAAGATAGACCTCATCAGGTATTAAATTGGAAGAAGATACATTAATGAAAAGAAATGTTATGATACTGTTGAAGATGGAGGCAACAAGACCCTCCAAGGCCATAGAAAAATAGAATACTAAACCCAGAAAGGCTCTTCAAGTTATCTATGCTAGTGTTCTACCTAACACAGGAATAATTTCTTTGCAAAGCCCCTGGCAGATTATTTAGTTTTGCTTGGATCCTTAAGGTGATGAAGTGTTCCCTTTTTAGCAAGGTAAATGAATCTGTTTTTGGACAGATGTAACTCTTAGAAATTTCTTCCTTGTACTGCTAAAGCAAGATCTGTTTCCCATATGGTTTCCTTAAGTGATAAACAGACTGACTGTAATATATCTTTCCTATGACAGCCCTCCAAATATCTGAAGCATGTCCCTCCTACCTGTTTTCTTTTTTTAAGTTAAGCATCCCAGATTCTTCAATTGTATGTCCTGACAAGATTATCAGACCTCTTAATATTCTGGCTGCCCAATCAGAATAAAGTTGTTGAACTCTAGTTTGCCAGTGTCAATTTTAAAAAGTAATGTCCAGAAGGAATTTTGTATTTTACATGTAGTCTGACTGGAACACACAAGACAGTGAGATTAATTTTGTTAGATATTTTACCCTTGTTCATTGGACTCTTGGCCTAAATTGAACCAGTAATGAACTGCACCTGTCTGGTATTTATCTAAATTACCATCAAACCAGGTTTAGTCTATTCTGTAGCTGAAAAAATTAATTTTATGTGATAAATTTTACCGTGTTAGTTTTGACCTATTCATTCATTTATTCATTCATTGTTTCAACCAATACTTTTTGAGGTCAGCAGTGGGGCCGTCTTTGTTATGCCCTGAGATTACTGCAAAGTACAAGTTATTCCAATTAGTTGAACAACTTGAGATCATTTCAAAATGTAAATCTAATATTCAACATTGTTATTTCTGCATCACCTATCTATAAATTTCATAAATATGATTATATCTTTACTCAATAACAAGATTAATTAATAAAAATTCAAGGACATATTGTGATAAGGTGGTGATTTTGAATCATTAGGATTCTAGATTTAAAAGTTTTTGGATATAGAGAACATTTAACAGTGTGATGTATTTATTTTATAGAAGAGAGTTAATATATAACTTAGAGTTTGATTGTCTTAAATACCATATTTCTCTTTATGTCCCAGGGGAAGATCACAGAATGCTGCCTTGCTTGTGGAATTATAGAATTCAAATCTATCAGTTTTACAGGGAGTAATTTTTCAAGACTTAAAGGAACTCATACTGATTCCTAATAATCATCATTTTCTTAACCTAAATCCCACAAAGCCATCCATTTAATCATTTGTTTTAGAATGTTTCCTGCTTTCCTATATATTTCTTTTTCTTCTCACTTTAAAACAAGGTTTAAACATCCCTCTTTGATATTTTTAGTTTTTGTCAGGGTGTAGGGAGCAAGGTTCTGCTCACTGTGACCTTTGCCCTGCAGCAATAAAGCAATAACTAGCATCATTTCTGCTTTGTATCGTTTTATCATTTATACATCATGTTTGTAGTCTGACAAATGAAGTCAAATGCATATAAATGCTTTGTAAACTATAAAGTTCTCCATTTATATATACTTCTGCCCCATTTATTTCTCATTAATGTTACTTGTGATTATATTATCAGAATTCCACTGTAGAGCCATGTTTTTGTGAACATTGTGCTGCAAATATATTTATTTATTTTAAAGCGCTAAGTATATTCTTTTGTTCCCAAGAAAGCAAATTCTATATGAGTCTTTTCTGGCTCTGGTTTTTTTTTTTTTTTTTTTTTTTTTCAATCTCTTCACAATATTGTATTTAGAGCCAGATTTATCAGCCCCAGGCATCTCTTGCTTTCTTGTGTCTACTTCTTCACAGTATAGCTCTCAGGCAAAATGACAAAAAGGCAAATTCACAAAGGAACAAGTGAGTGTTCTTGTCAGTGCTTGGGTTCCATTCTCAGAGGGGCTGAAAATTCTTCTATTTCATCAACAGAATGTGATTTAAAGGGATATATTGCCAGCTTGTATCACTGCTAAACAGTGGTGTGTCACTGTAGAGCAAATAGTCACAAGAACACATTCTAAAGAAATATATAGTTATATCTATGCTTCCTGTCAAGCAAGGAAAAACCCAGACTAGCTCAAATCTCCAGAAGCGACTTGTATCCTTCTTCTTTATCTCTTACTCCAGAAGCGACTTGTATCCCTCTTCTTTATCTCTTGCACCTTTTCTTTTCTTCATCTTCTTTCTTCTTTCTCCATGTCCTCCTCCTGCTTTCACAATTTCCTCCTCCTTCTTATTCTCCTTCTCTTTCACCTCCCCATCTTCTTCTGTATGCATTAATAATTATGCCAGTAAGATGATATGTTGTAAAGAAATGGAATACTTTCAGCAGATGCCACACTATAGCCACAGCAGTGACATCTGGAATTTGTGAAGAGCCACAGTTGGCATCCGTAAAATTAACCTGCCTAGATTCCATTCTGAGAAGATTGTGTCTGCAGGAAAGCCTGGTCAAGTTCCTAATAGAGGCAAAATCAAGGGTAGTTGGCATCTATCCTAGTTAATGTGAAAGTTAGAATTGTTTTCAGATACTTAGATACATAGATATACAGGCTATGTTATTACAAACTTTCAAGGCAATTCTTATATTCTTATGTATTTATTTGCTTTTTGAATCATAAAACTTATGCTTATATTTTAAGCAGGTAGAGTTTGTTTATGAAGAAGCGATTATTGCTGATACCCATTATTATACATCAGAGTAGCTATATTTCTATGTAATTTTTGCATGGAGTAGGCATTTATGGTCTTGCTCTACATCTGTTTGACCATTGCAATTCCAATTGATTTCACAGGGTCAGCAAATATACAGCACATAAGCTAACACTCTTCCTTCTTGTAACCAGGGTAGACCTCTAATCAATTATGGCATTTGTCTTGCTAAGCCAGGAAACAGCTTCAGAATCTTTCTCAAACAATGTTTCAGACAGCTGTTATTAATATGTCAGAGTTGGCACTTGATGAGAAATACAGTTGCCATTCCAGAGTAAGGCTGCCCTCCCTCCGAAAATAGCCTAATAAAAAGACTTCTGGGCAGTGGCATCAGAAATATAAGGGTCACTGATGGAGTATTTCAGGAATGTAAGACAGAGAGAGATCCTAATTTCTCAGGAGCCAATAACTGAGAGTGGATAATTCTGGTTTGGACTTAAGTAGATGTAGGATGGAAGTAAAAAAGAAAACATACTTTGGGACTGGGTCCTTAGATCTATAAATTGTTTATTTGGGTAGCCATTACTCAGATTCCTCTCATTTTATAAAGTGGTTTTTTAAAGTTTCACAGTGGTACCTAATTGACATCATGGGTCTTTCCTATGATTAGTGAACCAATGGAATAGTGAAAAGGAAACTATTTCTTTTTGTACAACATAGAGGCATGAGCTCCTTCTTTTAACCCATTGGTTCTCACACTTTGATTTTGAGAAACTTGTGGTCTTAAACCTTTTAAAGACCCCCAAAGGGCTTTTGTTTATATGGCTATATCTATCAATATTGATCATATTTAAATTAAAATGAAAAAAATGTTAGAATAGTTATTGAAAATGAAAATAGTAAATGCCTATTCACCTAAATAATATTTAATCTCACAGATCCCTTGAAAGATTTTGGGGACACCAGAATTTCCTGACTGGCACTTTGAAAATTGCTGCTTTAACCCATTCTGTGATGACTGCTGACTTGATTTAAGATGAATGCAGAAAGTCTCTTGCTAGGGCTCTCCCTAGCATTGCCTCATTCACAAAATTTCAAACACTATATATATCAATTCAGATAATTCATTTAGTTAAATGTTTATTAAATATATTTTCAGAATTTTTATTGAAATAGAACTAATTATTCTATCAAGGACACATAAAATAATTAGGTATAGAAAAATATAAGAAAGAAAAGAAAATCAAGGTTAGGAAAAAGTAACAATGCAGATATTCAGGCCATATAGTCCTGTAAAGTTTGCTAATGTGTTTACTGAGAACCTGTTCTAGACATAGGAAATGCATGGATGACTACAGTTGCTCCAGTTGTTATCTCATTGAGGTTACATTATATTGTAGTTGTAAAATATGCACCCCCACTCATGGATTTAGGCACAACAAATGACCAAAAACAAAAACTAACCAAACAAACATATGAGTTAAAAGATCCTTGACCAAAATGTTAAATGGAGTACTCTGAAGAAGCAAAGAGTTTTGGAGATATGCAAAATAATTTTCTCATAGTACATTTGCTGATTGACTTTATAAAGCTGTTTCTTATAGTCTTCATTAATGAAAGTTAAAGAGGCATGAGGACAAAGTGCTGCTGAGAATAGTATATCAATTAATTTTTGTGAAAACAAAAGTATAATCCATTTGTTGCCAATATTATCAGACTGTGATTCTAAAGTGAAACTACCTTTCTTTTTTACATCCATATTTTCATAGTATAAGCCCCTCCTGGTCCATTAAAAATGTAGTACTGCCAACCCAAAGTTAGTCCCAGGGCTTTAGCTTATAGCAAGAGAGCTGAGAAATGTCAGGGAGCACAGATCATTTGATGAGTAGTAAATGCCTGATATAGCTGGTAGTTTGAAGTAGTAGCTCTTTAGATGATTTTTTTTCCAGAATGGGGAAGAGTGCTATGTGTTATAGATGGAATTCTGTCCTTCCAAATGTATATGCTGAAGTCCTAACTCCCTGTACCTCAGAATGTGACTATATTTGTAGATAGGGTTTTTAAACAGTAAGTAGGTTAAAATGAAGTCATTAGGGTACTCTAATCAAATATATCTGTTGTACTTATAAAGAGATATGCTTAAGACACAGACACCTACAGAAGGAAAACCACATGAAAACACAGGGAGAAGAAAGCTATCTATAAGCCAAGGAGTGAGTAAGACCTCAGAAGAAAGCAAAGCCTGCCAACACCTGGATCTTGGATTCTAGCCTCTGGAATCATAAGAAAATAGATTTCTTTGTTTAAGCTACTCAATCTGTGGTACTTGGTTACAGTAGCCCTACCAAACTCATGTGATTCTGTGATGAGGGAAAGAACTATTGAAGAGTGAGCAATCAAAGATACAAGGAAAAGGGAAAGGGAGGCAGAGGAGAGGTGGGGATCAGAGCAAGAAAATATGAGAGAGGGCAGAAAAGTATGGGGTAAAGTCGTAGATAGGTGGTGTGTATGTTAGTCCATCCTTGCATTGATATAAGGAACTACTTGAGACTTGAGTAATTAATAAAGAAAAGAGATTTAATTGGCTCAAAGTTCTGCAGGCTGTACAGGAAGCATGGCTTGGGAGGCCTCAGGAAACTTACAACATGGCAGATGGTGAAGAGGAAAGAGGAACGTCTCACATGGCTGAAGCAGGGGTAAGAAAGAGGGAAGGGGGAGGTGCTATAGACTTTTAAACAACCAGATCTCTTGAGAACTTACTTACTACCACAAGAGTATAAAGGGGGAAATCTTCTTCCATGATCCAATCACCTCCCACCAGGCCCTGCCTCCAATACTGGGGATTACAATTCAACATGAGATTAGGGTGGGGACACAAATCCAAACCATATTATTCCACCCCTGACCCCTCCCAAATCCCATGTTCTTCTCACATTGCAAAATACAATCCTCCCTTCTCAACAGTCCCCCAAGTCTTAATTCATTCCAGCATTAACTCAAAAGTCCACCATCCAAAGTCTCATCTGAGACAAGGCATTCCCTTCTGTCTATGATCCTGTAAAATTGAAAGTGAGTTATTTAATTCCAGGATACAACGTGAGTGCAGTCATTGGGTATATACACCCATTCCAAGAGTGATAAATGAGCCCAAAACAAAGGCACTACAGGCCCCATGCAAGTCTAATACCCAGAAGGGCAGTCATTAAATCTTAAAGCTCCAAAATAATATCCTTTGGTTCCATGTCTCACACCCAGGCCACATTGATGCAAGGGGTGGTCTCCCAAGGTCTTGGACATCTCTGCCTCTATTGCCTCTATCTCTTTGCTGGGTACAGTCCCCTTAGCTGCTTTTACAGGCTGGTGTTGAGTGCCTGTGGTTTTTCCAGGCACATAGTACAAGCTGTTGGTGTATATACCATTCTGGGGTCTGGACGGCAGTGGCCCTCTTCTCACAGCTCCACTAGGGAGTGCCCAGTGGGGACTCTTGTGTGGGGCCTCCAACTCTACAATTCTTTTTTACACTGCTATAGTAGAGATTCTCCATTAGGGTTCCACCCCTGCAGCAGACTTCTGCCTGGATATCCAGGTGTTTTCATACATCCTATGAAATCTAGGCAGAGGCTCCAAAGCCTCAACTCTTGCCCTCTGGGCACCCACAGGCTTAGCACCACATGGAAGCCACCAAGGCTTGCAGCTTGCACCCTCTGAAGCAGTGGCCTTATCTATATCTGGGGCCCTTTTAGCCATGATTGGAGCTGCAGTGACTGGAACACAGAGAGCAGAGTCCCAAGGTTTTCAGGGCATCAAGACCCTGGGTCTGGTCCACAAAACCATTATTTATTCCTAGGCCTCTGGGCCTGTGATGGGAGGGGCTGCCATGAAGCTCTCTGAAATGCCTTTCAGGCATTTTCCCCATTGTCTTGGCTACTAACATTAGGTTCCTCTTTACTTTTGCAAATTTCTGCAGCCAGCTTGAATTACTCCCCTGAAAACGAGTTTTTGTTTTCTACCACTTGGCCACATTACAAATTTTCAAAACGTTTATGCTCTGTTTCCCTTTTAAGTATATGTTCCAATTTCAGACCATCTCTTTGCTCATGAATATAAGCATATGCGGTTAGAAGCAGCCAGGATACTTCTTGAACACTTTACTGCTTAGAAATTCTTCCACCAGATACTCTAAATCATCTCTCTCAAGTTCAAAGTTCCACAGATCCCTACAGTGGGGGCACAACGCCACCAGTCTTTGCTACAGCATAGCAAGAGTAACCTTTACTCCAGTTCCCAATACGTTTCTTATCTCCATCTGAGTCCACCTCAGCCTGGACTTCACTGTCACAACAATTTAACAAGTCTCTAGGAATTTCCAAACTTTTCCTCACATTCCTGCCTTCTTCTGAGCTCTTCAAACTGTTACAACATCTGCCCATTACCCAGTTCCAAAATTGCTTCCACATTTTCAAGTATCTTTATAGCAATGCCCCACCTCTCTGGTACCAGTATTCTGTATTAGTCCATTTTTGCATTGCTATAAAGAACTGCCTGAGACTGAGTAATTTATAAAGAAAAGAGATTTAATTGGCTCAGAGATCTGCAGGCTGTACAGGAAGCATGGCTTGGGAGGCCTCAGGAAACTGACAACATGGCAGAAGGTGAAGAGGAAGGAGGCATATCACACATGGTTGAAACAGGGGGAAGAGAGAGGGAAGTGTGAGGTGCTACAGACTTTTAAACAATTAGATCTTATGAGAACTCACTCACTATCATGAGAATAGCAAGGGGAAAATCTAGCCCCATGATTCAATCACCTCCCACCAGGCCCTGCCTCCAACACTGGGGATTGCAATTCCACACAAGATTTGCGTGGGGATATGAATCCAAACCATATCAGTGTGGTGGGCTAAAAAATAGCACCAGGCTGGGCATGGTGGCTCACGCCTGTAATTGCAGTACTTTCAGTGGCCAAAGTGGGTGGATTGCTTGAGCTCAGGAGTTTGAGACTAGCCTCAGCAACATGGCAAATCCTGTCTCTACAAAAAATACAAATATTAGCTGAGTGTGGGGTTGTATGCCTGTAGCCCCAGCTACTTGGGAGGCTGAGGTGGGAGGATGGCTTGAGCCCAGGTAGCAGAGGTTGCAGTGAGCCCAAGATTGTCCCACTGCACTCCAGCCTGGATGACAGAGCCAGATCCTGTCTCGAAAAATAAATAAATAAATAAATAAATAAACAAATAAAGCAAAAGCACCAAAAGACATCCATGTCAAATTCCCGAAACTTGTGATTTTTACCTTATATGATAAAGGATGGCATAAATTCAAGGCTCTGAGAGGAAATGTTTATCCTGGATTATCTGAGTCAGTTCTAAACACAATCACGTGTATCTTTATAAGAAAGGAGAGACAATTGTAAGACAAACACAAAGAGGACAGACACACAGAAGAGGAGAAGGTGATATGATGTTGCCTCAAGCCAGACAACACTTGGCACCCCCAGAAGCTGAAAGAGGCAAGGAGAGAAGAAATTTCTGTTGTTTCAAGCCACCAAGTTTGTGGTCATTTGTTACAGCAGCCACAGAGAACTAATACAGATGGACTGAGCTTGGATATCAGAAAATAAATTTCTTCCTTTCAGACACGGGGTAGAAAAGTAAGGATGTTTACACACTGATTATCTTGGTGGAGGTGGTAGTGGTGATATTGTAGGTAAAGTAATTATAGACTATTCATTTTGTACACAATAATGCATCAAGAACTTTTCTTGTTTTGTATTTGTTAGAAAACTCAGAGTTTAGACCAAACCCCGAATATAATAGAAAACATTGAGTTTTTTAAAAAAGCTTTTGACCATTTATACCAACCAACTGTAAAGTTCTTTTACATCTTTAAGCATTTAGCTATAAATAATGAATCAGGGAACAAAGGGCCAATAATGACATAATGAACTCTTCAAGGTACGCATAATGTTTTGTAAGTTAAGTTAGAAATTTCCAATTGCTTTTTCTGAAATGGAAACAACTTTATAACAAGATTGCTTCTTTGAAATACTGTAAGAGTATAATGTTCTAGATTGTGATATACTGCAATGTATTAAACCCTAATGGATTTTCCTCATAAAAATCTGTAATACTGCTATGATTGAATACTTCTTCAGAACTTGGTAAACATGTTGCTTTTTAAAAATCTTGTATTTGTCATAGTACTTATTCTGGGAGGTGGGGGGACATTTGGGTGATGCTTGTTGTTAACAGAAGGATAAATTAGTTTTGCAGCATGAATTGGCATTCCATAAAATTCATTCACAAAATAATTGCTTGCTGGGGATTTTCATCATTATAACTGAGAAAGAGGAGGCACATCTGTGCTGTTTTGCAATATGAGACTGTCATCCTTCAAACAAATGATACATGTAACAATACATAGGAATATGGTGGGAAAAAGATTCAGTGGTTCTGTTTGAACCCGTGATTCTAATACTAGAGGCAGGACTGAAATTCAAGTCTGTAACTGTACCAGGAAAAGTCATAATAAGGGAATAGGGGTTGATACATTTAACTTCTTCTCTCTATAACAGCTTTCTTTGGATAATTTGGTAGAAAAAACCAACATGAAATAAAAACATCTTTAGAAGTCTTAGACGTATTACTAATTATTTATGGGATTGATTTCAGAAATTTGATACTTTAACATCTTAAACAAAAAAGGAAAGCCAGGTACAGTGGCTCAGACCTGTAATCCCAGCACTTTGAGAGAGCGAGGAGTGAAGATTGCTTAAGGCCAGGAGTTCAAGACAAGCCTGGGCAACATAGTGAGACCCTCATCTCTACAAAAAACAAAACAAAACAAAACAAAACAAAAACCCAGAAACCTAGCTGGATATGGATATGGTAACCTGTGCCTGTAGTCGTAGCTACAGGAGACTGAGGTGGGAGGATTGCTTGAGCCCAAGGGTTCAAGGCTATAGTGAGCCATGATCAGCCCACTACACTTCAGCCTGGGTGACAGAGTGAGATCTTGTCTTTAAAGAGAGAGAGAGAGACAGACAGACAGACAGACAAAATGAGAGAGAGAAAGGGAAATACTCTCAACAGGCAGCATGAAATCATGTTCTAAATCCACACTCTTTTTTTCCTGAAGATATTTGTTCAATAACATACGAGCCAAATAATGGAAACTGACATCGTGTGTGTGTGTGTGTGTGTGTGTTTGTGTGTGTGTGTGTGTTGGGTGGGGAATCTCGTAGCACTTCCTGAATCCCAAAGGTTCTTTTCCTCTAGTATCTGACATCCTTCACTTCCTTTCCCTTCTCTTTGCAACCACCAACAACTTGACTTACATGTTACTTGGGTTTAGGTACAATGTCATTAGTTTTTTTGTTTGTTTTGTTTTTAGATGGCGTTCTCTCTTGTTGCCCAGGCTGGGGTGCAATGGCAAGATCTCAGCTCACTGCAACCTCCACCTCCCAGATTCAAGTGATTCTCCTGCCTCTGCCTCCTGAGTAGCTCGGATTACAGGCATGTGCCACCACGCCTGGCTAATTTTGTATTTTTAGTAGAAACGGGGTTTCTCCATGTTGGTCAGGCTGCTCTCGAACTCCCGGCCTCAGGTGAGCTGCCCACCTCAGTCTCCCAAAGTGCTGGGATTACAGATGTGAGCCATCGTGCCCGGCCAATGTCATTAATTTTTATACCGACAGATATACATAGCACAGTACCTTGAAGTGAAGTATTAAATTGCCACTTTATACATGGATTATTACAATTGCTATTTAACTGTTTCGTGGATTCCAGTTTTCATTTTATAAGATATTTAAATTAAAACCATAATTATATTGAATGTAATTCAAGTGATGCCAGTTGTGCTTTTAAAATCATTTAAAATGTTTTGTGTGTTTTTAAAATGTTAATGACTCTTTAGTGGTCAAATAAATGAAGTGTAGGACTCTGAAAAATCTCCTGAAATAGCCCAACCCAATCTATCCCCAAATTAGTCTCCCGATTGCAGCCTATTCTTCTCAGCACCCTTCATGAAGGCTGGCGTTCAGCCACATGCCACATTGTTGCCCTTCTGGAAATGTGCCAGATTCTTTCAGGGCTCTGAATATTTGCAATGTTTTACCTTTCTGAATTACCCTTTCCTTCTTCTTCAGTCCTGGCAAAGTTAGTTTCTTCCTCTTATTTTTTCATTAGGCTTTATCTACTCTCCTCTTAAACAATGTAAGAATCTTGGAAAACTTTAACCTTTCCACTTAAATAATTTTTAAACTTTATTCCATCTTTTTTTACTCCCCAAATTCATTATAAATGTATCCAAAGTTTAACATCTATTTTCCTCTGAGTTTTATCTTTCATCTACTATTTCTTTCTTTCTTGATTCCATTTTTTCATTGTAAAAAAATAAGGTGGACTTGTTAGTAGTTTTTTCTGCAAAAGGTTATTAGTAGTAAAACTATTATAGTCTATATTTGTCCAGCATCAAATCTATCAGAATGGCTAAAATTAAAAAGATGGTCAGAAACAAGTATTGATGAGTCTGTGAAACACTGCTGGTGGAAATACAAGTAAATACAACAATTTGGAAACATTATTTGGTATTATTAACTAATGCTGAACATAACAAACATCTTATACCCTAAGGTAAAATCCAACAGAAATGCATACATATTGAGGCAGGTTGAATAATCATCCCCCAGAGATGTCTATACCCTAATACTCAAAACCTGTGAATGTTACCTTATATGACAAAATAAAATTTGCAGGTGTGATTAAGTTAAAGATATTGAGATGGGGAGATTATTCTCAATTATCCTATTATCTGAGTGGACTCAATGTAATCACAGGGATCCTTATAAAAGGGATGCAGGGGAAGTCAGAGTCAGAGAGAAAGCAATTGATGACTGAAGCAAGCAGAGCATATAGTGATGTGGCCACACAGGTCAATGAATACTAAGTCTAAAAGCTGGAAGGGTCAAGAAACAGACCCCTCCTGGAGACTCCAAAAGAAATCAGCCCTGCTGACACCCTTATTTTAATCCCATGAGCTCCATTTCAGGCTCTGACCTCTAGAATTGTGAGAGTGGCAGCTTTATTTACTTTCATTAATAGGAGGTACCTATGCCTAGACAGTGTAAGTGCTCAATAAGAATTGTTGAACAATGACAAACTGTATGAATGAATGAATTAGTGCAAATGTCTTTATTTCACTCTTATTTTGATGAGTAAATTGGCATAGTATAGAATTCTAGTTTGATGACTATTTTTTGCAGCACTTTAGAGAGGTTTCTGGCTTTTCCTTTATTATTTTCCCAGCCATTATCTCTTTGAATATTGTGCCTCCTTCATTTTCTCAATTCTTTCCTTTTGTAACTGTTACTGGACTTTCTAGCCATAGTGTCTTTAAATCTGTCTTTCATTTTATCCATCTCTTTGTTTCCTCGTGTTGCTCTCTGGATATTTTGTTCAGATCACATCCAGTTCATTTATAGTTTTGTTTAACTCATCCACTCAAAGTGCACAAGTCACAAGGGTGAATCTCAACAAACTATTGCAAAGTAAACACATGCTGTAACTAGGTCAATAAATAAAATTCTGTCATTGCCAAGAAGTTTCCTCATGCCATCTTCCAATCATTATGACTTTCCTTCTCTCTAGAGGTAATCAAATAAAGCCCCAGATGTTTGCCACTTGCCTGTCCTAGGCAGGCAATGAACTCCAATTTTTGTTTCCTTGGCACCATGAATCTGTTCAAAGTTTTGCAAAGCTCCTGATTCTCTCAGGTGCCTCTTCTGGCATGACCATGGACATCTTTAATGAGTATGGACATTAAAAAAAAAATGGCACCAGTTGCAGAACTCTTCTGTCTTTTTCATTTTCTCCCCTAAATATCTTGATCTTTTAATTCACCCCTGTCTCTTTAATGTTCAAATGACATAGAACAGATTATAAAAAATTATTTTGCAAGCATTAATAGTTGCTCTGAGCCTGAAGCTTGATCTGATTTACTTTGTTTGCAATTACTGGAAGTCAGGAGCAATTGCAAGATATTCACAGCTATAAGTTCTATTCTATTCTTTTAAAAATTTTCTTCTTTTAAAATAGATTCTTCTTCTATTTTTATGTCTTGATTTCTTTCATAGTTCTTCTATTTTTATTCTAACAATAGCTATTTTATACCGTCTGGTCAACATTTATGTTATTGGAGGTTAGAGGATATAACCCTATTGTTTATTGTGGATTTTTTAAAAAGGAGTTCTAAGTGCATGTATTAGTTCTATCCCTTAATTTTTATGGCCTTAATCAATTTGCTTATTTTTTTTAAGGTTTAGTTTTCCCCATCTCTCTGAAACGGAAATTGTGTTAAATATAATTTTCATAGTTAACTGTGCGACATAGTTTTATTAACCTGTTGTTTTGATATAAATGGTAAAGAATCCTGGATTAATTTTTTTCCACCAAAAAATGAATTAAAATATAAATGTCTTATAGGATATGAAACTTGGTATTTTGGAGCTCTCTGTGATCACAGTTATTCATTACAACATTATCTTGACAGACAGTACTCTCATCTCTAATGATGGAGAAACATGGGAATTTCTGCTTCCAGCAATATAAAAAACTAGATCACCTACTATGAGATGTGCTATATATAATTCAACAAATTCTTTAAATTCACAAGGGAATTCCCTATTGTCTGAAAATTTTTAAAAAGTAGGAATTTGGTATGGTAAGCCAATACCAGACTTGTGACTGCATGGCAGTATTTTATGATGCCAAGAGACTTGTGTTTTCATGATTCAGTAATAACCTTATGCCTAACCAAGGTGGTTTATATAGTCAGTTCCTTCAAAGAGATTTTTTTTTTTTGATGGAGTCTTGCTCTGTCACCAGGCTGGAGTGCAGTGGCATGATCTTGGCTCACTGCAACCTCCGACTCCCTGGTTCAAGTGATTCTCCTGCCTCAGCCTCCCGAGTAGCTGGGATTACAGGCATGTGCTACCATGCCCAGCTATTTTTTGTATTTTTAGTAGGGACAGGGTTTCACCATGTTGGCCAGGATGGTCTCAATCTCCTGATCTTGTAATCTGTCTGCCTCAGCTTCCCAAAGTGCTGGGCTTACAGGTGTGTCTCAACGCACCCAGCCCAAAGGGATATTTCCACAGTGAAAAGACAAACCAGGAAAAAAATAAGTCTACCCAACAGTAAAGACACATGACAAGGTTATTTGTTTGTTCTAGGCCCTGACTCTAGGTAGGACAAATATGAAGTATTTCTTGAGTTTCTAAATATAGCCCTGGCCTTGTATGGAACTGGTATTTGGATTTTTATACTCATAAATCTAAAAATTAATTTAATGTGATAATAAGTATTTGGCAGAAGAGAATACAATTACTCTCCAGAAATATCTACATTTAACTCAGACTCCCTCAATATTTCCATAGATTTAGACTAACTCTAAATTCCAAACTATAAAACTGATGAAACAAGATATCATGAGTGAGAAGTAGCATGAAAAACCGATAATAGAATTAGAAATGCTGCATGGCGTTATTGTTTGCTTTACTTTGTGTTGTTTTTTAAAGACAAAATAGACTGAAGCATGATTATAGGTCAAGCGGAACACAGATTTGTTAAGGAAGAGCCTGGGGAATAATTGATGGGAATCTTGGAGTAGACCAGAAGAGAGAAGATCAGGAGTAGAGACTGGAGGGAGACAACCCATGCATCCCCTGAGGAAGGGAAGTTGATGTTGAAATGTTAAATTAAAAATGGACAGGATCTCTGTTCCAAGATGGCCGAGTAGGAACAGCTCTGGTCTGCAGCTCCCAGTGTGATCAATGCAGAAGACAGGTGATTTCTGCATTTCCAACTGAACACCTGGTTCATCTCACTGGGACTGGTTGGACAGTGGATGCAGCCCATGGAGGGTTAGCCAAAGCAGGGTGGGGCATCACCTCACCTGGGAAGCATGAGGGGTTGAGGAATTTCCCTTTCCTAGCCAAGGGATGCGGTGTCAGACTGTACCTGGAAAAATGGGACACTTCAGCTCAAATAGTGCACTTTTCCCATGGTCTTAGCAACTGCCAGACCAGGAGATTCCCTCCCATGCCTGGCTTGGCAGGTACCGCGCCCATGGAGCTTTGCTTACTGCCAGCGCAGCAGTCCGAGATCGACCTGCAAGGCAACAGCCTGCTGGCAGGAGGGGTGTCCACCATTGCTGAGACTTGAGTAGGTAAACAAAGCAGCCAGAAAGTTCGAACAGAGTAGAGCCCACCACAGCTCAGCAAGCCCTACTGCCTTTATAGACTCCACCTCTGTGGGCACGGCATAGCTGAACAAAAGGCAGCAGAATCTTCTGCAGACTTAAACGTCCCTGACTGACAGCTCTGAAGAGAGCAGTGGTTCTCCCAGCAGGGCATTTGAACTCTGAGAATGGACAGAGTGCCTCCTCAAGTGGGTCCCTGACCCCCATGTAGCCTAACTGGGAGACACCTCCCAGTAGGGGCCGACAGACAGCTCATATACATGGGTGCCCCTCTGGGAAGAAGCTTCCAGAGAAAGGATCAGGCAGCAATATTGCTGTTCTGCACCCTCTGCTGGTGATATCTAGGCAAACAGGGTCTGGAGTGGACCTCCAACAAACTCCAGCAGGGACCAGCAGGTCCCTGCAGCTTAGGGACCTGACTGTTAGAAGGAAAACTAATGAACAGAAAGGGATAGCACCAGCATCAACAAAAACGAGATCCACACCAAAACCCCATCTGTAGTTCACCAACATCAAAGACCAAAGGTAGATAAAACCACAAAGCTGGGGATAAATCAGAGCAGAAAAGCTGAAAATTCCAAAAACAAGAGCACACATTTTCCTCCAAAGGATCACAGCTCCTCACCAGCAATGGAACAAAGCTAGACAGAGAATGACTTTGATGAGTTGACAGAAGTAGACTTCAGAAGGTCGGTAATAACAAACTTCTCCAAGATAAAGGAGCATGTTATAACCCATTGCAAGGAAGCTAAAAACCTTGAAAAAAGGTTAGACCAAATGACTAACTAAAATAAACAGTGTAGAGAAGACCTTAAATGACCTGATGGAGCAGAAAACCATGGCACGAGAACTTCATGACACAGGCACAAGCTTCAATAGCCTATCAGATCAAGTGGAAGAAAGGATATCCGTGATTGAAGATCAAATTAATGACATAAAGTGAGAAGACAAGGTTAGAGAAAAAAGAGTAAAAAAACCAAACAAAGCCTCCAAGAAATATGGGACTATGTGAAAAGACCAAATCTATGTTTGATTGTTGTACCTGAAAGTGACAGGGAGAAAGGAACCAAGTTGGAAAACACTCTTCAGGATATTATCCAGGAGAACTTCCCCAACTAGCAAGGCAGACCAACATTCAAATTCAGGAAATACAGATAACACCACAAAGATACTCTGTGAGAAGAGCAACCCCAAGACACGTAATTGTCAGATTCACCAAGGTTGAAATGAAGGAAAAAATGTTAAGGGCAGCCAGAGAGAAAGGACGGGTTACCCACAACTGGAAGCCCATCAGACTAACAGTGGAACTCTCAGCAGAAACGTTACAAGCCAGAAGAGAATGGAGGCCAATATTCAACATTCTTAAGGAAAATAATTTTCAACTCAGAATTTCATATCCAGCCAAACTAAGCTTCAAAGTGAAATCCTTTACAGACAAGCGAATGCTGATAGATTTTGTCACCACGAGGACTGCCTTACAAGAGCTCCTGAAGGAAGCACTAAAATGGAAATGAACAACTGGTACTAGCCACTGCAAAAACATGCCAAATTGTAGAGACTATCAATGCAATGAAGGAACTGCATCAATTAAGGGGCAAAATAATCAGCTAACATTATGACAGGATCAAATTCATACATAACATATTAACCTTAAATGTAAATGGGCTAAATGCCCCAATTAGAAGACACAGACTGGCAAATTGGATAAAGAGTCAAGACCCATCAGTATGTTGTATTCAGGAGACTCATCTCACATGCAGAGATACACATAGGCTCAAAATAAAGGGATGGAGGAGGATCTACCAAGCAAATGGAAAGAAAAAAAAAAAAATCAGAAGTTGCAAACCTAGTCTCTGATAAGCCAGACTTTAAACTAACAAAGATCAAGAGAGACAAAGAAGGCCATCACATAATGGTAAAGGGATCAATTCAACAAGAAGTTGTCAAAGGCCTTTTCTGCATCTATTGAGAGAATCATGTAGTTTTTTCCATTGGTTCTGTTTATGTGATGAATTACATTTATTGATTTGTGTATGTTGAACTATCCTAAATACATATGCACCCAATGCAGGACACCCAGATTCATAAAGCAAGTCCTTAGAGACCTACAAAGAGGCTTAGACTCCTACACAATAATAATGGGAGACTTTAACACCCTACTGTGAATATTAGAAAGATCCATGAGACAGAAGATTAACAAGGATATGCAGGACTTGAACTCAGCTCTGCACCAAGTGGACCTAATAGACATCTACAAAACTCTCCACCCGAAATCAACAGAATATACATTCTTCTCAGCACCACATCGCACTTATTCTAAAATTGACCACATAATTGGAAGTAAAGCACTCCTCAGCAAATGTAAAAGAACAGAAACCACAACAAACTATCTCTGAGACCACAATGCAATCAAATTAGAATTCAGGATTAAGAAACTCATTCAAAACCGCACAACTACATGGAAACTGAACAACCTGCCCCTGAAAGACTAGCGGGTAAATAACGAAATGAAGGCAGGAATAAAGATGTTCTTTGAAACCAATGAGAAAAAAGACAAAACGTACCAGAATTTCTGGGACCCATTTAAAGCAGTGTGTAGAGGGAAACTTATAGCACTAAATGCCCACAAGAGAAAGGAGGAAGGATCTAAAATCGACACCCTAACATTACAACAAAAAGAACTAGAGAAGCAAGAGCAAACAAATTGAAAAGCTAGCAGAAGGCAAGACATAACTAAGATCAGAGCAGAACTGAAGGAGATAGAAACACAAAAAACCCTTCAAAAAATCAATGAATCCAGGAGCTATTTTTTTGAAAAGATCAACAGAATTGATAGACTGTTAGCAAGACTAATAAAGAAGACAAGAGAGAAGAATCCAATAGATGCAATAAAAAATGATAAAGGGGATATCACCACCGATCCCACAAAAATACAAACTGCCATCAGAGAATACTATAAACACCTCTAAGCAAATAAAGTAGAAAATCTAGAATAAATGAATAAATTCCTGGACACGTACACCCTCCCAAGACTAAACCAGGAAGAAGTTGAATCTCTGAATAGACCAATAACAGGCTCTGAAATTGAGGCAATAATTAATAACCTCCCAACAACAAAAAGAAGTCCAAGACCAGATTAATTCTACCAGAGGTACAAAGAAGAGCTGGTACCATTCCTTCTAAAACTATTACAATAGATGGAAAAAGAGGGAATCCTCCCTAACTCATTTTATGAGGCCAGCATCATCCTGATACCAAAGCCTGGCAGAGACACAACAAAAAAAGAGAATTTAAGACCAATATCCCTGATGAACATCAATGCAAAAATCCTCAATAAAATACTGGAAAACCGAATCCAGCAGCACATCAAAAAACTTATCAACCATGATCAACTCGGCTTCATCCCTGGGATGCAAAGCTAGTTCAACATACACAAATCAATAAACGTAATTCATCACATAAACAGAACCAAGGAAAAAAACCACATGATTATCTCAATAGATTCAGAAAAGGCCTTTGACAAAATTCAACAGCCCTTCATGCTAAAAACTCTCAATAAACAAGTTATTGATTGAACGTATCTGAAAATAATAAGAGCTATTTATAAAAAAAACCCACAGCCAGTATCATACTGAATGGGCAAAAATTGGAAGCATTCCCTTTGAAAACTGGCACAAGACAAGGATGCCCTCTCTTAACACTTCTATTCAATATAGTGTTGGAAGTTCTGGCCAAGGTAATCAGGAAAGAGAAAGAAATAAAGGGTATTCAACTAGGAAAAGAGGAAGTCAAATTGTCCCTGTTTGCAGATGACATGATTGTATATTTAGAAAACCCCATTGTCTCAGCCCCAAATCTGCTTAAGCTGGTAAGCAACTTCAGCAAAGTCTCAGGATAGAAAATCAATGTGCAAAAATCACAAGCATTCTTATACACCAATAACAGACAAACCGAGAGTCAAATCATGAGTGAACTCCCATTCACAATTGCTTCAAAGAGAATAAAATACCCCTAGGAACCCAACTTACAAGGGAGGTGAAGGACCTGTTCAAGGAGAACTACAAACCACTACTCAATGAAATAAAAGAGGACACAAACAAATGGAAGATCATTCCATGCTCATGGATACGAAGAATCAATATAGTGGAAATGGCCATACTGCCCAAGGTAATTTATAGACTCAATGCCATCCCCATCAAGCTACCAATGACTTTCTTCAGAGAATTGGAAAAAACTACTTTAAAGTACATATGGAACCAAAAAAAAAAGAGCCCGCATTGCCAAGACAATCCTCAGCAAAAAGAACAAAGCTGGAGGCATCATGCCACCTATTTCCAAACTATACTACAAGGCTACAGTAATCAAAACAACATGGTACTGGTACCAAAACAGATATATAGACCAATGGAATGGAACAGAGGCCTCAGAAATAACACCACACATCTACAACCATCTGATCTTTGACAAACCTGACAAAAACAAGAAATGGGGAAAGGATTTCCTATTTAATAAATTGTACCAGGAAAACTGGCTAGCCATACATAGAAAGCTGAAACTGGATCCCTTCCTTACACCTTATACAAAAAAGAATTCAAGATGGATTAAAGATTTAAATGTTAGACCTAAAACCACAAAAACCCTAGAAGAAAACCTAGGCAATATCATTCAGGACATAGGCATGGGCAAAGACTTCATGACTAAAACACCAAAAGCAATGACAATGAAGCCAAAATATACAAATGGGATCTAATTAACCTAAAGAGCTTCTGTGCAGCAAAAGAAATTACCATCAGAGTGAACAGACAACCTACAGAACGGGAGAAAATTTTTGCAATCTACCCATCCAACATAGGGCTAATATCCAGAATCTACAAATAACTTAAACAAATTTACAAGAAAAAAACAAACAACCCCATCAAAATGTGGGCAAAAGATGTAAACAGACACTTCTCAAAAGAAGACATGTATGAAGCCAACAAACATGAAAAAATGCTCATCATCACTGGTCATCAGAGAAATGCAAATCAAAACCACAATGAGATACCATCTCACACCAGTTAGAATGGCAATCATTAAAAAGTCAGGGAACAACAGATGCTGAAGGGGATGTGGAAAAATAGGAATGCTTTTGCACTGTCAGTGGGAGTGTAAATTAGTTCAACCATTGTGGAAGACAGTGTGGTGATTCCTCAAGGATCTAGAACTAGAAATACCTTTTGACCCAGCCATCCCATTACTGGGTATATACCCAAAGGAGTATAAATCATGCTACTATAAAGACACATGCACACGTACGTTTATTGTGGCACTATTCACAATAGCAAAGACTTGGAACCAACCCAAATGTCCATCAGTGATAGACTGGATTAAGAAATTGTGGCATATATACACCATGGAATACCATGCAGCCATAAAAAAAGGATAAGTTCATGTCCTTTGCAGGGACATGGATGCAGCTGGAAACCATCATTCTCAGCAAACTATCACAAAGACAGAAAACCAAACACTGCATGTTCTCACTCATAGGTGGGAATTGAACAATGAGAACACTTGGAAACAGGGCGGGGCACATCACACACCAGGGCCTGTCACCGGAAGGAGGACTGGGGAAGGGACAGCATTAGGAGAAATACCTAATGTAAATGACGAGTTGATGGGTGCAGCAAACCAGCATGGCACATGTATGCCTATGTTACAAACCTGCACCTTCTGCACATGTACCCTGGAACTTAAAGTATAATTAAAAAACAAAACAAAACAAAAAAACAAAAACAAAAACAGACAAGAGCTTTAAAGACTCTTGGCCTAATTTTCTATTTATTTATTTATGTATTTATTTTATGCTTTAACTTTTATTTTTGGTTTGGGGGTACTGTAAATTTTTGTCACATAGGTAAACACATGTCACAAAGGTTTGTTGTACCTATTATTTCATCACCAACCTATTAACCCCGGTACCCAATAGTTATCTTTTCTGCTCCTCTCCCTTTTCCCACCTTCCTCCCTTCTGATAGACCCCAGTGTCTGTTCCTTCTTTGTGTTCCTAAGTTCTTATCATTTAGCTTCCATTTATAAGTGAGAACATGAGGTATTTAGTTTTCTGTTCCTGTGTTAGTTTGCTAAGGATAATATCCTCCAGCTTCATTCGGGTTCCTGAAAAAAACATAATGTCATTCTTTTCCATGACAGCATAGTATTCCATGGTGTATATGGGATACTATACATATACACCATGTATATGCATATACCTTTTCTTTATCTAATCTGTCATTGATGGGCATTTAGTTTGATACCTTGTCTCTGCTATTGTGAATAGTGCTGCAATGAACATTCACGTGCATGTATCTTTATGGTAGAATAATTTATATTTGTCTGGATATATTCCCAGTAATGGGATTGCTGGGACAAATGGTAGTTCTCCTTTCTCAATGTATTAGGTAGTGTAAAGGAAGTGAGAGTGGCTAGTTTAATTGGAAGCTTGAGGACATGGGTAAAAAGTTTACATTCTGCATGGAGAATCTAAAAGAGATAGATAAGAAAGGAATCTCAGAAAAGAATTCTTCATTCTGCATGTCGAATCAAAGGAAGATTAAACAAGAAAAAGTAGGACAACTGATCAGTGTTGAGAGCACAAGTATGGACATGATAATTTGAATGATATTCGTTCTGTGAGGTTGTGTGGCATTTCCTGTCAGCTTTGGAAAGATGGAGAAGCTGTTAAAATCCACAGTTACAACTGAGGGCACATTTAGAGCAAGAGCAAATATGTAACTGAATTATGTCAAGAAAAAGATGAAATTTCATTCAATATTCAGAGTTTAAGGAAGAATGAATTGCACATGAGAATTCTGAAAACTTTTGTTGAAGTTGAAATGATTAAACATTTTAAAGTTTTCATGCCAGAAAGAATAAACATTAGCTATCAAAAAATTCATTTAAATGGATAAACACTGAACAAATGAACTCTTCCTGGATTTCTTTACCTATTACCTGATTAAATTGATTGGCAAAAAATTTAAATGTTTTTCTTTCTCTCCAAATCTATATGTCAAAGTAAGAAACCAAAAACGATTAATCAACCTTGTAACTCTTTTAAGCAAAATATTCAGAAATTGTTTAGGTGCTAAGCTTGTTAAATTTGAGTTCCTGACAGCAAAAGAACAAGTGCATGTATGCATTTTAAGTGGTTTCCTATATCATTATTTCAGTGCTACTGGAATCATTCACTGTGTTAGGTGTTCTAATCATTTATTGACCGTCTGGTAACCAGCATAGCAGCTGCAACAAAAACCCCACCATGTTTCTGTCTAGAATCGCTGCTGCCCCATAGCACCTGCTGTGAAGAAAATTAAGTATGGATGAGCAATCCTTGTTGATTTCACTCCCAGCATGGACAAAAAATAATTTGGTTCAGGAGATCCTGAAATAAGAGAGAAAATAAAGAGAAATGATGGGTATCTGAAATAATAAAAAGTAAAATGAATTGAAAAAGGTAAACAAGAAAAAGTTTTTTAAAATGGTAAAATTCAGAGACTACGAGGAGAAAGAGAATCTCCAAAAATGGTTTAGGGAATGAGTTAGGCTTGGGAAGCGCCTCGAGTCAAGGGAAGCAGGAGTTGATCTGATTCCACTGCTCTTGGTGTATCTCTTACAGCTCTTTGACAAGCAACACTCCTCTGGAGGCTGCTAACTGCTTAGTACCCCTCAGGGGGAGTTTATAAAGAACATTAGATAATATAGAGGCTTGTTTAACTTAGCTGCTGCATTTAGTTTTGGTATTGAGGATTTCATAGGTTGCCAATACTTTTTCGTTTTATTTTATTATTGTTATTTTTATTATTGTTTATTATTGTTATTTTATTATTGTGGTGTTTGTTTCAAAAGACTGAATGTTAGAATGAAGTATATTTTAGGCCTGACTAAAATGTTGTCAGAGCCAAGAAATTTGGTGAGATTTCTTTCAACAAAAATCTCTTATGCTCATTAGTGCAACTCAATTCTAGGAAGCTCAAGAAAGCTACTAGTTTCAACTCATCCAGTTGCCAGATGCTAATCTCTTGATAGCATGCTGCTTCAGCATTCATTCATCTATTGCTTGCTTTGGTTTCTGCCTTAGAAAAAGGCAGGACCGAATGTAGAGAAACTGAAAATCAAACAGAAGCATACTTGCTGAGAATATAGTTAAAGGAAATAAGGTTTTTATTTATGAATGTGGCAAAGGTTACTGTTTCTTACAAAATAATAGTAATATAAAATAAAAACAACCACTCTGAAAAGAATGCAAAATAAGCATCTCAGTGTTTAAACTCGCATCATAAATCCCATGGGTTTTATTTTATAGGAAACCCCTTAAGTCCTGATTCAGAGCCTACTCACTGTGTTTTATATAAAATTCCTACTTGCCTAATTATTGACTTTTTGAGCTTACAGATGGTATATGGAATGTGTATATCTAGGTAATCCTGAGAAAACCACTAGAGTATAAACTCCATGAAAGCAGAGACCATATTTATTTTATTTTATTTTGGATTTCCAGTGTTTAGCCCATTTCTGCTATGTAGTAGCTGGACAAGAAAAATTTAACAAATAAATGAATGATAATTAATTAGAGGTAATCAGGGAATCTAGACCTGTCTTAATGAACCAGATGTGAGATATATCCTCTGAAGCCTGAAAAATCCAAGTGGTGATGCTAACAGTGTTGCCTTTTAGAGATAGTTGGCATGGAAAAATATTTATTTTTTTCTGAGGTCTGCCAGTTCTGTCTTGAATGACCTAAACCATGAAATTTATACCTCAGAATATTGGGAACTATTTAGATCAAACCAAACTCAACCATATTCAAAAAAGTGACCTTTTAGAGAAGGTTGCTGTTCTTTTATTGACCTCTTAAACCAAACTTATTTTTAATGTGCCCTACATGTTTAAAAGATAGTCTGCATCAAACTTAACTCCAAATTATGATGCATCTGAACCTAAATATTGTCTCAACCAAAAACTGTTGATCAAAATAACAGTGCACTTACTGACTTAGTTCAACATATGGGAGCTGATGTTTCTGAACCCTGCAGGCTAATCCCATGATAGCAATAGTCCTTGAGTAGTGTAGATTCTGTTGCTTCTATTGTTGAAGAAAGGTAATGAATATAAACGAATATAAACATTGGAGTTCTACTTCATTAAAATGTGGTTTAAAATGAGATGAAAAACTGTCAGAATACTCTTATTATCACATGTTATGAACAGAGTATGCCAGGCAATAATTTATTCATCTAGAGTGAGAGTGCTAACTCTAAAACCCATTGGTTAAAAGCACAGACTCTGAAGCAGTCTAAAGTGCTTAAACCTTGGCTGTGTCACTTACCAGCTATGTTACCTTGGTAATACTTCATCTTTTTGGGCNAGTCATAACATTAATTCCATCAATGCCTTGGCTGTCTCTCTGTGCAATTAGGCAATCGTTTTACTGCTAGTCCTGTTCCAAAGTTATTTCACTTCAGTGGGCCTAGAAAGGCTTTAATGCTGACTTCTTTCCCATCATGAGCAGAGTAATGGGTCCTTTGGATACCCTTGGTGTAGCTCACTTGGCTTAAATTAATGTACTCTGTTCAACCAGTCACACCTTCCTCACCCCCAGGACCCCACAGCGTCTCTCATTCTTGCCATCACCAAAGCAGCCTGCCAGCTTGTACTCGCCCCTTGAAGTTCCCAGGCAAAAGTCAGAGAAAAGGTTCCCTGTGTCCTTTTAACTCCATGGTATGTGTCGACACTTACATGTGCAGTCCCTCTTTCTCCCTTGGCTCACAGCACCCTGGCAACTCTCACCAAAGAAATCCACCTTCCAAATCCTTTCTCCAGTCTTATTGTTAACCCCTTATTACTCACCATATGGGTTTTAGGGTTGTCTAACTAGTTCTCAGCCATACCACTTGGAAAATGTGTAAGTACTACTGGATGTTGTCCCTTAACTCATTTTAATATCTGATGTTACATACCTTGGTGCCTCAGTTAAAATTTCTTATTTTATCTTGTTTTAGAAGCAATAGCTTGGTTCTATAAAGACATTAATTATATATTTTTAAAAAGGTTTTAATCAAGTCTTTCTGTTCCTACAAATTCCTTTTGTGCAGTGTGTGTTTTTCTCTGCTCTTTATCCTTCATCCTGCACCCTTTTTTCAAGAGTCTGGTGGTCCTCAACTGCCCTTATTTCAGAGAGAGGAACTGAATACTGACTGGAAGCTCTCTCTGCATGTGTTGATTGGACTGTACACTGTGGCCTCTCTGCAGAGTAATCTAATTGGCATTTCCACTGTGGAACACTAGCAAAAATGAATTGGTTAGGTCTTTCATCCAGGGATGATTATCCCAAGAAAGGAATCCTCCAATTTTCTGCTTTTGAAGTATGGGTGGTAGATGGGATCTGGATTGTCAGTTTTCTAATCCAAGGTGAAGGAGACAAGGATTTCACCATTCATAATGTACACTTGGCTTATTCTCCTGTTTCAAGTATTGCATCTCACTCTTGCCCTCAGCTGTGATGTTATCTCTAAATCATGAACCTCTGTGGGCCAGATCTTTGGATTCTCGTGGTTCTATCTGTCTTGTACCAGCATACAGTGGACCTCTGTGTGTGATGAGTGAAGAAGGGTATAAGAGACTTTCATCCAGTCTTCCTGTGAATAATGTCATTTATACCTTCACTAACAGAGATACTCGACCCTCCAATTCCTAAACATTTCTGCAGGTCTGCAAAGTTTGTTTGCCAGATAAGGTTACTACTCACCCTGGTAACTGAAGACAAAGGGCATATACTCTTGGGAGTTCTGGAACAGGTGCTGGTATCCATGACTGAGAGACCAATAGATGGTTCATATCACAGAACTCTGTGCAGACAGCCCCTAGTACCAGCCTGGAGCCTGGTAGACTTGCTAGGTTGCTAGATCCAGAGGAGAGATAACAATCACTACAGCTCATCTCTCAGGAAGCCACACGCACAGGGAAAAGGGAAGAGTACTACATTAGGGCAACATCCTATGGGACAAAAGAATCTGAACAACAGCCTTCAGCCCTAGGCCCTCCCTCTGACAGAGCCTGCCCAAAGAAGAAGGAACCAGAAAACCAATTCTGGTAATAGGACAAAATGAGGTTCTTTAACACCCCCCAAAAATCACACTAGCTGACCAGCAATGGATCCAAATGAAGAAGAAATCCCTGATTTACCTGAAAAAGAATTCAGGAGGTCAGTTGTTAAGCTAATTAGGGAGGCACCGGAGAAAAGTGAAGCCCAGTGTAAGGAAATCAAAAAATGATACAAGAGGTGAAGGGAGGAATATTCAGTGAAATAGATAGCATAAATAAAAAACAATAAAAACTTCAGGAAATAATGGACACACTTATAGAAATGCAAAATGCTCTGGGAAGTCTCAGCAATAGAATTGAACAAGTAGAAGAAAGGAATTCAGAGCTCAAAGACAAGGTCTGTGAATTAACCCAATCCAACAAAGACAAAGGAAAAAGAATAAGAAAATATGAACAAAGACTCCAAGAAGTCTGGGATTATGTTAAACAACCAAACCTAAGAATAATCAATATTCCAGAAGAAGAGAAATCTACAAGTTTGGAAAACATAGTTGGGGGAATAATTGAGGAAAACTTCCTCAGCCATGCTAGAGACCTAGACATCTAGATATAAAAAACTCAAAGAACATCTGGGAAATTCATCATAAAAAGATAATCGCCTAGGGACATTGTCATTAGATTATCTAAAGTTAAGATGAAGGAAAGAATCTTAAGAGTTGTGAGACAAAAGCACCAGGTAACCTAAAAAGGAAAACCTAACAGATTAATAGCAGGTTTCTCAGTAGAAACTGTACAAGCTAGAAGATACTAGGGGCCTATCTTCAGCCTCCTCAAACAAAACAATTATCAGCGAAGAATTTTTTAACCAGTGAAACTAAGCTTCATATATAAAGGAAAGATACAGTCATTTTCAGACAAACAAATGCTGAGAGAATTTGCCACTACCAAGCCACCACTACAAGAACCACTAAAAGGAGCTCTAAATCTTGAAACAAATTCTGGAAACACATCAAAACACAACCTCTTTAAAGCATAAATCTCACAGGACCTATAAAACAAAAATACAATTTACAAAAACAAAAAGCTAAAAATCAAGGGATTCAGGCAACAAATAGCACAATGAATGCAATGGTACTTCACATCTCAACACTAACATTGAATATAAATGACCTAATTGCCACTTAAAAGATACAGAAGGGAGGTTCAAGATGGCTGAATAGGAACAGCTCCAGTCTACAGCTCCCAGCAAGAGCGACGCAGAAGATGGGTGATTTCTGCATTTCTAACTGTGCTTTGAAGAGAGTAGTGATTCTCCCAGCATGGAGCTTGAGATCTGAGAACGGACAGACTGCCTCCTCAAGTGGGTCCCTGACCCCTGAATAGCATAACTGGGAGGCACCTCCCATGAGGGGCCGACTGACACATCACACGGCTGGGTGCCCCTCTGAAACAAAACTTCCAGAGGAACGATCAGGCAGCAACATTTGCTGTTCTGCAATATTCGTTGTTCTGCAGCCTACACTGGTGATACCCAGGCATACAGGGTCTGGAGTGGACCTCCAGCAAACTCCAACAGACCTGCAGCTGAGGGTACTGACTGTTAGAAGAAAAACTAACAGAAAGGACATCCACACCAAAATCCCATCTGTACGTCACCATCATCAAAGACCAAAGGTAGATAAACCACAAAGATGGGGAGAAAACAGAGCAGAAAAGCTGAAAATTCTAAAAATCAGAGTGCCTCTTCTTCTCCAAAGGAATGCAGCTCCTCACCAGCAACAGAACAAAGCTGGATGGAGAATGACTTTGACGAGTTGAGAGAAGGCTTCAGATTATCGGTAATAAAAAACTTCTCCGAGCTAAATGAATATGTTCGAACCCATCACAAAAAAGCTAAAAACCTTGAAAAAAGATTAGACGAATGGCTAACTAGAATAACCAGTGTAGAGAAGTCCTTAAATGACCTGATGGAGCTGAAAACCATGGCACGAGAACTATGCGATGCATGCACAAGCATCAGGAGCAGATTTGATCAACTGGAAGAAAGGATATCAGTGATTGAAGATCAAATGAATGAATTGAAGTGAGAAGAGAAGTTTAGAGAAAAAAGAGTAAAAAGAAACTAACAAAGCCCCCAAGAAATATGGGACTATGTGAAAAGACCAAACCTATGTCTGATTGATGTACCTGAAAGTGACAGTGAGAATGGAACCAAGTTGGAAAACACTCTTCAGGATATTATTCAGGAGAACTTCCCCAACCTAGCAAGGCAGGCCAACATTCAAATTCAGGAAATACAGAGAATGTCACAAGGATACTCCTCGAGAAGAGCAATTCCACTGTGCATAATTGTCAGATTCACCAAGGTTGAAATGAAGGAAAAAATGTTAAGGGCAGCCAGAGAGAAAGGTCAGGTTATCCACAAAGGGAAGCCCATCAGACTAACAGTGGATCTCTCAGCAGAAACTCTACAAGCCAGAGAAGAGTGGGGGCCAATATTCAACATTTATGAAGAAAAGAATTTTGAACCCAGAATTTCATATCCAGTCAAACTGAGCTTCGTAAGTGAAGGAGAAATAAAATCCTTTAAGACAAGCAAATCCTGGGAGATTTTGTCACCACCAGGCCTGCCTTACAAGAACTCTTGAAGGAAGCACTAAATATGGAAAGGAACAACTGGTACCAGCCACTGCAAAAACATGCCAAATTGTAAAGACCATTGATGCTAGGAAGAAACTGCATCAACTAATGAGCAAAATAACCAGCTAATATCACAATGACAGGATCAAATTCACACATAACAATATTAGCCTTAAATGTAAATAGGCTAAATGCTCCAATTAAAAGACACAGACTGGCAAATTGGATAAAGAGGCAAGACCCATCAGTGTGCTGTTTTCAGGAGACCCATCTCACATGCAGAGACAAATATAGGCTTAAAATAAATGGATGGAGGAATATCTACCAAGCAAATGGAAAACAAAACAAAGCAGGGATTGCAATCCCAGTCTCTGATAAAACAGAATTTAAACCAAAAAAGATCAAAAGAGACAAAGAAGGCCATTACATAATGGTAAAGGGATCAATTTAACAAGAAGACCTAACTATCCTAAATATATATGCACCCAATACAGGAGCACCCAGATTCATAAAGCAAGTCCTTAGAGACTTAGAAAGAGACTTAGACTCCCATACAATAATAATGGGAGACTTTAACACCCCACCATCAACATTAGACAGATCAATAAGACAGAAAGTTAACAAGGATATCCAGTAATTGAAATCCGTTCTGCACCAAGTGGACCTAATAGACATCTACAGAACTCTCCACCCCAAAGCAACAGAATATACATTCTTCTCAGCACTACATCACACTTTTTCCAAAACTGATCACATAGTTGGAAGTAAAGCACTCCTCAGCAAATGTAAAAGAACAGAAATTATAACAAACAGTCTCTCAGACCACAGTGCAATCAAACTAGAACTCAGGATTAAGAAACTCACTCAAAACGGCTCAACTACATGGAAACTGAACAACCTGCTCCTAAATGACTACTGGGTACATAACAAAATGAAGGCAGGAATAAAGATGTTCTTTGAAACCAATGAGAAAAAAGACACAACATGCCAGCATCTCTGGGACACATTTAAAGCAGTGTGTAGAGGGAAACTTATAGCACTAAATGCCCACAAGAGAATGCTGAAAAGATCTTAAATTGACACCTTAACATTACAATTAAAAGAACTAGAGAAGCAAGAGCAAACACATTCAAAAGCTAGCAGAAGGCAAGACATAACTAAGATGAGAGCAGAACTGAAGGAGATAGAGACACCAAAAAACCTTTAAAAAACCAATGAATCCAGGAGTTAGTTTTTTCAAAAGATCAACAAAACTGATAGACCGATAGTAAGACTAATAAAGAAGAAAAGAGAGAAGAATCAAATAGATGCAATAAAAAAATGATAAAGGGGATATCACCACCGACCCCACAGAAATACAAACTACCATCAGAGAATACTATAAACACCTCCACGCAAATAAACTAGAAAATCAGAAGAAATGGACAAATTCCCGGACACATACACCCTCCCAAGACTAAACCAGGAGGAAGTTGAATCCCTGAATAGACCAATAACAGGCTCTGAAATTGAGGCAATAATTAATAGCCTATCAACCCAAAAAAGTCCAGGACCAGACAAATTCACAGCCGAATACTACCAGAGGTACAAGAAGGACCTGGTACGATTCCTTCTGAAACAACTCCCATCAACAGAAAAAGAAGGAATCCTCCCTAACTCATTTTATGAGGCCAGCATCATCCTGATACCAAAGCCTGGCAGAGACACAATAAACAAAGAGAATTTTAGACTAATATCCCTGATAAACACCGATGCTAAAATCCTCAATAAAATACTGGAAAACCAAATCCAGCAGTACACAAAAAGCTTATCCACCATGATCAAGTGGGCTTCATCACTGTGATGCAAGGCTGGTTCAATATACACAAATCAATAAACGTAATCCATCGAATAAACAGAACCAAAGACAAAAATCACATGATTATCTCAATAGATGCAGAAAAAACCTTTGACAAAATTCAACAGCCCTTCATGCTAAAAACTCTCAATAAATTAGGTAAAATGGGACATATCTCAAAATAATAAGAGCTACTTATAACAAACCCACAGACAATATCATACTGAATGGGCAAAAATTGGAAGTATTCCCTTTGAAAACTGGCACAAGACAGGGATGCCCTCTCTCACCACTCCTATTCAACATAGTGTTGGAAGTTCTGGCCAAGGCAATCAGGCAGGAGAAAGAAATAAAGTGTATTCTATTAGGAAAAGAGGAAGTCAAATTGTCCCTGTTTGCAGATGACATGATTGTGTATTTAGAAAACCCCATCATCTCAGCCCAAAATCTCCTTAAGCGGATAAGCAACTTCAGCAAAGTCTAAGGATACAAAATAAATGTGCAAAAATCACAAACATTCCTGTACACCAGTAACAGACAAACAGCCACATCACGAGTGAACTCCCATTCACAATTGCTACAAAGAGAATAAAATACCTAGGAATCCAACTTACAAGGGATGTGAAGGACCTGCTCAAGGAGAACTACAAACCACTGCTCAACAAAATAAAAGAGGATACAAACAAACGGAAGATCATTCCATGCTCATGGATAGGAAGAATCAATATAGTGAAAATGGCCATACTGCCCAAGATAATTTATAGACTCAATGCCATCCCCATCAAGCTACCAATGACTTTCTTCACAGAATTGGAAAAAAAAACTGCTTTAAAGTTCATATGGAACCAAAAAAGAGCCTGCATTGCCAAGACAATGCTCAGCAAAAAGAACAAACCTGGAGGCATCACGCTACCTGACTTCAATCTACACTACAAGGCTACAGTAACCAAACAGCATGATACTGGTACCAAAACAGATATATAGACCCAAGGAACAGAGCAGAGCCCTCAGAAATAATACGACACATCTACAACCATCTGATATTTGACAAACATGACAAAAACAAGAAATGGGGAAAGGATTCCCTATTTAATAAATGGTGCTGGGAAAACTGGCTAGCCATATGCAGAAAACTGAAATTGGATTCCTTCCTTACACCTTATACAAAAATTAATTCACGATATATTAAAGATTTAAATATTAGACCTAAAACCATAAAAACCTAGAAGAAAACCTAGGCAATACCATTCAGGACATATGCATGGGCAAGGACTTCATGTCTATAACACCAAAAGCAATGACAACAAAAGCCAAAATTGACAAATGGGATCTAATTAGACTAAAGAGTTTCTGTACAGCAAAACAAACTACCATCAGAGTAAACAGGCAACATACAGAATGGGAGAAGCAATCTACCCATCTGACATAGGGCTAATATCCAGAATCTACAGAGAACTTAAACAAATTTACAAGAAAATATCAAACAACCCCATCAACAAGTGGGTGAAGAATATGAACAGAGACTTCTCAAAAGAAGACATTTATGCAGCCAACAGATGCATGAAAAAATGCTCATCATCACTGGTCATCAGAGAAATGCAAATCAAAACCACAGTGAGATACCATCTCACACCAGTTATAATGGCGATCACTAAAAAGTCAGGAAACAACAGGTCTGGAGAGGATGTGGAGAAATAGAAACACTTTTACACTGTTGGTGGCACTGTAAACTAGTTCAACCATTGTGGAAGACAGTGTGGCGATTCCTCAAGGATCTAGAACTAGAAATACCATTTGACCCAGCCATCCCATTACTGGGTATATACCCAAAGGATTGTAAGTCATGCTGCTATAAAGACACATGCACACGTATGTTTATTTTGGCACTATTCACAATAGCAAAGACTTAGAACCAACCCAAATGTTCATCAAAGATAGACTGGATTAAGAAAATGTGGCGGCGGATCACGAGGTCAGGAGATCGAGACCATCCCGGCTAACCCAGTGAAACCCCGCCTCTACTTAAAAAAAAATACAAAAACTAGCCAGAAGAGGTGGCAGGCACCTGTAGTCCCAGCTACTTGGGAGGCTGAGGCAGGAGAATGGAGTAAACCCAGGAGGCGGAGCTTGCAGTGAGCTGATATCCGGCCACTGCACTCCAGCCTGGGCTACAGAGCCAGACTCCGTCTCAAAAAAAAAAAAAAAGAAAAGAAACTGTGGCACATTGCCAGGCGCGGTGGCTCACTTCTGTAATCCCAGCACTTTGGGAGGCTGAGGCAGGCAGATCACAAGGCAGGAGATTGAGACCATGGTGAAACCCCGTCTCTACTAAAAATACAAAAAATTAGCTGGGCACGGTGGTGGGTGCCTGTAGTCCCAGCTACTCAGAAGGCTGAGGCAGGAGAATGGCGTGAACCTGGGAGGCAGAGCTTGCAGTGAGCCGAGATCACGCCACTGCACTCCAGCTTTGGAGACAGAGCGAGACTCCGTCTCAAAAATAAAAAAAAAGAAAAAAAAAAAAAAAGAAAATGTGGCACATATACACCATGGAATACTATGCAGCCATAAAAGAGGATGAGTTCGTGTCCTTTGTAGGGACATGGATGAAGCTAGAAACCATCATTCTGAGCAAACTATCAGAAGCAGAGAAAACCAAACACTGCATGTTCTCACTCATAGGTGGGAACTGAACAATGAGAACACTTGGACACAGGAAGGGGAGCATCACACACTGGGGCCTGTCGTGGGGTAGGGGGAGAGGGGAGGGATAGCATTAGGAGAGATACCTAATGTAAATGACGAGTTAATGGGTGCAGCACCCCAACTTGGCACATGTAGACATATGTAACAAACCTGCACATTGTGCACATATACCCTAGAAGTTGAAGTATAATAAAAAATTATAAATAAATAAATAAATAAATTCAATTTAAATAAAAAGATACAAAATTAGAGAATTTTAAGAATTCACCAACCAAATATCTGCTACCTTCAAAAGGCTCACCTAACACATAAGGACTTACATACACTTAAGGTAAAGGAGTGAAAAAGACATTTCAGCAAATGGATATCAAAGGTGAGTATGAGTAGCTACTCTTATATCAGACAAAATAAACTTTAAAGCAACAGCAGTTAAAAAAGACAAAGAGGGACATTTTATAGTGAAAAAGGGCCTTGTTTGACAGGAACATATCACATTCATAAATATATATGCGCCTAATACTGGAGCTCCCAAATTTATAAAACAATTACTAATAGACCTAAGAAATGAGATGGAAGCAACACAATAATAGTGGGGGATTTCAATACTCCACTGACAGCAGTTGACATGTCATCAAGACAGAAAGTCAACAAGGAAACAATGAATTTAAACTATACCATGGAACAATGGACTTAACAGATATATACAGAACATCTCATCCAACAACCACAGAATATACATTCTATTGAATGGCATATGAAACTTTCTCCTAGATAGACCATATGATAAGCCACAAAATGAGCCCAATAAATTTAAGAAAATTGAAATCATATCAAGCGCTCTCTCAGACCATAGTGGAATAAAACTGGAAATCAACTCCAAACCTTCAAAACCATGTAAATACATAGACATTAAATAATCTTCTCCTGAATGATCATTGGGTCAAAATGGAATCAGGATAGAAATTTAAAAATTCTTCAAACTGACCAGCAATAGTGACACAACCTATCAAAATCTCTTGGATATAGCAAAGGCAGTGCTAAGTGGAAAGTTCATAGCCCTAAAAGCCTAGATCAAAAAGTCTGAAAGAGCACAAACAAACAATCTAATGTCACACTTCAAGGAACTAGAGAAGCAAGAACAAACTAAACCCAAACCCAGCAGAAGAAAGGAAATAACCAAGATCAGAGCAGAACTAAATGAAACTGAAACAAAAAGAAAATTATGAAAGATAAATGAAACCAAAAGGTGGTTCTTTAAAAAGATAAATAAAATTGATAGACCATTAGTAATATCAATCAAGGAAAGAAGAGAGAAAATCCAAATAAGTTCAATAAGAAATTAACTGGAAGATATTACAACTGGCACCACAGAAATGCAAAAGATTGTTCAAGGCTACAATGAACACCTTTACATGCATAAACTAGAAAACATAGAATAGATGGATAAATTCCCGGAAAGGTGCAACCCTTCTAGCTTAAATCAGGAAGAATTAGATACCCTGAACAGACCAATAACAAGCAGCAAGTTTGAAATGGCAATTAAAAAATTACCAACAAAAAAGTCCAGGACCAGACAGATTCACAGCAGAATTCTACCAGACATTCAAAGAAGAATTGGTACCAATCCTATTGACACTGTTCCACAAGATAGAGAAAGAGGGAATCCTCCCTAAATCATTCTCTGAAGACAGTATCACCCTAATACCAAAACTGGAAAAAACATAACCAAACAAGAAATCTACAGAACAATATCCCTGACGAACATAGATACTGAAATCCTTAACAAAATACTAGCTAACTGAATCCAAAAACATATCACAATGATAATCCACCATGATCAAGTGGGTTTCATATCAGGAATGCAGGGATGGTTTAGCACATGCAAGTCAATAAATGTGATACACTGCACAAACAGAATTGAAAACAAAAATCACATGATTATCTCAATAGAAGCAGAAAAGCATTTGACAAAATCCAGCATCCCTTTATGATTAAAACTCTCAGCAAAACTGGCATACAAGGGACATACCTCGATATCATGAAAGCCATCTATGACAAACTTATAGCCAACAAAAAACTGAGTGGGGAAAAATTGAAATGATTCCCTCTGAGAACTGGAACAAGACAAGGATGCCCACTTTCACCTTCCCTCTTCAGCATAGTACTAGAAGTCCTAGCCAAAGCAATCAGACAAGAGAAAGAAAGAAAGGGCATCCAAATTGGCAAACAGGAAGTCAGACTGTTGCTGTTTGCTGATGATATGATCATTTACATAGAAAACCCTGAAGACTCCTCCAGAAAGCTCCTAGAACTGATAAAATAATTCAGTAAAGTTTCTGGATACAAAATTAATGTATACAAATCAGCAGCTCTTTTATACACCAATAGTGACTAAGCTGAGAATCAAATTAAGAACACAACCCCTTTTATAATAGCTGCCTAAAAAAAAAAAAAAAAAAAACTTAGGAATATACCTAACAAAGGAGGTGAAAGACCTCTATGAGGAAAACTACAAAGCACTTCTGAAAGACATCATAAATGACACAAACAAATGGAAACACATCCCATGCTCATGGATGAGAGAATTAATATTGTGAAAATGATCATATGCCAAAAGCAATATAGAAATTCCATGCAATTTCCATCAAAATACCATTATCATTCTTCACAGAATTAGAAAAACAATTCTAAAATTCATATGGAACCAAGAAAGAGCCCATATAGCCAAAGCAAGAGTAAGCATAAAGAACAAATATGGAAGAATCACATTACCTGATTTCAAACTATACTATAAGATCATAGTCACCAAAGCAGCACGGTATTGGTATAAAAATAGGCACATAGACCAACGGAACAGAATACAGAACCCAGAAATAAACCCAAATGTTTATAGCCATCTGATCTTTGACAAAGCAAACAAAAACATAAAGTGGGGAAAGGACACTCTTTTCAACAAATGGTGCTGGGATAATTGACTAGTCACATGTAGGAGAAGGAAAGTGGATCCTCATCTCTCACTTTATACAAAAATCAACTCAAGATGGATTAGTTACTTAAATGTAGGATTTGAAACTATAAAAATTCTAGAAGAAAACATTGGAAAAACCCTCCTAGACATTGCCATAGGCAAGGATTTTAAGACCAAAAACCCAAAAGCAAATGCAATAAAAATAAAGATAAATAACTGGAACCTAATTAAACTAAACAGCTTTTGCATAGCAAAAGAAACAGTCAGTAGAGTAAACAGACAACCCACAGGGTGGGAGAAAGTCTTCACAATCTATACATTTGACGAAGAACTAATATCCAGAATCTACAACGAACTCAAACAAATCATCAAGAAAAAAACAGGCCGGGCGCGGTGGCTCAAGCCTGTAATCCCAGCACTTTGGGAGGCCGAGGCGGGTGGATCACGAGGTCAGGAGATCGAGACTATCCTGGCTAACACGGTGAAACCCCGTCTCTACTAAAAATACAAAAAATTAGCGGGGCGTGGTAGCGGGTGCCTGTAGTCCCAGCTACTTGGGAGGCTGAGGCGGGAGAATGGCGTGAACCCAGGGGGCGGAGCTTGCAGTGAGCCGAGATCGCGCCACTGCACTCCAGCCTGGGAGACACAGCGAGACTCCGTCTCAAAAAAAAAAGAAAAAAAAAAGAAAGAAAAAGAAAAAGAAAAAAACAAAGACCCCATCAAAAAGTGGGCTAAGGACATGAATAGACAATTCTCAAAAGAAAATATACAAATGGCTAACAAACATATGAGAAAATGTTCAACATCACTAACGATCAGGGAAATGCAAATCAAAACCACAATGCGATACCACCTTGCTCCTGCAAGAATAGCTTTAATAAAAAAATTTAAAACTGGTAGATATTGGCATGAATGTGGTAAACAGGGAACACTACTACACTGCTGGTGGGAATATAAACTAGTACAACCACTGTGGAAAGCAGTGTGGAGATTCATTAAAGAGCTAAAAGTAGAACTACCATTTGATCCAGCATTTCCACTACTGGTATCTACCCAGAGCAAAAGAACTCATTATATGAAAAAGATAATTTGTGCACACATGTTTATAGCAGCACAATTCACAATTGCAAAAATGTGAAACCAACCCAAATGCCTATCAATTAGCGAGTGGATAAAGAAACAGTATATATACACATATATAAAATATATATATTATATATATATATGATGGAATACTATTCAGCCATAAAAAGGAATGAATTAATGGCATTCGCAGTGACCTGGATGAGATTGGAGACCATTATTCTAAGTGCAGTAACTCAGGAATGGAAAACCAGACATCATATGTTCTCACTCATAAGTGGGAGCTAAGTTATGAGGAAGCAAAGGAATAAGAATGACACAATGAACTTTGGGGACTCAGGGGAAAAGGGTGGGAAGTGGGTGAGGGATAAAAGACTACAAATAGGGTGCAGTGTATACTACTCGGGTGGTGGATGCACCAAAATCTTACAAATCACCACTAGAGAACTTACTCATGTAATCAAACACTGCCTGTTCCCCAATAACTTATGGAAATAAAAAAAAAATTTAATTAAAACTTAGAAGAAAAACAAAGGATGTAGCAGAATGATAGGCTGATGGTAAAATCTGTCTAATCTTGTTCAGTAGAAGGAATAACTTGTGAAAACTGTCTGATATAATATGGTGTTGCTGTACAGGCATACCTTGTCTTACTGCACTTTGCTTTATTGTGCTTCACGATACTGCATTTTTTACAAGTTGAAGTTTTGTGCCAATTGTGTTTTGAGTAAGTCTATTGGCACCATTTGTTCAACAGCAGGTGCTCACTTTATATCTCTATGTCATGTTCTGGTCATTCTCACAATATTTCAAACTTTTTCATTATTGTTATACCTGTTACAGTGATCTGTGATCAGTGATCTTTGATGTTACTATTGACTTCATTTGGGGGCATTACAAACCACATCCATATAGGATGTCAAACTTAATCAATGAATATTGTATGTGTTCTGACTGCTCCACTGACTGGCCATTCCCTCATCCCTTTCCTTTTTTGGGGGGCCTCTATTTCCTGAGACACAAGAATATTAAAGTTAGACCAGTTAATAACCTTACAACGGCCTCTAAGTGTTCAAGTGAAAGAAAGGGTCACAAATCTGTCACTTTAAACAAAAAACTAGAAGTGATTAAGCTGAGTGAGCAAGGCATGTCAAAAGCTGAGATAGGCTGGATGCTAGGCCTTTTGTGCCAAACAGTGAGTCAAGTTGTGAATGCAAAGACAGAGTTCTTTAAAGAAATTAAAAGTGCTACTTCAGGGAACACATGAATGATAAGAAAGCAAAAGAGGCTTATTGCTGATATGGAGAAAGTTTTAGTGAACCTGGATAGAAAATCCAACCAGTCTCAACATTCCCTTAAGCCAAAGCCAAATCCAGAGCAAGTCCCCAATTCTCTTCAATTCTATAAAGCTTCAGAGAGTTGAGGAAGCTGCAGAAGAGAAGTTTGAAGTTAGCAGAGGTGAGGTTCATGGGTTTTAAGAAAAGAAGCCATCTCCATAACGTAAGAAGTTCCAATACTGGTGTAGAAGCTGCAGTAAGTTATTCAGGAGAACTAACTAAGCAAATCAATGCAATTGGCTACTAAACAGCAGATTTCCAATGTAGGCAAAACAGCCTACTATTGGATGAAGATGCCATCTAGGATTTTCATAGCTAGAGAGGAGAAGTCAATGTCTGGCTTTAAAGCTTCAAAGGACACACTGACTCTCTTTTCAGGGAGAATGCAGCTTGTGACTTGAAGTTGAAGCCAATGCCCATTTAGCATTTCAAAAATCCTAGGGTGTCTCTCAGAATGTTTGAGTGAAAAAAAAGAAAAATAATCTGAGTGATCTTAAAAATTATGTTAAGTCTGCTCTGACTGTTCTCTATAAATGAAAAAGCAAAGCCTGTATGACAGCATATCTGTTTACAGCATGGCTTACTGAATATCTAAATATTTTATGTCCACTGTTGAGACATACTGCTCAGAAAATTTCTTTCAAAATATTTCTGCTCACTGACAATGCATATGGTCACCCAAGAGTTCTGATAAAATTGTAGAAGATTAATATTGTTTTTGTGCCTGCTACCACAATATTATTCTGTAACCAATGAATCAAGAAGTAATTTTGATTATTCTAAAGAAATGAAATCTTGTTACGTTTCCCAGGCTGGAGTCGAACTCCTGGCCTTAACTGATTCTTCCACCTCGGCCTTCTGTGTAGCTGGGATTGTACGCATGCACCACCATGCTTGACTTTCAAATCTCATTATTTAAGAAAGATCTTTTGTAAGGCTATAGCTGCCATAGCTAGTGATTCCTCTGATGAATTTGGGCAAAGTAAGTTGGAAACCTTCTGAAAAGAATTTACCATTCTAGATGCCATTTGTGATTCCTGGGAGGAGGTCAAAATATTAACATTAACAGAAGTTTGGAAGAAGTTGATTCCAACCTTTACAGATGACTTTATGGGGTTCAAGATTTCAGCAGACGAAGTAACTGCAGATGTGGAAATAGCAAGAGAACCAAAATTAGAAGAGAAGCCTGAAGATATGACTGAATTGCTGCAATTTCATGATAAACTTTAATGGATGATGAGTTGTTTTTTATAGATGAGCAAAGAAGTGGTTTCTTGAGATGGAATCTACTCCTGGTGAAGATGCTATAAGCATTGTTGAAGTGATAACAAACAGTTTGGAATATTCCATAAACTTTGTTGATAAAGCAGTGGCAGGGTTTGAGAGGATTTACTCCAATATTAAAAGAATTTCTATTGTGGGTCAAATGCTATCAAGCAGTATCACTTGCTACACAGAAATCTTTCATTAAAGGAAAAGTCAATTGATAAAACAAACTTTATTGTTGGCTTATTTTCAGAAATTACAACAGTCACCACAGTCTTCAGCAGCTATCACTCTGATCAGTGAGCAACCATCACCATGGTCAGTGAGCAGCCATCAACATCGAGGCCAGACCCTCCACCAGCTAAAAGATTATGACTCGCTGCAGGCTCAGGTGATCATTAGCAATTTTTAGCAATAAAGTATTTTTAAATTAAGGTATCTACATTTCATTTTTGTTGGAATGCTGTTGCACATGTAATAGACTACAGTATAAGGTAAATATAAATTTTATATGCACTGGAAAACCAAAAAATTGGTATGATCTGCTCTAATGTGATATTTTCTTTATTGTGGTGATCTGAAACCAAACGCGCAATATCTTTGAGGTATGCCTGCCTTGTTTATCTTAGAACTTTCATAGATATATCAGGCCTAACTTAGGATCACAACTAGAACTCAGTATTGTCAATGGTTTACATCGTTTCCGCATTTAGTCGAGACTTAAGCATCCATCGAGATCTTAAATTTTTTTCTCTCTCTTTTTTGGGGTAATTTACAGTTTGGAAGGCATTGAAATATCTAAAGAATAATGAAAAAGTAGAATTGGATGAGGCCGACACACTCATGGTCATTTATTTCCTGTGTTATTACTTTCTGTGATACCATCCAGCACAAAATAGTATTTATCTATTTTTAATGACATCCAGGGGATAAGATTCCTCTTGGCCACTTGGAGCAATGCTTAGGAGACTCCTCTGAAAAGAAATGTTTCATATGTAGCGTGAATCCTTCGTGCTGTTCATTGAATTCTTGTGAGTAAATTCAGAATTAGTTGAGCACCTGCTATGTGCAGTATCCATGGTGAGGGCCATGAAGGGCAAAACAATATTTATAAAGTGTCTCTAACCTTATTAAATGTAAATAAGGAGGAAAATATATAAATATTCAAGTAGTTAATTAAAATACTAGGAATATGATAAATACTATGATAAATATTAATTGCTTAACAAAGAAAATAAATGCCATATGAGACTCTAGAAACCATAGACAACTGGGAGATTGGGCGATTAGGGAAAACTTCAAAGAGAACATAACACTTTCACTGAACCTGGAATTACAGGTAGGGTTTAGGCTGAAGGAGAAAAAATGAGAGTACACTCAAAGTGAAGAAAATTGGGCAACAGTGCTGTGCCATAGCAAATCTCTGCATTGTGCTAAAAAACAAAGGGCAGACAACACCAATTCAGCAGAGGATTTGAGTGGGCATACACCAGGGCCTCAGACAGGAAAGGCAGATGGGCAAGGCTTATGGAAGGCAATAAATGCAGGTTAGGTTGTTTTGAGTATTACTAGGAAATCACTGGGTGTGGTGGAGGGGAAAAGTAACATGGTATAAATATTTTATGAAAATCAATCTGGCTATAAAGTACTGCCTGGTTTGGAAAGGAGAAGATTCCTTTTATTTTGCCTTTAATATAACCAGAGAAGGATTTGAATAAAGCAGAGCTATATGAGAGTAAAAGAATAAGTACATTTACTATAATTTACTTTTATAAAGCAGATAAGGTAATGCTAATATTATTAATTGTATTATTAAGTAATTACATTAATTGTAATATTCAATGAGAATGTTACATGTTGTCAAGTATCCATGAATTTTTACCTAAAAAGTTTATGTGGCCCTAGTTATGATATTTTAGTAATCATATAGTTATATATTCTAATAGCCTAGTAGTCAATCTGGATGAACTGCATTGGGCACCCAGGAGAAAGCACACAGAATTAAAAGCCTGTCATTGACTTGAATTTATTAGCTCTTCTTTGTTCATAAGAAATGGAAATATTCTATAAAAACCTATTTTTTATTAATGAAAGTTAATAATACCTCTGTAGAGGCATTTTACTCTACATTTCACTCTGGCTTTGGGCTTATTTCAACTTTCTTTATAATAAAGTAGAGGTACATCTTTATCTTTTTTTTTTTATGAGAGATTTACATAGCTCAGGTACCAAAATATCTAGAGCACCTGCATGACTAGAAACTTTATAGTGCTAATTGGCAATACAGTACACAACCAAATAAGCACATCAGATGAAACTCTTAAAAACAAATATTGAGGCTGGCAAGATGGCCAAATAGGAACAGCTCTGGTCTGCAGCTCCCAGCAAGATCAATGCAGAAGGTGGGTGATATTTGCATTTCCAACTGAGGTACCCGGCTCATCTCATTAGGACTGGTTAGGCAGGGGGTGCAGCCCACGGAGGGCGAGCTGAAGCAAGGTGTGGTGTCACCTCACCTGGGAAGCGCAAAGGGTCAGGGAACTGTCCTCAAGCCAAGGAAAGCCTTAAGAGACTGTGCTGTGAGGAATGATACATTCCAGCCTAGATACTATAATTTTCCCACAGTCTTGGCAACCCGCAGACCAGGAGATTCCCTGAGGTGCCACCAGAGCCCTGGGTTTCAAGTACAGAACCGGGTGGTCGTTTGGGCAGATGCTGAGCGAGCTGCAAAAGTTTTTTCCATACCCAGTGGCACCTGGAATGCCAGTGAGACAGAATCATTCACTCCTCTGAAAAGGGGGCTGAAGCCAGGGAGCCAAGTGGTCTAGCTCAGCTGATCCCACCCCCACGGAGCCCAGCAAGCTAGATCCACTGGCTTGAAATTCTCGCTGCCAGCACAGCAGTCTGAAGTCAACCTGGAACACTCAAGCTTGGTGGAGGGAGGGGCGTTCACCATTACTGAGGCTTGAGTAGGCAATTTTCCCCTCAAAGTGCTGTTGGGAAGTTCAAACTGGGCAGAGCCTACTGCAGCTCGGCAAAGCCACTGTAGCCAGATGGCCTCTCTAGATTCCTCCTCTCTGGGCAGGGCATCTCTGAAAGAAAGGCAGCAGCCCCAGTCAGGGGCTTATAGATAAAACTCCCATCTCCCTGGGACAGAGCACCTGGGGGAAAGGGTGGCTGCGGGCATGCTTCAGCCGACTTAAACGTTCCTGCCTGCCAGCTCTGTAGAGAGCAGTGGATCTCCCAGCACAGTGCTCCAGCTCTGCTAAGGGACAGGCTGTCTCCTCAAGTAAGTCCCTAACTTCTGTGACTCCTGACTGGGAGATACCTCCCAGCAGGGGTCGACAGATACCTCACACAGGAAAGCTCTGGCTGGTATCTCGTGGGTGCTCCTCTGGGATGAAGCTTCCAGAGAAAGGAACAGGCAGCAATCTTTGCTGTTCTGCAGACTCTGCTGGTGATACCCAGGGAAACAGGGTCTGAAGTGGACCTCCAGCAAACTCCAGCAGACCTGCGGCAGAGGGGCCTGGCTGTTAGAAGGAAAACTAACAAACAGAAAGGAATAGTATCAACATCAACAAAAAGAACATACATACCAAAATCCCATCCAAAGGTCACCAACATCAAAGACTAAATGTAGATAAATCCACAAAGGTGAGGAAAAACCGGCGCAAAAAGGCTGAAAATTCCAAAAACTAGAATGCCTCTTCTCCTCAAAAGGATCACAACTCCTCTCCAGCAAGGGAACAAAACTGGACAGAGAATGAGTTTGACAAAGTGACAGAAGTAGGCTTCAGAAGGTGAGTAATAACAAACTCCTCCAGGTTAAAGGAGGATGTTCTAGCCCAATACAAGGAAGCTAAGAACCTTGAAAAAAGGTTAGACAAGTTGCTAGCTAGAATAACCAGTTTAGAGAAGAATATAAATGACCTGATGGAGCTGAAATATAGCACGAGAACTTCGTGAAGCATATACAAGTATCAATAGCTGAATTGATCAAGTGGAAGAAAGGATATTAGAGATTGAAGATCAACTTAATGAAGTAAAGCATGAAGAAAAGATTAGAGAAAAAAGGATGAAAAGGAATAAACAAAGCCTCCAAGAAATATGGGACTATGTGAAACGACCAAATCTACATTTGATTGGTGTACCTGAAAATGACGTGGAGAATGGAACCAAGTTGGAAAACACTCTTCAGGATATTATCCAGGAGAACTTCCCCAACCTAGCAAGACAGGCCAACATTCAAATTCAGGAAATACAGAGAACACCACAAAGATACTCCTCAAGAAGAGCAACCCCAAGACACATAATCGTCAGATTCACCAAGATTGAAATGAAGGAAAAAATGTTAAGGGCAGCCAGAGAGAAAGGTCGGGTTACCCACAAAGCGAAGCCCGTCAGACTAACAGTGGGTCTTTCTGCAGAAACCCTACACGCCAGAAGAGAGTGGAGGTCAATGTTCAACTTTCTTAATTAAAAGAATTTTCAACCTAGAATTTCTTATCTAGCCAAACTAAGCTTTATAAGTGAAGGAGACATAAAATCCTTTAGAGACATGCAAATGCTGAGAGATTTTGTCACCACCAAGCCTGCCTTATAAGAGCTCCTGAAGGAAGCACTAAATATGGAAAGGAATAACTGGTACCGGCCTCTGCAAAAACATACAAAATTGTAAAGACCATTGACACTATGAAGAAACTGTATCAACTGACAGGCAAAATAACCAGTTAGCATCATAATGACAGGATCAAATTCATACATAACTATATTAACCTTAAATGTAAATGGGCTAAATGCCCCAATTAAAAAACCCAGACTGGCAAATTGGATACAGAGTCAAGACCCGTCGGTGTGCTGTATTTAGGAGATTAATCTCATATGCAAAGACACACATAAGCTTAAAATAAAGGGACGGAGGAACATTTCCCAAGCAAATGGAAATCAAAAAGAAGTAGGGGTTGCAATCCTGGTCTCTGATAAAACAGACTTCAGAAAAAAAGAAAAGAAAGATCAAAAAAGATGAAGAAGGGCATTACATAATGGTAAAGGGATCAACACAACAAGAAGAGCTAACTATCCTAAATACACTCAATAGAGGTGTACCCAGATTCATAAAGCAAGTTCTTAGAGACCTTCAAAGAAACTTAGACTCCCACACAATAATAGTGGGAGACTTTAACACCCCACTGTCAATATTAGACAGATCAATGGGACAGAAAATTAACAAGGATATTCAGGACTTAAACTCAGCTCTGGACCAAGCAGAGCTAACAGACGTCTACAGAGCTCTCCACCCCAAATCAACGGAATATGCATTCTTCTCAGCACCACATCACACTTATTCTAAAATTGACCTCATAATTGGAAGTAAAACATTCCTCAGCAAATGCAAAAAAACAGAAATCAAAACAAAGTCTCTCAGACCACAGTGCAATCAAATTAGCACTCAGGATTAAGAAACTCATTCAAAATCACACAACTACAGGGAAACTGAACAACCTGCTCCTGAATGACTACTGTGTAAATAACATAATTAAGGCAGAAATAAAGAAGTTCTTTGAAACCAGTGAGAACAAAGACACAATGTACCAGAATCTCTGTGACACAGCTAAAGCAGTATTTACAGGAAAATTTATAGCACTAAATGCTCACAGAAGAAAGTGAGAAAGATCTAAAATCGACACCCTAACATCACAATTAAAAGAACTAGAGAAGCAACAGCAAACAAATTCAAAAGCTAGCAGAAGACAAGAAATAACTAAGATCAGAGCAGAACTGAAGGAGATAGAGACATGAAAAACTCTTCAAAAAATCGATGAACCCAGGAGGTGGCTTTTTGAAAAGGTTAACAAAATAGATAGACCACTAGCCAGACTAATAAAGAAGAAAAGAGAAGAACCAAATAGACGCAAGAAAAAATGATAAAGGGGGTATCACCACTGATCCCACAGAAATATAAACTACCATCAGAGAATACTATAAACACCTCTAAGCAAATAAACTAGAAAATCTAGAAGAAATAAACAAATTCCTAGACACATATGCCATTCCAAGACTAAACCAGGAAGAAGTTGAATCCCTGAATAGACCAATAATAAGTTCTGAAATTGAGGCAGCAATTAATAGCCTACCAACCAAAAACAAACAAACAAACGAACAAACGAACAACAACAAAAAACCAGGACCAGACAGATTCACAGCTGAATTCTACCAGAGGTAAAAAGAGGAGCTGGTGCCATTGCTTCTGAAACTATTCCAAACAATACAAATAACTAACTCATTTTATGAGGCCAGCATAATCCTAATACCAAAACCTTGCAGAGACACACCAAAAAAAGAAAATTTCAGGCAATATCCCTGATAAACATTGATGCGAAAATCCCCAATAAAATACTGGCAAATTGAATCCAGCAGTACATCAAAAACTTACCCACCACGATCAAGTCAGCTTCATCCCTGGGATACAAGCCTCTTTCAACATACACAAATCAATAAACATAGTCCATCACATAAACAGAACCAATGACAAAAATGGCATGATTACCTCAGAAAAAGCCTTCGACAAAATTCAACACCGCTTCATGCCAAAAACTCTCAATAAACTAGGTATTGATGGAACGTATCTCAAAATAATAAGAGCTATTTATGACAAACCCACAGCCAATATCATACTGAATGGGCAAATCCTGGAAGCATTCCCTTTGAAAACTGTCGCAAGATAAGGATACCCTCTCTCACCACTCCTATTCAACATAGTATTGGAAGTTCTGCCCAGGACAATCAGTCAAGATAAATAAATAAAGGGTATTCAAATAGGAAGAGAAGAAGTCAAATTGTCCCTGTTTGCAGATAACATGATTGTATAATTAGAAAACCCCATCGTCTCAGCCCCAAATCCCCTTAAGCTGATAAGCAACTTCAGCAAAGTCTCAGGATACAAAATCAATGTGCAAAAGTCACAAGTATTCCTGTATACCAAAAACAGACAAACAGAGAACCAAACCATGAGTGAACTCCCATTCACGATTGCTAGAAAGAGAATAAAATACCTAGGAATACAACTTACAAGGGAGGTGAAGGACCTGTTAAAGGAGAACTACAAACCACTGCTCAAGAAAATAAGAAAGGACACAAACAAATGGAAAAACATTTCATGCTCATGGATAGGAAGTATCAATATCGTGAAAATGGCCATACTGCCCAAAGTAATTTATAGATTCAATGCTATCCCCATCAAGCGACCATTGACTTGCTTTACAGAATTCAAAAAAAATTAATTTAAGTTTCACATGGAACCAAAAAAAATCCCATATAGCCAAGACAATCCTAAGCAAAAAGAACAAAGCTGGAGGCATCATACTACTTGACTTCAAACTATATTATAATGCTATAGTAACCAAAGCAGCATGGTACAGGTACCAAAACAGATACATAGACCAATGGAACAGAACAGAGGCCTCACAAATAATACCACACATCTACAGCCATCTGATCTTTGACAAGCCTGACAAAAACAAGCAATGGGGAAAGGATTACCTATTTAATAAATGGTGTTGGGAAAACTGGCTAGCCATATGCAGAAACTGAAATGAGACCCCATTCTTACATCTTCTACAAAAATTAACTCAAGTTGAATTAAAGGCTTAAATGTAAGACCTAAAACCATAAAAACCCTAGAAGAAAACCTAGGTAAAACCATTGAAGACACAGGCATAGGCAAAGACTTCATGACTAAAACACTAAAAAAAATGGCAACAAAAGCCAAAATTGACAACTGGGATCTAATTAAACTAAAGAGTTTCTGCACAGCAAAAGAAACCATCATCAGAGTGAACAGGCAACCTACAGAATGGGAGAAAATTTTTGCAATCTATCCACCTGACAGAGGGCTAATATCCAGAATCTACAAGGAACTTAAACAAATTTACAAGAAAAAACCAAACAACCCCATCAAAAAATGAACAAGGATATTAATAGACACTTCACAAAAGAAGACATTTATGCAGCCAAAAAACATGTGAAAAAATGCTCATCATCACGGGTCATTAGAGAAATGCAGACTAAAACCACAATGAGATACCATCTCACGCTAGTTAGAATGGCGATCATTAAAAAGTCAGGAAACAACAGATGCTGGAGAGGATGTGGAGAAATAGGACCACTTTTACACTGTTGGTGGGAGTGTAAATTAGTTCAACCATTGTGGAAGACAGTGTGGCGATTCCTCAAGGATCCAGAACCAGAAATACCATTTGACCCAGCAATCCCGTTCCTGAGTATATACCGAAAGGATTATAAATCATTCTACTATAAAGACACATGCACATGTATGTTTATTGCAGCACTGTTCATAATAGCAAAGACTTGGAACCAACCCAAATTCCCATCAATGATAGACTGGATAAAGAAAATGTGGCACATATACACCATGGAATACTATGCAATAATAAAAAAGGATGAGTTCGTGTCCTTTGCAGGGACATGGATGAAGCTGGAAACCATCATTCTCAGCAAACTAACATAGGAACAGAAAACAAAACGCCACATGTTCTCACTCATAAGTGGGAGTTGAACAATGAGAACACATGGACACAGGGAGAGGAACATCATACTAGGGGCCTTTCCAGGGGTAGGGGGAGAGGGTAGGGATATCATTAAGAGAAATACCTAATCTAGATGATGAGTTGATGGGTGCAGCAAACAACCATGGCACATGTATACTTATGTAACAAACCTGCATGTTCTGTACATGGATCCCAGAACTTAAAGTATAATAAAACAAACAAACAAAAACCAAATATCAAAAGCGCCTTTCTTCTAGATTTCTTGATAACAGCTTTAAAAAAAAAAAAAATTGCAGGGGATTTCATTGAGGACTGAATTGAAAAGGAATTGAAGGAGATATTTTAATGTGGAAAAAAACTTTAGAGAAAAACTTATTCCTTTGAGCTTTTTTTTTTTTTTTTGATTGTGTATAATCTGCTCCTATGATGTTAGTGGGCATCATAGTCAACAAAATTTCCTGTGAATTCTATTCTGCCTGACTTATGTCATCTTGGTATATCAAGAAAGCCATATCTATCAAAGGTGTTCCTGGATGAAGTATGAAATTGGACTTTGCAATTTGGTGACAAAATGATGCTACATTTTAGATCATTTCAGGGGAAAAATTGGTCATACTTAGACTGGGTACAGTTTATTGTACTATTATGAATGAAAATACTAGGAATCCACTAAATTCTGATTTCTTTCACTTTTAGCCTTTATGTATTGTTTTGTATCACACATGTTCTTACCTATTATAACTATTATGATTTTGATGAATAAAGAGATTATCTAATATTGCAAACCCAGTACAATTTAGGTATCTTACTGATGGTTAAATTACTGACTGTTAAATGAATGAGTCATTGAATGCTACAAAGTAATTCTGTATACAGAACAAAATTCAGCAATTTTTAAGGCATAGCTCTTGTATTGTTTTCCTGCTCTTATATAGATCATAACTTTAGAGGAAGCACTAAAACCAATGAGGGAAAATTCCCTTACAAAAAGTCTCCCACTTGTTAGAATCTGAACAAATCCTTGACCAGAGGATTCTTGCCACAGATAAATTCTAGGATCATTACTTTGGACTCACCTTTAAGGAGTGTGGAGTGAATAGCACAGGTTCTATTTTATCCTCTGTCCTCGTTTGGAGGTTTCGCATGAAGCAAATTTTAATTTCCGTGAAATGGAATCTTCCGACTTGCACATAGGATGGATGTATATAGAGTTATTCACAAGCTGACATTTGTCTCTTTCGATGGTTCAGTGATGTTTTACTTTGACATGACTCTATTTCTTCTTGTTTTCACGTGTGCGTGTGTATGTGTATGTGTATGTGTATGTGTATGTGTATGTGTATGTGTGTGTGTGTTGAGGGGAGACTGGGTTTCTGATCTCAGAAATTCTTTGCTGGGCTTTCTTATTTTTCCCTTTATTTCAGTTTCACATGGTTTATGAATCCTTTACTCACACATTTTCTTTACCCATTTGAAGTAGAATATCAACAAAAAGCATTCAAAAGAATTACTAATAAAAGACATTATAAAATAGTTTTAAAAATTCAATTCAGTATGTGGTTTGCAGACAAAATGAGGATCTGATTTATATTCTCCTTAAAAGAATGAACTACTCTTGAATTTGACAGTAGCAGAGCAAAACCATGATAAGATAGAGAGAAAAAAATTAAAGGGAAATTTTTCATTACTTCCAGTTTTCTTATCCTTGATCCAGCCTTCCAGAACAAATGTAATGCAATATTATCTTTTTGGTGTGGTCATGTTTCTTCCTAATTGAAATCTACAATTGTATTATGGTTACATTTAGATAGATTTCATCAAATCCTACCCTGCTTTCAACATTGAGATCCAAGTTTATATCTCAAACCCATTATGTACTGTATGAGAGTCCAGCCACTAAATAGATGGATTATAGTGATCATGACACTTTTCTTTTTAAACACAGAATATCAGGTCTTCTATTGTTGACACTTCTTGAAGATAATTGGGAAACCGGGTTGCTATTTGGTCCAGTGGGTAATGAAAGGCAAGGTGACTTATCCTCCACAGACTTGCAGGTTTCCAGGTATTTGTTGGACTGTAGCCCCCGAGGGTAGAATTTTTAACATATTTTTTCCTAAATGGAACATTTTCTATCAAATGAGCTAAATTGCCTCTAATATCTTCATGACTATTTTATTCCATTCCATTGTAGACTGGACAATTGTCGGTGGCTGTGGAATGACTTTGCCCTTTTGTCAGTAGATGAATGAAAATTAGACCAGACTAAAGAGACATGCTAGTGGGTGTAAACATTCAAAAACAAAAATTGCTTAACAAGAATCAAAGGTAGTAACCATTTTCAAAAGCTGCAATTCAGCAAGAGACATTTGAAGTCTGGAAAGGATGCACTGGTCATATAGTAATGGAAAGTGTAGAAAACTTCAACATATTCGTGGTTGGATTCTTCTTCTTTGTGAATAATGCATAGTGTTAGCAAAATATTCTTTCTTGTGTAATGGAAATAACAATTGTCTTCTTCTTCCAATTTTTATAAAATTTCTAATAGTAGCCAAATAACTAGCTATTTATGCCTCATCCTTCACCATATAGTTTTAATCCCTGGACACAAAAGTATGGTTTACCCAAAGGTGTATGAACAGGAAGAGATTCATATAGTATAGAGACACAGAAAGCCTGTAGATTAGGCTCTAGGTTTTGCATGCACCATCTTGTCTCTGTTCTCTTGAAGATGTGCATGGTTTATCAGGGTTTGGCAGGTGGAACCTCACCACCTGGGTGTGGAGCCAGAAGATAAGATGTTCTCAACACTCATAAATTTCCATTCTGCTCCGAGTGAGGGATGATTCCACATTAAAACGACAGTAGTATATTGCCTGTGATAGACATTTGGTTTAGAAATATTAATTATAATGAGAATTATTTATTTCTGCTCTGAATTATTTTTACTTTTTTGCTTGATAGTATTTGTTTTATACAAAATAGGTACATACTCTGTTTATAGTACATGATTTTAAAGTGACATTTAGAATGCATATCCAAGTTCTATTTTAGCGGGCTTTCATGATCAGTGCTGTGGTTATAGTTGTGAAATTGTGGCCTCTAGGTGGCAGCATTTCAAGTCTTTAAAATACATATTTTCAAGTATACCAAAAATGAGGTGTTTCTGAATGTGGCTAGTGATATTTTAGGGGAAGTGTGGTAAGAAGGCCTAATTTGCTGAGAAAAATCAAGGACTGGTTGAATTTTTAGGACACATTTGTCATCAATAAAAATGCAATTGGCAGGAAACCAACTGACTGCCCACAAATAAAAGAAGTTTGTGTTTTTGTTCGCAGCTGGGCTTTCCAAGGATTGACAGTGTGAATCTCCATACACCATACTCTCTAGAGTGCTGGTGGAAAGAAAACCTCCTCCAGTCATTTTTCTCAGAGTGTGTGAGTTCAAAGAGAATTCTCTGCTGCAGTGGTCTGTGTGGCTTCCTAAACAGGGACATGGCCCTGGGCTGCATGCCCAGAACTGTATCAGATTGGCTGTCTGTCATTATAAGAAAATATTTATTAACTGCTTATTATATGCCAGCTACATACTTACTTTACATAAACTTATGGATTCATTCTTCATGATAATCTTAACAAGTAGCTACTGCTATTCTCCATTTTGCAGATGAAATACTGAGGCTCAGAGACTTTGCCCAAGGTAACACAACTGGCAAGTGGCAGCACTGGGATTTGAACTCAGCCAGGCTTACTCCACAGATTTTTTCTTATCTACCATGCTAGACTGTAGAGTCCAAGCCAGGGTAAAGGCCTAGATAGAGAGAGCAAAGTACAGCAGCAGGTATAGTGTGGCTTTCTTGGGCTTAGGGGAGAAATGTCTTTATGTTCAAGGTTTTACAAAGAGTTCTTCTGAAGACTTTGAGTCTACTTTCTGACCTGGCGTTTCAGTTCAACTCAGCACACATTAATCGAGTGCCTCTTATGATCTAGAAATCGTGCAAGGCATGAAGCACAGAAAGACAGGTAAGGTACAGATAAGACTTTACCCTAAATCTTAGAAAGATGCTCTTTATTTTACAAATGTCCTTAGATGACAATTCTCTGCCAACATTCTTGAAGCAGCAGAATGACACAGTGAAGATGCAAAGCTCCAAATGCATGCTTGTTCTGTACTGGAGGTTAGACTTCCTTTCTGATCCCCTCTCAAGTCATTCAGTGAATTACAACAGATGCCAACATCAGATGAATCCGATTCATAGTGTCTTCTCTGGCTGTCTGCAGCAGGCTATGTTTGCTGGAAACTGCTTATTACCCTGCTGGCTTAGTGATGAGCTTCTCAGACCACAAATATGCAATAACTTTAAAGAAAGAAAAAAGTAAACTTTCTTCTTCCACTCCTGTATTTTAGATTATTTTTGACTCCTGACCTGTTCTCTAAAATAGCAAACACCATATAGAAAAAGCTATCAGCTGATAAATAGTTACACAAAAAAAGACGTAGCAAAACTGTATCCCTAGCAACGAAGGCATCATCTGAAATGATATTTACTATCAAATTTCCCAGATTACATGTAACAAATAAATGAAAACCTCATACCTTAACTGTTTAGCAGGAATTGCAACTTGATTCTATGCCCATTTTTTACTAGCGACTAGGAGCAATTGATTAGGGAGCTCAGAAATTAGAAATGTGAAAAGAATATACTTGCGCTTAAGCAATTTGTTCATAAAATGGACTTTAAAAAACTTATTATTTCCATGTCTCTAAAAGCCATAGCTAAATAGTAACCTTTCTGGAAGAGATTGCTTGGGGCCATGCCATTGGGGGAAACCCAAGCACTTCATAATAATAATAACCATTGAACTAATATTCAATCAAGCTGTATACTAAGCTCATGCACCATCTCATTCAATCCTGCTAAACATCTATTTTACAAAGAAGGAACTCAGGCTCAGAAAGGTTACCTTTCCAAGATCATATAGCTGGTTGTGATAGAGTAGAGTCACCAACCTGGGAGGCTTGTCTAACAAAACTATGCTCATGCCTACCTTCCCATCTCTCTGACAAAATCATTTTACATTTACTCATTGACTGTACTTAGTGCCCATTCATTCAGTATATTGGAACGATAAGCCTTTACTGACTTCCTGAATTTTTGTGGATTTATTGTGGGAAATAAGTTTATTTCCCAATTTTATACTCTCACTGCTCCAGATACTTTTTTCTTTCATGACTTGTCACGTTGTCATTTTGCAATCATTTGTGTGGTGATTTCATTAGTGTCAGTATTAGCTATTTATTGGTATAGCAAATTACTCCAAAACTTTGTGGCTTAAAGCAATAATAATGACTTATTTTCTCTCTTGGCTTCTATGGGTCAGGAATTCAGATAGGGCATGCAGGGATGCCTTGCTTCTACTCCATGATGACTGAATCCTCAGCTGGGACTGGAATCATCTAGAGACTTGCTCACACAAATGTCTGACAGTTGATGCTGCCTGTCAGCTGGGTGTCTAGCAAAGGCTTTGGTTGGAACATCTATACATAGCCTCAGCATCTGTCCTGGGCTTTCTCACATAATGGCTGTCTCCAAGGGCAGGTACCCAAGACAGAGGTGGAGCACTAAAGAGGAAACTGCATTACCTTGTTTGTGAAAGGGAGGAATGGTATAATTTTATTGAGGTATAATTTGCATACCATATAAGTCACTTATTTTAAGTGTAACATACAATTCAACGTTCCCACTTGTGCCAGATATGATTTTATTTACGCAATTTTGGTAAGCTGGTGCACACGTTTCTTGCAGTTATTTTCTTTCCTGTTGGAAGGGCTGTTGACTCATCTGTAGATTTTCTATTGCATGGTTTTCACATTTTTTAATCTTTCATTTGTGGTTTCTCAGTCTTAACTCTGTCTTGTCTTAACACAGAGATTCTACCTTTTGCTTGCTCTTGGGTGCTTACTTTTATCCATGGCTTTTGGGTATTTTTCTGTTTTTAATACCTGCCCCACATTTAAACTACCATTCTTATTTGGTCTCTGGCTTCTGATCATTTTTGGGTATAGCACATTCCCTTTGTTGTTTGGCACTCTAGACTCTAGCCTTTTTTCCTTTCACTCTTTGCTTTCATTCCTGCCTCCGTTATAGCTCAAGGTCTTAGAGTTTGTTCTTAAGTGGTATAAAAATGGTAAAGTATACAGGAAAATAAAAGCATAGATATTTTTCAAGGTTTATACCATTGGCATTCATGTGAATGGACACATAATTAAATAAATATCTACTCATGTTAGGATTAACGATAAAATGAAGAAAATTGGGTATTCTTGAGGTACTCCGTAAGTCACTTTGACATCTCTGACGATGGGATAGCTTATTTGAAATGGGATCCTTGATTGGAGAAAAAGTATTTTGGGTTCCTGGGCACCATTCTCCTACACACACATATTCTGTATGTTTGTCAAGAACTTTCTTTACACGTGTGAGTAACCCAAAAGTAGTCATGCAAAATAACTGATAAATGTGGCTTCTGCTGTTGCAGGGCAAGGAATTTCAGGTGTAGACACTATTGATTCATTGCTCTAAACAATTCCTCCCACTTCATTGCAAACAAAATGCTAAATTCTGATTTTGTTCAGGTATATGACTGAAATGTGAGCAGGAAAGGTGGAGTTAATCTCACACTCCCTAGCTCTAGGGAATAAACAATGAAGTGAAAGCCTACACTCCTCCTTTATCCCTTGGGAAGCGTGGTATGGTGGCGTGAGCTTGGAGGTGCTGCAGCTATTTTGTGACCATGAGGGGAGAACCAACGAAGTAGCAGGGAAGCCAACCTAGAGCTCTGACTGTTTTTTTTTTTTCTTTTGAGAAGAAACTTTGCTTTTTTTCTCCACCTGATCTCAAACTCTTGGGCTCAAGCAATCCTCCTGCCTCAGCCTCCTGGGCAGCTAAAGTAACCAACTCTGAAACTTCTTCTCCAAGGAGTCTTGGTAAGTGAGACACTAAAGTGTTATTAGTATTTAAGCCACTTTCACATATTTTGTTACTTGAAGCAGAAGTGCTCCTAAATGACACAATTCCTAACTGTGAAAAGAACAAATCATATTTACCCCTGTTGGCAACAGAATAAATGTATACAACTAATTGCTCTCATTAACAATCTTGCTATATGCTGTACATTATTCCTAAGATTATTATAATTTATAATTTTTCCTTTGGAAATTCAGAGCTCATAATAGCGTTTGACACTTCTAGACACCTGAGGCCATGATGACTCTGTGTTAAAGAAATATTAAATTAAGATTATACATAAAAATGGTTTACCCAAGTTTTAGAATGTATGCTTTCATATATTAAAGGAGATAGGGAGAAAACTCTGAAGATCTGAGGAGAGGATTTAGGAAACAGAAATGTTTGGAATTGGAAACTATAACATATCTCTATGGCAGGAGCACAGACTGCTAGGCTAGGGATCATTTTGTACTGCCCAATTTTGTGTGCAGGACACCCACTGGAATCAATCAGAGTCATACCCCAAAATCGATGGCAGATCTTGCCCTGAAACTGTAAATGAGGAAAGCTGAAAAATCCGAGCTATTTCTTGATATATGTCAGGGAATGCAGCAGGCTTTGGGGAGGTCAGATGCTTGATGGAAACGAATGTGCTTGAAACTCTAATATTGCTGGATAAATTAACAAGAAAGCAAGAATCCTATTCATTGTCTTTCTTTAAACTTGGAATGATTTGTTATTTTTTTAAAAAGGCCTCCAGCACTGCAATTATTATTTTTTCCAGATGGTTGAGTATTTTAATGAATAATACTCAGTCTTTGAAGAAATGGTATGAAATTAGACATTTTTCTTTCCAATAGTCTCAGAAAAAAATTTCTTTTCTTTCAGGCCTAAACTAAACCTGTGCACCAGAGGCTCAATTCTGTGCATGCTCATTTCTGGAACCGAAATGTTACGTGAATAAGTGCTGCACCAGCCACTTTATGGGGAGTCTCCTTGACTACTAGAAATAGTATAAAGAAGGCAAGGCGGAACATCTGGCAACGTTAAGTGTCAAAAATCCATTTTCAAAGCCTTTTGTCAGGGGGTTCAAGGGAATAAATAAAAATGTTCTTCTAAGTCCTGGTATGATTCTATACGTTAAGCAGAAGTTGTGATTTATGAAGGAGAAGAAGACTTTAATCAACTAGATAAACGAAACAGAATCTTGCTCAAAGTCGGTGTTTATTAGAAGTTTGTCTTATCAGTTGTAACTGGAGAGGGAATTTTTAAACATTTTGCTTTCAATCTTCAGTCTGAACCAGGCCAACTCTGTAATTTATAATCTTATCATTTAGGGGGTAAGTGGTTACTGTGTTTTTGTTGTCTCTTCCTTGTGGGACACTTTTCATCATTTTTATTAGCATTTTATCACTCCATAGCATGTATTAAGTTAGTATGAGAAATTTACATTATACATTATTTTAGGGTCTACAATATGAGATCTAAGGCAATTCTGAGAAAAAGTAAAAGTATTAAAAATGATCTAAAGTTTTTTTGATCACATGAAAGTTATAAGAGATGCTTAGTGGATAAGAGCAAAGGTGTAGACAGTCTAATATTTGTGGATGTAGCCCTCAAGAAATTTGCAGAATGTGTGACTTCTACAGTACTGTGTGGAATCTGGGACTTTAGAGATCATGTATTCAGCTCTTTCTCTTACATATGAAGAACTGGAGGAGCTCAGAAAAAGTCCATTATCTTGTCCAGCACCATACTTTGGGTTAGTGAAACAGGAAGAGAGCCCACATCTTCTGACCCTTGTTCAGAACAGAAGTCTTTAGACTATGTCATAATATTAATCTCAAATGTCTCTAAATTTATCCAATACTCCACTGGAGGTCTATCATTTTATAATTATCTGTAGCCTTGTTTTTCAAGAACATTTGCGGGGTTACGGATTCCATTAAATTAACACATCAGTACACAAAATTTGCATCTGTTATTTTTGTCCTAAAACAGCCTCATTAAAATTTCCAGCTTACTTCTGGTTTCAGTGTTTTGGGATTTAGTAAATTATTGTGCAATATATTTATACTCTTTATAATATTGCTTCTCTCGGTTTCAGTGTGTTTATCAGAAAATGTTGCTATAAATGATCTCTAAGGTCCAAACCTGGAATTCTATTAATCTATATACAATTTCTATTTATTCTGTGGTTAAAATCTCCCTGGTATTAGTATGTTATTGTGTTTCTTTCATTGGAGGACAAAAGCTTTCTTTGTGTTTACTAACATAATTTTAGACATGAATGGCTAGAAATATTTTTGGCAAGCTTCTGCTTCATCCCTGAGTTAAACTGGGGTTTAAGACTGACCAGGAGAGTAACACCACTATAGTCTTTTAGAATGCCAAGAAGTCTGGATTAAAAGTAAGTTCCCTGAGCTAGCCGCTGTCTTTCATGTTCCTTAGTGCAGGTCTCTCTTTCTGATCTCACAGTCCTTGGATTCTCAAGTGCTAGTGATGCAGAACCATTGCTCATTCTACCTTCTCCCACACCCCCCCCCCCACCCACCTGCCTGTACTTACTGAACTGCCCTAGGGCATGTAAGCTATGGCCTCATTCTCCAAAGTTCCTAGGGCCTTAAAGTCCTCTGTTGTTCAGAGCTCCTAGACATGTCATTCTAGTGGTACCGGTACCAGATAGATGCTCAAAGACTTGTGGTCAGGTTGTGGTCTTGGGCCTGCACTAATTGGCTATGAACATAAATTATATCAACTGTAGGGCGTGCAGTGGGAGTCAGTGCTGCAGGAACTGTGGGCCCTGGTTTTTCTAATGTGTCAGTGTCAGTGTGAAGGTGACTATACTGATGATGAGGGCGAAGAGAACCAAATAGTAAACACTACTGGGGAAAACTTGAAATCTGTGCTGATGAATATAAAACAAGGAGGGGAAAATCAAGGTTTAATTTGGCTATGCAAAAAAATACTAATTACTTTTGTGACCTAATTTTAACTTAGGTTTATTTGTTGAGCAGCAAATTAATAATTGTGTATATAGCTAAATATGTCACATAAATTCTACTGTAAGTTTTATTGACTCCATTTTTCAATTTTACTCTTGTATGCTCATTCCCTAACTCGTGCAATGGGATTGTTTCAGATCTTAACAAAAAGTTAAATTACATCCTAAGTTAATGGTGAACTTAAAGGATTTGTGTGAATGTTAATGAATGCCCACCTAGTAACTGTCAGGTACATACAGGTAGATCTTGTGAAGCATTTTGGAATGGGGGACTTAAATCAAACATTATTCTTTGAAGAATTTTTTTAATAATAACATTTCTTGTTTGTTCCTACATGTTCATTGATAAAGTAATGAAAAAAAAAGAGTAGTTCTTTACGCATAATTGCAAGATAGAAAGATAAGCAACAGTAACATTTTGGTGTAAAATTTATGAATCTTTATACACACACACACACACACACACATTTTTGGGGAGAGCAAAATTGCTCTCAACATTCTATTTCCTTTGTTTTTACTTTAAGTATTAGCTTTTCTGGGTTAATGAGGGTATTGCCATAACTAATTTCATTCACCCCCAGCTCTATAAATCCTTATTTCATTTTCACTTGTTTTTGTACATCAATATAAAAATTATTTTTAATTCACTATTTCATACCTAACAATGTTTTGTGAAAATTTTCATGTTATTAAATATGACTCAATATTATTTAATGGCTTTGTGTTATTCTATTGTGTGTTTATATATATATCATAATATTTTTCCAATCCTTTTTTAAACATTAAAGGCTACTTTAAAATTTTTCCATGGCTATATTTTATGCTGTTATTGTCCTTGTACATAAACTCTTTCACACACGTCTGATGATTCGTGTAGAGTAAATTCCTAAGTGTGTAATTTATAGGTCAAACAGCCTCCCAAATTTAAGTTTTTATAAATACAATGAAAATGACCTCCAGAAATGATGTACCAGTTTATATACTTCTGAATTTTAGCTTAGCATATTATTAAATATTTATTAATCAAGTTTAATATGATAGCACATTGTTTTAATTTGCATTCCTTCCTTTAATAATGTTTTCATATACTTACTAATCACTTGTACTCTTTTGTACATTTTTGTGATTATTAATCTTCATTATTCATTCCTTTACATATTAACTTTTATTGTAAGTATTACAAATTTATTTTCTTTTGTTCCTTAATACACTAGCTGTGTAATCTTGGGACAGTGATTTATCTTGCCTGTATCTCAGTGTCTTTAAAGTAGGACTGAATAATCCAGAGCACTTCTTAGGTTAATGTGTTCTGAATCTAAAAAGTGGCTCAGATTTGGGAACTGAGTGGAAGTGTAACATTTTGTTGGGCTGACCACCCTCAGTTTCCAGCTCTTCCATTGCTACCTTTTTCTGATTGTAGACATTAAGTAGCACCATTGTTAGTCGCATGTCTGTTTTTCTCCTCAAGGCACAAAGCTCTCTTAAGAAATCCCTGAAAGTCAAAGCCTCTAGATTACCCTCTGACCTTGCCTGTAGTTAAGGTGTTTCTGGTGGCTTAGTATCACTACCTGAACTGTTATTTTTTGTTACAGGGTCCTCTCTTCCCCCACAGACATGAATGAACCCAGCTCTATGACCACCTTTCTCATAACCAGCCCCGGCCGGCAAAGGCAGCCACCACAGAGCTTCTTAGTGATGTATCAGCGCATTCCTGATGGACAGTGTGTTACTTGCTGTTCCATTCTCCCAGTGAAACATAATTCTGTGGTCAGTATTCTGATCTTCCACGTCTTGTCTAGCATTCCCACTTCTCTCAGCCTCTTTCTTCTTTCCTCTACCACCTGTCAGGTGACTCTGACATTTCCACCTCACTCAGCACGGGCTGTCACTTTCCTCAGATTTCCAAGAGCCACTCTGGCAACAAATGTACCCACTCCGTGAGGTTCCTGCCAGGTGGTTAAATCTTATGTCTGGAGGAATTGATGCAAGTCAATACATCTTTGTTTATGCAGTCGTATATACCAGCCTTCTTGACCAAGTCCCCTGTAAATGCAATACCAGAGGCACTCTCCTGTCTCTCACTGGTAAGAGATAGATATTTCTTGTAGCTTCTTTGGTTTATAGCGTACTTCCTTATCAGGCTTAACATGTACCCATGCAGGTTATGCTCAGATTTATTCTAGTTATAAAGCTGCTATCCAGGAGAGAAAGTAAGGACATCTCCCAAGAGGAATACCCGTGTTTTTTGCAGGGGTGGAGCCTCTACAGCATCTCCAGTGAAAGGATTCATGTTTGTGTTTCATGGTTTTCTACCCAGGGCCCTGATCCTAGGGCAACACATCTTCCTCAACTGAGTATTGAATCATCTGTAGGTCTCTGTGATTTAACTTTCCAGATCTGCAATCCGCTGCTCACTAATGTCTTGTCTTCCATTTTGTAAGCTATTAAACAGGCTAATGGCTTTCACACTTAGCCTTTAACTTCACGACAGCCCTCAGTTTCTTGTTATTCTTTTGTAGTTTATTCCTTTGTAGCAGGAACCTCCAATCTCTGTCGTCTTTACAGATATTGCTGCCCTTACAGCAATATCTGTACCAATACAGACATTGATACCTAAAGGTCTTCCCAAGGTACTGTTGGTGACCTTTAGCAATTCAGCATTCTGATGCCAAGGGCTACCCTGCCTCATATACCACACAGGATGGCACCCTTTTAATGAGGCAGTGAGTGAGCTAGTTCCCACACCCCGTCAAACTGTTTTTCTTGGACCACAAGTGGCAGGCACCATTTGTATTTGTTCAGATGCTCAAGAGGCAGTCACCAAGAAAGAACTAGACATGTATTAGTTTCATTTGGCTGCTCTAACAAATGACCACAAATTTAGTAGTTTTAAACAACACATTTATTTTAGTTCTGGAGGCCAGAACTAAAATCAGTTTCTGTCTGAAATTAGTTTCACTGGTCAAGATAAAGGTGTCAGAAAAGAAGCACTCCCTCCAAAAGCTCTAGGGGAGAATCTTTTCCTTGTCTTTTCCAGCTTCTGCCAGCTGCTGGTGTGCCTTTGTATCACCAGAGTCTTAAAATCTCTCTCTCTCTCTCTCTCTCTGTCTCTGCTAGTCCTCACTGTAAACCAAAAATAGAATTCTAAGACCCGCAACCATCTGAATGGATCCCTCCTCTCGGCCAAGGGCATTCCAAAGCTAACTTGAAACACTAGCTTAGGCCATGATGGGAAAGGGCAGTGGAACAGCCCTCATTATACCCTCCTCCCTTTTGGAATTCAGGGCCAACTAGCCAGCATTAACATTAAAATAGAGACCTTAAGACTGATAGAACAGATTCTTTAAATCCGATAAGAAACATTTACAATCTATTCTCTCTGAAGCTTGTTATCTGGAGACTTTATCTCTATGATAACAATCTTGGTCTTCACAGCCCCTCATGGTAACCCATACATTTCTTTTGATTCCAGGTCTTTAGATAATAGCTCAACAATGGCCAATCAGAAAATATTTGAATCTACCCATGACCTGGAAACCACCCACTCCCTCTTCCAGTTGTCCCACCTTTCTAAACCAAACCAATGTACATCTTACATGTATAGATTGACATCTTATGTCTCTCTAAAATGTGTAAAACCAAGTTGTTGCTTGAACATGTTAGGCACATGCTCCCAAGATTTCCTGAGGGGTGTGTCACAGGGCATTTGTTACTCATATTTGGCCTAGAATATCTCTTCAAATATTTTACAGAGTTTGAGTCATTTTATGGGCATCACATTGCCTTCTCCTTTGTTTATATTTATGTCAAACTTCCCTCTGCCTCTCTCTTATAAGGGCAGTTGTGCTAACTGCCCTTTAGAGCCTGGCCAGGTAATTCAGGATAATCTCCTCATCTCAGGATCCTCAACTAATCACATATGCAGAGATCCTTTTCCCAAATAAAATACATTAACAAGTTCTAGGAATTATGACCTGATATCTTTGGGGGGCTACCACAACATGCAAGGGATTTATTGGGGAAAATAGCTCTGAAAATAAGGGAGAGAACCAGAGAAGATGGAAAAAGCCTTCAATGCGGTTCTGACATCTCTGAAATGGAGTGACAAGGAAGGCGCAATGTATATAAAGAGTTTCAGACTGCAACAGAATTTCTGAAAAGTTTTGTCCAGTCTGATGAAAAGTCCTTGAGCCAAAGTGTTTCATTTAAAAAGTCTCGTGTCTTCAGGAATGAGCCTGCATCAGTGTGCCCACTGTGTAAAGTCATTGACTAAATGTAGCCCATTGGAAGTGTGGCCTGGGCAGGCGGTGGTGGTGGAGCCAGAAGGGCAAGAGCTTGAGCTGTCAGTCATTTACACTTCCCACAGCAGTAAAGCTGAGCAATAAATTTTCATGGCCATGACATCCATCCATGTACCTCTCCATCAGATCTTGTTGTCACCAAACTTCACATTTCTAAAGGTCACTAACCAGCTGTCCAACCTATTAGCCATTAACCAATAATTAGTTTAGATTTATACTTTTCTATCTTCCCTTTTATGCTCCATAGATTATGCCTGAAGTTCTGCTCAGTGGATTTCCTTCCACTACTCTCTTTCCTCAAAACCCCTAAGCAGGAAGGACTATGATAAAACAGTGTTAAATTCTTGGCTGGTGAAAGAACACCTTGTGGAGTTATCCTTAAGCAAGACCTGTGCTTTTCCCTCCTCTATCTACCTGCTTTAAGGAACCACTTATGAGTCCATAGATGTTGATGAGGGAAAGGTGTCAAGGCAATCAGGGTATGTCCCATGGAGTCTGATTCACTGGCTCATGTGATTTACTTAGACTCTCTAGACCATCTTCAACCTGGTCCTGAGTGTACCATTTCAGTTGAAATGTGCAATGCTGCTACACATCTCCAACTTTACAGTTTGGCACATTAAATAAGGTCCAGCTCATGATGGAAGTCCTGGTTCTGTAATTCATGGTGTAAGGGCTAGACACCTTGTGACTATGGAACCATGGATTCCCATCATGATGTCTTGTGCCTCTGTCAGACCCAGTTCCAGGTGGAGATTTGGTTTCAAAGGAAGGATAGTTGTTGGAAGAAAACAGCATGTCCTTTTCCCCAAATCCTAAGAGTCTGTGTTGTGATGTTTCTATTAATCCTTCTCTCTACCAAATACACCTCAAGTATCATCCAGTATGCTTGCTCATAAAGCCTAAATGACAAGGCCACTCACCCCACAGCTTTGTGCTCAATGTTGAGCCTTTTCTTGCCTGGGAACCCATTTAAAGCTGGGTGCTTTACATGTTACCTTTCACATGGATTGGGGCAGTGCACCCAAATGTTGTATATATTCTCTACAAAATTTAAAAAGGTCTACCAAGCACTGTGCCTCTTTCTTCACAGTGGGATTGCCAAGTGCAGCCAAACTTTCTGTCATTTTAGAGAGGTGATCTTCTATGTGCAAGTCTTCTATATATAAAACGTCTTCTATGTGCAAGTCTCTGACTTTTATGGAATTTATCTCACCTCCCTCTGGCATGCATACATCTTTCAAAAGCATCTATTTTTTGCTACTTCCTGATCACCAGGTCCCATTAGCATATTACCATCAGTGTAAAGAACCAGTATGATGCTTGTGGAATATCAAGGCAATCAAAGTCCCTCTAGGATATATTAAGACTGAGAGCTGGAGAGCTGACATAGCTCTGAGTTAAAAGAGTGAGGGCAAATCGTTTCTAATTTTCTTGATTCTTGTTATAGAAAAGAAAATCTTTGCTGGGTAAACGACTGCATAAAAGGTGCCAAGGGCAGTGATGATTTGCTCCAATGGTGACACCACATTTGAAATAGCAGCTGCAATGGGTGTCACAACCTGGTTCAGTTTATGATAATGTATAGACATCCCTGAACATACATCTGTCTTTTGCACATCTAAATAGGGGAGCAAAAAGAGGATATAATAGAAATTTTCACCTCTTCACCTTTCATCACTTTGATGGTGGTATTATTTTCTGCAACATTCAGGGATGGATGTAGTATTGCTTTAAATGAGGTGAGACTGGGGAATGGGGAAACTGGTAGAGAGCAATGAATCTGGCTTCTTACAGTAACAGCTCTGACACCACTGATTACAGAACCAATGTGCAGAAGAAAATAACCACAGAATGGGTGTACAGTCACAGTGGATCTACTGTGGATGGACTAAAACCAAGACTCCATCTATCATCTGACCTCCATCTATCACCTGACCTCCACAAGACTCTACTGTTTGACAAGGGTAGCCTTTCTGGTCTTTGTGGGTCAACATCAGGTCAGAGTAGTATCTTTCAACATCTGAATATTTACTTGCCTTTTCTCAGTGTACAGTTACCCTGGTACCCAGCCATGTGTTTCTTTGGAAAAGGCTTGGAAGAAGAGTTTTAATAAACATCTGTGGCCATGTGCAGGGTCTTCTTCAAGTTCTCCAATTAAGGGATTGGGGGATCTGAGAGCTAGAATTGGCTAAATGGTCTTGTAATCCCATTCCAGTGACTCATATCAAGTTTTTGCCACTAGACTTAGAATTTTTTCACAGACACATGTCAAACAGTATTTTGATAGCTGCCCATTTATTTTATTCCTAGGGATCTTCATACTCAATTAGCTACCACCAGAGATCCCGTTAGGTTAAAACACTTTGATTACTGCTCCGCCCCATTGGCTTATTATGGTAATTGCACACAGCTTGTCGCTGATGATTAAAGACTGCCACCTGGTTTCTATCCATCTGGAAATGAAACCAGGGAGCCTAATTTTATGAAGGCATCTGCAACCATCATCTCTAGCCTAAAAAGAACGGCACCATCAAACTTTTTAAGAATGTTGCAGAATGGGTGCAGTGGCTCATGCCTGTAATCTCAGGACTTTGGGTGGCCGAGGCAGGTGGATCACTTGAGGTTAGGAGTTGGAGACCAGCCTGGACAACGTGGTGAAACCCTATCTCTAATAAAAATACCAAAATTAGCCAGGTGTTGTGGCATGTGGCTGTAATCCCAGCTTCTTGGGAGACTGTCGCTTGAACCCAGGAAGCAGAGTTTGCAGTTAGCTGAGATCACCCCACTGTACTCCAGCCTGGGCAACAGAGTGACTGCATCTCAAAAAAAAAAAAAAAAAAAAAAAATCAGAATGTTGGTCTTCTCCCCCGCCCCCTGCATTTCCTAATATCTTGGTCAAGGGGATGGCCTCCTGATTACCAAGAGGAATGGCTAGATTTGGCTAAGCAGATCGCCCATAGTAGTTTCATTTCAACATTATCTCCCAAAACCTCCACACTCACTCTGTCCTCTGTAGAATGCCAATTTCTGGCATCTATCTTTATCCTCTCTTTGTGTCAGCCACTATTAAGTCCACACTTTAAATTTTATCCAGCATTTCCAGGTATTTTGTATTTGGAAACTTTTATGATTATATATATTTATAAATTGATTTAATATATTTAAACTTTTATGATTATATATATATTAACAGTATATAAATATATAATATTTTATATATAATTAAACATGTTCATATTTATATTTTACGATAGGGGGTCTCACTATTTTTCCCAGTCTGGTCTTGAACTGCTGGCCTCAAGGGATCCTCCCACCTCAGCCTCCCAAGTAGCTGGGATTACAGGCATAAACCACTGTACCCAGATCTTTTCTGGTTATATATTCTGCCATGGTACAAGAAATGCATTATTTCTATGATTTAAGGTTAATATTTATATTATTTTGAATGCCATCTACAGTTCATTATTTTATATATAAAATATATATATAATAAGGGTCTACATAATGACTGTAATAAGGGTCTTGTTACGCTTTATCTGTTAAATATTCATTACCATATTTTTAGTATTGTTTAACGTTTTTGAGTATAACCTCCTATTATCAACTCACAAATAAATTTTTATCTTAGTTGCTTTCATGTTTTTATAAACCTCTTTGATTCTGCTCTGCATTCTAATGAGTTTCTTAGTATTGTCAGCCTACTTATTATCATTTCGACTACGTAAACTACTTTATTCCTCATTGCATATTTCACTCCAATTGCTATATTTTATATTTACAGTATCTTGAAATTTACATGTTCTTATTTTGTTTTTGTTTACTAGTCCTCAGTTTTCTGTTTTCTTCTGCTTTTAATTGAAGTGATGCCTTCATTGATCCCGTTGAATATTTGCAATGTATTTTAAAGTCTTTGTTAAACTATTTTATGGGATGAATTTCACCTGGAGTGAATTCCTATACCAGTTATTAATATTGTTGGTTGCCTTTCCTAGTGCTGGTATTTCTATTTTTTTATTGCTGTTTAAAAAGTCACCACAAATGAAATGGCTTAAATGACACATATTTATTATCCTACACTTTTCATGTTTTAGAAATGCAGGAACATCTAGATCAGAATCTAACCAGCTGCAATTAAGGTGTCCAGCAGGGCTGAAGCCTCCTCTGAGACTTGGAGTTCTCTTCCAAGCTCAAGTCACTGTTAGCAGAATTTATGTCCTTGCAGCTGTAAAACTAATGTTGGCTTGTTTCTTCAAGTCCAACAGGACATAGAAGCTTTGACTTCTTTTAAAGAACTCACCTGATTAAGTCAGGCCCATCAAGGATTATCTTTCTTTTCATGATCTCAAGTCAATTGATTTAACTTAATTATATCTGCAAAGTGTTTGCACCTTTGCCATATAATGTAACTTAATCACCAAAGTGCCATTAATCATATTCACAGGTTCTGCCTACACTCAAAAAGAGAGAATTACATAGGATATATCAACCAGGAAGTAGAAATCTTGAGTCATCTTAGAATTCTGCCTACCATAGATGTATCATGGATTATTTTTTGGCGGAATGTGACGTTAATTTTCAGTGGGAGATTTTTCTTTTCTTTGCTTTCTTTACCCATCTCTGAGAAATGGCATTGCTGCTGCCTCCACTCTGCCTCTTGATTCCTAATCCAAAACCAGGTCTTGAAATTTTTTAATGCTGATTTTCCACGATGATGTTTGGAATGCTGTAGACAGAGAAAAGTTGTGGGAGAGAGAAAGGTTGCTGGCCTTATGTCCTGATCAAGTGCTGTTCTAACTCTTCTGCCTCCCTAAATAGAACTACAATCCCAGGTGGCACTCTATAAGATTTTTTTCCTTATTTTAATAATAATAATATTTCTTTATTTTCTAGCTTTCTTTCAGGATTTGCAGCCAAACCCAGACTTTGGCTTCCAAAAAACATGAGCCTGGCACTGGTTTTACATGGAGGATGGCGGTCTTCTAGTTTCCTTTGTTCCCACTGTCAACTTCTGCTGCAGAGCCTACCCGTTCTGTACATTTGGTCTCTATTGATCATTGTGCTTTTCTGTCCATTTCTAGACCATCATAATCTTTAACTGTTAAGTTGTTTAATTTTCTTCTTTTAATATTATTTTCCTGCCATTTGTACATCTTTGGAACAGAGACAGTTTTCAAAGTGTGAACTCATTATGCCATTTTCAGCCAAAAGTCCCTCTGTGTGTTTTTTTTTCTTATGAAATGTATTTAGTTGGTTTTTATTTTTGGACTCAAATTAAGCATCTTTATGCTTTAAAGAGGTCTCAACATAAAATCATGAGGCCTATAAATTTAGAAAAGGTTATATTTATTTCTTAAGAAGGGTTGTAAACTGTAGGTTGGGAAGTGGGACTCTGTCAGGGACTGAAAACAAGCACTTCAAGGGAGGAAAGGTGAGACAGGAATTTATGCTGAAGGGGCTGGCTAAATATATATATTAAACAGGCTATAGGAATAGTTATTAATATTCATGATCAGGGGAATGTACACAGGAAAGTAAGGAAATATGTATGCTATGTATGTCTCATGTTCACTTTGGGGTGGAGACTTAACATTTAAATGTATTACAATTAGGCCTTACACATCAAAAGGTGAAGCAGGGACATGAAGGCACTCAGTGTGCATCTTCTGTAAACTTGCCAGAACTAGTCCGTGGTTGATGGCCTCTTACCAGTAGAAAGTTACTGAAATCAGTCTTGTCCAATCAAAGCTGTAGTTATGGCTTGTGGAACAGGGAAGGAGGTCAGTGTCTGGTGGTGAATAAGTTGTGATTGGTAATATATTGCTTATCTTGAAGCCAGTTTTGTTTAGTCGCTAGAGAAAAAGAGAAACCTTGTGGCAGTTAGCACACAGTTTATTAAGTATGGGGGATGGGAGTGTGACTTAACCCTTGCCTAGCATGAGCTTAGGTCTTTTTTATAATTTGGTATCTTATTGCCACAAGGAGTCTGTTCCATCATCAGTCTTATGATTTCTATTTTATTGTTAATGCTGGTTAGTTGCGTCTAAGCCACAAAGGGGCAGGAGTATAAATGAGGCATGTCTGGCTCCCTGTTAAGTCATGGCTGGGAACTCAGTTTTTAAGGTTTCTTTGGGGACCCATTGGCCAAGAGGGAGTCTATATGGTTGGTTGGGGGCCTTAGGATTTTGTTTTTAGTTCTCAGAGGGAATATAAGCCATTTACACATATTGCATAACAAGTAGATTTGGTCTTTTTGTTATATCAGCTATGCCTGAGAGTTTTGTTAGTGGGCGTGAAATGGCAATGAGAAATCTTATTCATGAGCGGTCTGATGACTAGGTTCCATCCCTCTGGATTGTTGTTTTTATTTTGCTCCTAGAGAATTTTTGAAATTAAAATACTTCTCCATTACTAGAAGAAAGTTGATTAAAAAAAAAAATTAAAACAGAGAATACAAGAAAATGTCTACATGAGATTTAAATGCAGGTTAAATCTTGATCTATGAAGAGTCTGCCTGAAGAGAGGTTAGCTGCTGTCTCTTCTCTAAAGACTTTTGTTGTGTGCAAGACAATGTGACTTATTTTACCTGTTTTCTCCAATTGCTACAAAGGGCTTCAAATTGTCTATTTCTTGGACCTGATGTGTTAAGGGATTATTAAAAAATAAACTTTTAATGTAGAATAATTTTAGATTTAAGGAAAAATTAAATACAAACACAATACAGAGAGATCCTGTTTCCTCTGAAGTTAACACCTTATATTGCCATGGTACATTTGTCAAAAAACTAATGATACTTCACTTTAACTGAATTCTAAACTTCATCCAGATATCACCATTTTTTCTCCTTTACTGTCTCAGGATCCAATTCAGAATGCCAGATTGCATTTAGTCATAATAAAGAGATTTAAAAAATGAAATCACATAGATTCAAATACATTTTATTTGACAAGTCTAAATCAAACTACAGCTGTGTCTAGGATAGATCAGTTCCAAACAGCATCAGTAGAGCAACAGTAGAGGCTACTGATGCTGTTTTTCATGGAGAAGCTTACTATTAGGGCCATGACAACATCACACTTAAGGAAATAATTTCCACTGGTTGCCCTGATACTGCGGAGGGCATTGAAAGTGGAGAAAAATAAAAACATCAAGGCATTGGTGTTATGTTTAGCTTTGCCTTCCAGTGGGTAAGGATTGGTCACTAATACAGAAAAGAAGTATCAGAAATTGAGGACGGGTCAAGCTCACCCAAAGGAGAGTCTCAAGATGGATAGCAGAGCCTTTAACGCCCCAGAGGGCTGGGCTCTCTAAACTGGTTTCCCTGACTACTGGAAGACTCCTATTCAGTGGAGCTGAATGGCCAATTGTTGAACATTTGGATAAGTGATTAAGGAATGTACTATATCTTAATACAAGGGTGTGCAGTCACTAAGGAGGCACACTCTGTTCAAAGGCCCATAAGTAAATTAAAGATTTTCATCATAAAGGTACAGCCTTATTTATCTGTGAAATCTTTCCTGCGTCTAATTTTGAGATTCTTATTATTAGTATCTAGGAGGGGTGGAACGTTTCAATACTAAATGTCCTTACGCTTAACTGAACAAGTACAAGATTCAGTGGACTGCATATAGCAGAACTTCAGCCTGGAGTCGACATTCCATCACATACAGAGTCCGGTGGGGTTGAGGATTTAGGAGTGGCTTCTCTTCCTACTGCTCTCGCTCCTCCAGCTCTTCTGGCTCAGCTCCAAAGCTGCCTTGTGACGCTTCCTCTCTCCTAGTCACTAGGAAATTCAAAGCTCCTTCTTCTTTTGACTTTCTCTGCTTTTTCTTTCTAACCTTCGGTGACCATTGATTACAGTTTTCTCCTCAGCCTCAGAGGAATTATTTACTTCCAGCTGTTTCTATTTTAGATAGGGCTGGGATTGTGTGGGGGTGGTTGTATTTTGGATTCTGTGGGGGAGGAAGCTGTAAAGCAATCAGACATACCACATAGATACAGCACAGTGCACGTGTTCTGTGCATTATTATGCTAGGAGCACCTGTGTCTTTTTCTTTAGGTTTAGCTGCAATACCAAATGCCTACTTTTATTCTCCTTGCTTAGATATGCAACGGAAATCAGGAAGGAGTTTGACATTTTCTAGGAATCAGAAATGGAAGGTAGGGGTAGTGGCATGAGGATGAGGAAAAGACTTTCTTCTGTTTTACTTGTTATATGCTTTCTATTCTTCAGACTTCCCAGTTTCTCTTTTTTCTTTCCTGTTTTGCCCATTTGGATTCTCCGTGTGTTGGCTTGTTTTTCTCTTCTGGTGAATTGGGAGGTCTACATTCTATTTTTATTGTACAAGTGGCTATTTTTGACACTTTATACCATATTTGAAGCCCTTTCTCTCTATTAATCAATGTCGAATATGAGAGAATGTTTATTGCAGAGCTGAAATTCAAGCCTAAGCACTTTCATTCTAGCATTGTTGCTCTTAATTATTCAGCTCTTAGATGCACATAATGCTGTTTCAATCATTTTTAAATTTAGGCTTTATTTGTAGCATTTTTTCCTGTCCTTTTAATTCTTTTTAAAATTTGCTTTTTGAGATGGGTTTTCACTATGTTGCTCAGGTGGGAGTGCAGTGGCTATTCACAGACACAAGTATAAGTCACTGCTGTCTCGAACTCCTGGATTCGAGAGCTCCTTATGCTTTAGTGCCCTAGTAGCTGGGATTACAGACAGGCACCACAACACCCAGCTATCTCCTAACCCTTTAAACAAAAATTATGTAGAACAAGATTTCTTGAACAGGGGTTACATACTCTTGAGTTGTAACTTGCCTATGTCTATTTTAGACAGTAAAGAATAGTTTGTTTTACTGGAATGTCTTTTATCTAGAGACTTGGAAAAGTATTGTTGAATCTTTGTTGAGATTAAATATGTAGAGTATATGCATATATACATCTATATATAATATACATGTGCATATATATGGCAAACATATATATATATGGAAATCAGCAGAATTCTAGTTTTTTTGTGTACATCTGTATATATCTGTGTACACTGTATGTGTGTGAAAGAGAAAGAGATATTACTTAAAAAGAAAATATATGCAAAGCATATATGAAAAATTTGGTCTTTTATGTACTCCAGAAAACAACTGATGTTAGATTAGTATACTGGGTAAAACAAAGCAGGACATACCATGATGTTAAAAATCTATGCTCATTCATCCACCCATGGCTTTGGCAAGTCTATTAGACAGAGCAACAGGGCTGGGTAATAGTTTACCAAGTCTGAGGAGGTGCATATGCTGCTTTTTAAATTCTTAAATAAAAGTTACCACTTATAAAACATTACTTCTTTTTCCCACTTTAGCTAACTCTCAACCAACAAAAACTCAGCATTATCCGTTGAATCCATTCAAATTTGTGCTGCAATTGTGCTTTATTAAATGCTTATTTAGAATCATATGACATTGCTTCCTTCCATTTTCAACCAAAGTTACTTTTTCAGAGAAATATCCTCAATTATTCATTTTTATTATTTTACTTGTCCTCCTTTACCTTACTCATTTGGCTTTTAAAATAAACATAAAAATCCTATTTCTGATGAGAACCTGAATCTGTGAAGTGCATTCATGAACAGAGTGAAAGTACAAGGCATGGTAAGAAAAATCAGAACAATATGAAATCATCATAGATTATGGTAGATGAAGACATTATCCCTAAGTTTTTCATAATAAACTTGACAATAAAGATGATGATAGCTCTTCCCAAACACAACCACTAAATTGTTACCAAGCAGTAGTTATCAATCTAAAGAAACTTTTGATGTACTCAGATGTCAATTTAGTATATAGGCTTTCATTATTGTAGAGATGCAAATGAAGCTAAATTTTCATGTCTTTTATGTAAGAAAACAATAAGTAATAGCTTCATGAAAAAAATCATTCTTTCTGTACTATTTCCAAAATAAAATGCTTTCATGGAAGGTTTTTCTGTTTTCTTTTTTCCAGTCTCCAAGTTCAGATACTTCATCAGAATATATCTCAATATACATCTTTTAAAATTAATTATGCCTAGAACTCTAAATTTTTAATCTTTTGATTTGCAGACCCATGTTTTTCTTCAGTGAGGAAAAGCTTTCCTTGATTAATTGCTGAACTGTTAATTTCTTCTGTTCATCTTTTCTTTGAATTCCTGTTATGCATAGGTTGAGTATTTCACCTTTGCCTTTGCCTTTTTATCATTTGTATCATCTAAACTTCTCTTTCTTTGGTAGGTGATTTTTCTAACTTTTTGTCCCCTAATTAACATGTTTAGACCTTCTTATACAATACTTTTTGCTACTCTGTGTTCCAAACATTTTTTTCCCTTTATTATCTTTTAACAATAAGCTATTTGAAAGGGTTTCACTTCCAGAAATGGTAAGTTAGCTTATTTGGACCACTGAAGAACATCTAAGCAGTTAGTTGTAAAATGACTAAAATAGTTGGAAAATTATGAACAAAAAGTCTGACAAAAGGCACTAGCAGAGCTATCTTGTTAGTGATGGCTTGCAAGGCTATGATATGAAAAGAAAGACCAGGGAGGTGTGTGTTAGACACTAGTCTTACCTTTCTCCTTCAATGCACTCGCCAGTTTGAAAAGAGTGACTGAGAGGCTTAGAAGCTATACAGAACTTCTAGGCATCTCACACTATTGGCAAATTCCAAACATTGGAATTAGGGCAATAAGTAAGTATTCTAGTAAATAAACTAGGCTTTCAGTTGGAACACTGAAAAGCTTTATATTTTGAAAATAAGCATAAATATAACAGAGACTAGATCTCACAAAGCCTGACCTCACCTGAAAATCATTTCCATCTGTGATTAGTTTGAGGGGATATACTTCTGGACTTATTCTTGTCAAAGACAAAATTCGTTGTGGATGAAGAAAAAAAAAATATTGCATTTTCAAATGATTTCTAGATATTTCCACATATAATGTTGACACAATAAGAAACAATGAAACACAAAAGTAAAAATAACTGATTAAAAACCAAGGAAAAAACTAAATATATCACAACAAGATGCAGATATTAAAGATAACAGACACAAATGTACAAATTACTGTGATAATATATTTAAGACATTCAATTATAAGTTGACATATTTAATCAGAGGACTAAAAATTTTAGCGAGAATTGAATGAAAATTTAAAACTAAAATTAAATTAAATATTTAACTTATGGCTTTAATGGCAGATTAGATGCAGTTATAAAGAAAATTAGTGAACTGAAAAATAGTCAAAAGAATATCCAGACTGAAGCAAAGAGAGAAAAAAGGATGGAAAGAGCATACAATACATATGACACACAGTTAAAATGTCTGTACTTGGAATCTTTGGAGGAGAGCAAAGATCCACTAATGGCACAAAACAATGTTGGAAGAAATAGTAGATGAAAATTTAGATTTTTTTCATGCTTCTATTAAGTTTGCTTTGTCCTGCTTTGCTTTTCAAGGTGATAGATTGTTCAAGGTGATAGATACTCAGTATTTCTATCAAAAGTGATTTATAGCCCAGGCATGATGATTCATGCTTGTATTCCACAGTTTGGGAGGCCAAGATGGGAGGATGGCTGGAGGCCAGGAGGTTGTGACCAGCTAGAACAACATCATAAAACCACATCTCTACAAATAAATGAAAAACTTAGTTGGGCACAGTGGTGCTTGCTTGTAGTCTCAGCTACTCAAGAGGCTGAAGTTGGAAAATTGTTTGAACCCAGGAGATCAAAGCTGCAGTGACCCATGATTGTGCCACTGAACTCCATCCTGAGCAACAACATGAGACCATGCCTTGTCTCTAAAAACTAAACAAAAATAACCCAACAATAACAGAAACGATTTAAAATAGAAAAGTTTGTAGGACAAGCTGTACTCCCTGATTGTCTTAGTCATTTCAGGCTGATGTAATGAAATACTGTAAACTGGGTTGCTTAAGCAACAAACATTTGTCACAGCTGTAGTCTTTTATCCCTCACCTTCCTCTTACCCTTTCCCCTAAGTCTCCAATGTCCATTGTATCATTCTTATGCCATTGCATCTTCATAGCTTAGCTACCACTTATGAGTGAGAAAGTACAATGTTTGATTTTCTATTTCTGGGTTACTTCACTTAGAATAGTGGTCTCCAATTCCATCCAGGTTAATGAATGTCATTATTTTGCTCCTTTTTATGACCGAATAGTATTCCATGGTATACTTACCACAATTTCTTTATCCATTCATTGGCTGATGAGCACTTAGGCTGCTTCCATATGAATTGATTTCAAATTTTATTCCATGGTGGTCTGAGGAGTACCTGATATAATTTCAATTTTATTAAATTTATTGAGATTTTTTTGTGGCCGGTCATATCATTTACCTTGGAGAATGTTCCATGTGCAGATGAATAGAATGTATATTCTGCAGTTGTTGGGTAGAATGTTCTGTAAATATCTGTTAAGTCCATTTGTTCTAGGGTATACTTGAAATCCATTTTGTTGTTGTTGTTGTTGTTGACTTTCTGTCTTGATGACCTGTCTAGTGCTGTCAGTGAAGTAGTGAAATCCCCCACTACTATTGTGTTGCTGTTATAAATTTGGGAGCTCCAGTGTTAAGTGCATATGTATTTAGGATTGTGATATTTAGGATTATGTTGGACAAATCCTTGTATCATTATATAATGTCCCTCTTTGTCATTTTTAGCTGCTGTTGCTTTAATGTTTGTTTTATCTGATATAAGAATAGCTACTCTTTTTGCTTTTTGTGTCCATTGGTATGAAATATCTTTTTCCACTCCTTTACCTTAAGATTACGTGAGTCCTTATGTGTTAGGTGAGTCTCTTGAAGACAGCAGATAGTTGGTTGCTTAATTCTTACCCATTCTGCCATTCTGTATCTTTTAAGTGGAGCATTTAGGCCATTTACATTCAATGTTAGTATTGAGATGTGAGGTACTATTTTATTCATGATGCCATTTGTTGCCTGAATACCTTTTTAAAAAATTTTATTATGTTTTTGTTTTATAGGTCTTGTGAGATTTATGCTTTAAGGAGGTTCTATTTTGGTGTATTTCAAGGATTTTTTTCAAGATTTAGAGCTCCTTTTAGCAGTTCTTGCAGTGCTGACTTGGTAGTAGCAAATTCTTGCAGCATTTGTCTGAAAAGACTATCTTTCCTTCATTTATGAAGCTCAGATTTTGTGGGATACAAAATTTTTGACTGATAGTTGTTTTGTTTAAGGAGGCTGAAGATAGGGCCCCAGTCCCTTCTAGTTTGTAGGCTTTCTTCTGAGAAATCTGCTGTTAATCTGATAGGTTTTCCTTTATAGGTTACCTAGTGCTTTTTCTTCACAGCTCTTAAGATTGTTTGCTTCATCTTGACTTTAGATAACATGATGACTATGCGCCTAGGTGATAATAATTTTGCAATGAATTTTCCAGGTGTTCTTTGAGCTTCTTGTATTTGGCTGTCTAGATCTCTTGCATCTAGCAAGGCTGGTGAAGTTTTCCTCAATTATTCCCTCAAATATGTTTTCCAAACTTTTAGATTTCTCATCTTCCTCAGGAACACAAATTATCCTTAGGTTAAGCTTTGAATACTTTTTTAAAAAATTTATTATGTTTTTGTTTTATAGGTCTTGTGAGATTTATGCTTTAAGGAGGTTCTATTTTGGTGTATTTCATATTCCCTAACTTCTTGGAGGCATTGTTCATTTAAAAAAAGAATTTGTTTTCCTTTGTCTTTATTGAGTTGGGTTAATTCACAAACCTTGTCTCTGAACTCTGAGATTCTTTCTTCTGCCTGCTTGATTCTATTGCTGAGACTTTCCAGTATATTTTGCATTTCTCTAAGTGTGTCCTTTATTTCTAGAAGTTGTAATTGCTTTTTATGTTATCTACTTCACTGAAGATTTTTCCCTTCATATCTTGTATCTTTTTTTGATTTGATTAAGTTGGATCTCATCTTTCTCTAGTACCTCCTTGATTAGCTGAATAATTTGCCTACGAAATTCTTTTTCTGGCAATTCAGGGATTTCTTCTTGGTTTGGATCCATTGCTGGTGAGCTGGTGTGATCTTTTGGGAGTGGTAAGGGACCTTATTTTTTCATGTTACCAGAATTGTTTTTCTGGTTCCTTCTCATTTGGGTAGACTATGTCAGAGAGAAGATCTGGGCTCAAGGGCTACTCTTCAGACCCTTTTGTTCCACAGGATGCTCCCTTGATGTAGTACTTTCCCCCTTTTCCTAGGAATGTGGCTTCCTGGGAGCCAAAATGTAGTGATTGTTATTTCTCTTCTGGGTCAAGTCACCCAGAGGAGCTACTGGGTTCCAGGCTGGTACTGGGGGTTGTCCGCACAGAGTCCTGTGATGTGAATTGTCTTCAGGTCTCTCAGCCGTGGATAGCAGCACCTGCTGTGATGGAGGTGGCAGGGGGGTAAAATGGACTTTATGAGGGCCCTTCTTTTTAGTTTTGTTTGTTGAACTACTTTTCGGCTGGTTGGCCTCCTGCCAGGAGGCGGCACTTTCAAGAGAGCATCAGCTGTGGTAACATAGAAATGATCAGGTGGTGGGGTGGGGCCCTGAAACTCCCAAGATAATATGTCCTTTTTCTTGGGCTAAAAGGGTTGGTAGAGAAAGACCATCAGGTGGGGGCTGGGTTAGGCATGTCTGAACTCAGACTCTCCTTGGGTGGGGCTTGCTGCTGTTGCTGTGGGAGATGGGGATGTTGTTCCCAGGTCAATGGAGTTATGTTCTCAGGGTGATTATGGCTGCCTCTGCTCTGTTATGCAGGTTTCCAGGGATGTGGGGAAAGCCAGCAGTTACAGGCTCCACACAGCTCTCACGCAGCCCCAAAGGCCAGTTTCACTCTTACCATGCTCCCCACAATAGCACGGAGCCTATTTCCAGGCAGTGGGTGAGCAGACCTGAGATCTTGCCCCAGGCAACCAGCCTCCCCTCTGTGAAAGCAAACAAGGATTTCAGGTTTCCTGCCTCTCCACCTGTCGAGGCTTCTGTGCTGTGTCTGCATGCCTGATTCACTCCCTCCCCCAAGTTCTCTCCAGAAAACTTCGAGTTTGGTCAATATTGTTACGAAGTTCAGCTGGAAGTTTCCTTCTGCCTGTGGTCTTTTCCCAGTTCCTCTAGCAGCTCTCCTTAAGGACCTCTGTGAGACAAAGTCAAAAATGGCTTTCCTGGAAACTGTGAACCCACAGGGCTCTTCCCACTGCTTCCTGTACCTCTGTATTTCACTCAGTTCTCTAAAATTGTCTCAGGTTCAGGTAAGGTCAAATCTTCCTTCTGTGATCTGGACCTTCAGGTTCCCCAGTGAGGATGTGTGTTCAGGAGTAGATGATCCCCCTTTCACACTTTCACACTATGGGATCTCATAGTTTTTGGGTTGTCTCCTGGGGCTTGTAGTAGTAATTCACTTCCTTAAAATGTCTGTGGTTTATCTCGGCTGGCTTTTCTGCCATGTTCCTGTGGTAGTTTTTGGAGCAAAAGTTCACAATGTGAGTCTCCACATGCTGCTCTGTCCCTCTGAGTGGGAGCTGCAATTTAGTCCTGCCTCTTATCCACCATTTTCCTAACCTCTCCCTTGCCATTCTTGACTATATCTCACAGGGGCTCTCTGGGAAGTCAGCCAACCAACTCATGGAGGAGTCGCAGGTTGAAAGAGGCTCCCAATTACATTTTTGTGATATAATTTTGAGTAGGAATGAACTCCCTTGAACAGAATCCGGGGGTGAGCATGAAGTGTGCTGCAGATATGAACCAGCGCAGGAGTTGGACACCTGGTCTCATGGGCAAATGGGGAGGAGTATAACCTGAAAGCCTTGCTTGCTGTCTGTGTGGGGAAGCTTATGGCCTGGGGCAGGTCTGAGCTTTGTGCACAGGCTGCCTGGATCTAAATCTGGGGCTGAGTGGGGCACTGCAGGAGTGAGACTGGCCTCACCAACTGTGTGGGAGCTGGGTAAGGCCTGATGCTCCTGGCTATTCCCCACTCCTTTTGCAAACTTTTCTGCATAGATGAGGCAGTTACACTCCCCCATTGAATATTACCCCCAGTAGCCTGAGAACCACCCCCCATCCCCAACAGGGGCTACATCAGGCCCTGCCCAAGGAGAGTGTGAACTCAGCCCACGTAAATCTTCCCCAACCTGATTGTGTTTCTTTACCCACCCTGGTAGCTGAACACAAAGGACATCATAAAATTTGCGGAGTTTTATGGCCCCACCCATTGCCTCAGAAACCAGAATACTTCCCATGGACAACTTAGGGCAAGCTCAAAATCCCACTGCTACTACCACAACTAGTGATCTCTTGCAGGTGCCAACTCCTGGCTGGAGGTCACCAACTCAGGCTATTACAGCACCTTTTGGCAGAATAACACTGTGCCCAGGAAGGAAAAAACAGCTGCTAACACTACTGCCTGAAACACCCTGGCTAACCAGAGGTACTGAGTCTGTCCATGTGGCAAGTTTGCTGTTATTAGCATAACCAAGTTTGGAGAAAACCAACACACTAGCACATTAAGCCTATCTACAACCAAGGAATTTCAGAGTCTAGGTTACTTCTATGCCACCTCCGTCAGAGCAGGTGTTGGTAGCCACTGCTGAGAGACCTGAAGACAAGTCACTTCACTGGATCCTTTGCAGACATTCCCCAGTGCCAATCTAGAGCCAGGTAACCCCACTGGGTGGCTAGACCCAGAGGAGCAATAGTAATCACTGCAGTCTGGCTCTCAGGAAGCCCTATTTCCTAGAGAAAGGGGCAGAGCACCACATCAAGGGATCACCCTGTGGGAAAAAATAATCTGAACAGCAGGCCTTGAGTCTCAGATCTTTCTGCTGGTGCTAAGTTTCTCACAGTAGAGACACAATTGCAGTGCTGGGTGCAGTAGAGAAAGTATACCTCTACCCCAACAGATAGGCAGTCTCTATGATCATGAAGGACTATAGAAAAGGGATTCTTGTTCCTCCTGGCACACCACTTCAGACACATCTGGAGCTTCTCCCATGGGAACACAGTGTGGATGCACCTATGGACAATCTTCCTGGAAGAGTTCAGGGTGATTGCAGCCCCGCAGGAGGAGCACTCCCCAGATTCAGGCCTACATGAGAGGCGGAGTCACAATTCCTCCCTACTTGGAATATCAATATTCCTACAGATGAAAAGAGGTGCCTGTCTCATCTGAATAGCTGGAACACTGTGACAGGAGTGAGGCTGTGAGGCGGATAGCTTTCCTCCTGGCCTGGCAGGGAGCTGAGGTAGCTCCCACTCTTCACCCTGATAAAACCTCAGCACATCTGAGAGCTCCTCCCACCACCTTCATCAAGGCTGGGACCTCTTACCACCACTGGGTATTACATCTACCCATCTGCCTTAGCTACAACCAGTGCCTATTCAGGGATACCGCCCTTATTTGCCTGAAGCGTGAATCGTCAACTCTGTAAAAAAAATACTGTGGAAAAAAAAATGAATAGTACACAATGAGAGAACAAGATAAACTTCAAGTGATCTCAACTATGCCAACCCTATAGGAGACAGTGAACTTGCCTATGCACCAAGTACATAACTACTACAACCAGCATCTGGGAAAGTCAGTGCACAAACACTCTCTATAACTAAGGAAATCATACAGATTCTTCATACTTAAAAGCACCAATAATCAAATTGGGCTAAAATAAGTTATAAACATTAAAATTCAATCATGAAGAAGAAAATGTTAAAAAAATTAAAAAATCACAGTCCAATCAAAAATAAATTCAAGTACTATTTGAAGAAATAGTTATCCAAATGAGAGGGAACTAGAAAAGTAATTCCAGTAATATGACAAAACAGGGTTCTATAACATCTCTAAAACATCACACTAGCTCCCCAGCAATCAATCCAAACCAGGGAGAAAACTCTGAAATGCCAGATAAAGAATTCAGAAGGTCTATTATTAAGCTACCCAAGAATACACGAGAGAAAGGTTAAAACCAACTTAAAGAAATTTAAAAAAAAATACAGGATATGGATGAAAAAGTCTCCAGAGAAATAGATATAATAAAGACAACACAGTCAGAACTTCTGGAAATGAAAGATTTACTTAGGGAAATACAAAATGCAGTCGAAAGTTTCAACAACAGACTAGAAAAAGCAGAAAAAAGAACTTCAGAACTCAAAGACAATCCTTTCAAATTAATCCAAACAAAGACAAAAAGAATTTAAAAAATGAATAAATTCTCCAAGAAATACGAGATTATGTAAAATGGCCAAACCTAAAAATAATTGGTGTTCCTGAGGAAGAAGAGAAGACTAAAAGTTTGGAAAACTTTTTTGAGGGAATAATCAAAAAAAAGTTTCCTTGTCCTTGCTAGAGATCTAGACATCCAAATATAAGAAGCTCAAAGAACTTCTGGGAAATTCGTGGCCAAAAGATAGTCACCGAGGCACATGGTCGTTAGGCTATCTAAAGTCAAGATGAAGGAAATAATCTTAAGAGCTGTAATGTAAGACAAAAACAGCAGGTAAACTAGAAAGGAAAACCTATCAGAGTAATAGCAGATTTCTCAGCAGGAACCCTATAAGCCAGAAGAGATTGGGGTTCTAGCTTTAATTTCTTTTCTTTTCTTTTTTTTCTTTTTTGAGACAGTGTCTTGCTCTGTCGCCCAGGCTGGAGTGCAGTGGTGTGATCTCTGCTCACTGCAACCTCTGGCCTCCTGGGTTCACGCCATTCCCCTGCCTCAGTCTCCTGAGTAGGTGGGACTAAAGGTGCCCACCACCACGCCTGGCTAATTTTTTGTATATTTAGAGGAGATGGGGTTTCACCGTGTTAGCCAGAAGGGTCTTGATCTCCTGACCTCTTGTTCCACCCGCCTCAGCCTCCCAAAGTGCTGAGATTACAGGCGTGAGCCACCATGCCCAGCCTAATTTCTTAAAAAAAATTGTCAATCAAAAATTTTCTATCTAGCAAAACTAGCCTTCATAAATGAAGAAGAGAAAAAGTCTTTTTTGAACAAATGCTAAGAGAATTAGCCACTACCAAACTAGCACTACAAGAAATGGTAAAGGGAACTCTAAATTTTGAAACACAAGCTTGATATACACCAAAATAGAACATCCTTAAAACATAACTGTCACAAGGTCTATAAAACAATAACGCAATGAAAAAACAAAGTATCTGTGGAACAACTAACATGATGAATAGAACATTAACTCATGTCTCAATATTAATGTTGAATGTAAATGGCCTAAATGCTCCATTTAAAAAATGCTGAATGGTAGAATGTGTAAAATACTATTAATACCAATCAAGTATCTGCTGTCTTCAAGAGACTCACCTAACATAAGAACTCACATAAACTTAAGGTTAAAAGGTGGAAAAGATATTCCACACAAATAGAAACTAAAAGCCAGCAGCGGTAGCTATTCTTACATTAGACAAAACAGACTTGAAAGCAACAAAAATAAAAAAGACAAAGAAGGACATTATATAGTGATAAAATAATTAGTCCAACAGGAAGATATTTTAATCCTAAATTTGTATGCACCTAACAGTGGAGATCCCAAATTTATAAAAAAGTTACTACTAGACATAAGAAATAAGATAGATAACAACACAATAATAGTGGACTACTTCAGTACTCCACTGACAGCACTATACTGATAATCAAAACAGAAAGCCAACAAAGAAACAATGGACTTAAAGTATACCCCAGAACAAAGGGACTTAACAGATATTTACAGGACATTATTCTCAACAACTGCAGAATATACATTTTTCTCATGAGCACATGGAACATTTTTCCATAATAGAACATATGATAGGCCACAAAACAAGTCTCAATAAATTTAAGCAAATCAAAATCATATCAAGTGTATTTTCAGATGATGGTGGGATAAAACTGGAAGTCAATTTTAAAAGGAACACTCAAAACCATACAAATACACGAAAATTAAATAATATACTCTCAAATGACTTGAGTTAACAATGAAATCAAGATAAAATTTTTAAAATTCTTGGAAATGAATGACAATAGTGTCACAAGTTATCAAAACCCCTGGGACACAGCAAAAGCAAATAAGAATTCATAGCATTAAATGCCCACATCAAAAAGTCTGAAATAGCACAAATAAAGAACCTAATGTTATACCTTAAGGAACTAGGCACAAGAACAAAGGAAACTCAAACCCAACAGAAGAAAAGAAATAACAAAGATCAGAGCAGAATTAAATAAAACAGAAACAAACAAAAAACAATACTAAAGATAAATGAAACAAAAAACTGGTTCTTTAAAAGATAAAAAAAATTGATAGACCATTAGTGAGTTTAACCAATAAAGGAAGAGAGAAGATCCAAATAAGCTCAATTAGAAATGAAACTGGAAATATTACAACCAATACTACAGAAATACAAAAGGTCATTTGAAGCTACATTGAACACCTTTACATGCACAAAATAGAAAATTATGAGGAGACAGATAAAATCTTGGAAATACACAACCTTCATAGATTAAATTAGGAAGAAATATAAATCCTGAACAGACAAATAAGCAGCAAGATTGAATCAGTAATTAAGAAATTGACAACAAAAAATATTTTAAGACAAGATGGATTCACAGCTGAATTTTATCAGACATTCCAAAAAGAATTGGTACCAATTTTACTGAGACTATTCTAAAAGATAAAGAAAGAGGAATCCTCCTAAGTCATTCTATGAAACCGGTATCATCCTATTACCAAAACCAGAAGAGCACATAACAAGAAAAAACACCCCTACAGATCAATATCCCTGATGAACGCAGATGCAAAAATTCTCTGAATTCTTTGAATATGAGAGCATATCAAAGAGATAATACATCCTGATCAGCTGGGTTTCATACCAGTGATGCAGGTATGATTTACCAGATCAATAAATGTTACACATCACACAAACGGAATTAAAAACAAAAATCATATAAGCATCACAATAGATGCAGAAGAAGCATTTGATAAAATCCAACATTATTTCATGATTAAAACCCTCAACGAAATAGGCATAATAGGGACATACCTCAAAGTAATAAACACCATATATGACAAATCCACTACCAACATCATATTGAATAAGGAAAAGTGGGAAAGCATCCCCCTGAGAACTGGAACAAGACAAGGATGCCCACTTTTACCACTTCTATTCAACATAGTACTGGACTTTCTGGCCACAGACATCAGATAAGAGAAAGAAATAAATGGCATCTAAATTAAAAAAGAAGACAAGCTGTTGCTGTTCATGGATGATATGATTGTACATCTAGAAAACCCTAAAGACTAATTTAAAAAGCTCCTAAATCAGATAAATGAATTCAGTCAAGTCTAGGATACAACCTCTATATACGCAAGTCAGTAGCACTGCTATACACCAACAAAGACCAAGCTAAGAATCAAATCAAGAACTCAATACCAAAACTATAAAAACTCTAGAAGGAAATCTAGGCAATACCATTCATAACATAAGCACAGGCAAAGATTTCCTGGTGAAATCACCAAAAGCAATTGCAACAAAAGCAAAATTTTACAAATGGGATCTAATTAAACTAAAGAGCTTCTGCATAGCAAAAGAAACTATCATCAGAGGGAACAGGCAACCTACAGAGTGAGAAAATTTTTGCAATATATCCAGGTCATAGTGGTTAAATATCCAGAATCTACAAGGAACTCAAACAGATTTATAAGAAAAAACAAACAAACTCATTAAAAAGTGGGCAAAGAACATGGACAGACACTTCTCAAAAGAAGACATTCATGAGGCAAACAAACATATGAAATAAAGCTCAACATCACCAATCGTTAGAGAAATGCAAATCAAAACCACAAGGAGATACTATCTCACGCCAGTCAGAATGATGATTATTGGAAAATCACAACACAACAGACGCTGTCATGGCTGGGGAGAAATTGGAAAACTTTTACACTGTTGGTGGGAATGTAAATTAGTACAAGCACTATGGAAGATGGTGTGATGATTCCTCAAACATCCAGAACCAGAATTACCATCTGACCCAGCAATCCCATTACTGGGTGTATACCCGAAGGAATATGAGTCATTCTATTACAAAGATACATGCATGTGTATGTTCATTGCAGTACTATTCACAATAGCAAAGACATGGAATCAACCCAAATGGCCATTAGTGATAGACCAAATAAAGAAAATATGGTACAGATACACCATGGAATACTATGCAGCCATAAAAAAGAATGAGATTATGTCCCTTGCAGGGACATGGTTGGAACTGGAAGCCGTTATCCTCAGCAAACTAATGCAAGAACAGAAAACCAAACATGGCATATTCTCACTTATAAGTGGGAACTGAACAATGAGAACAATAGACAGAGGGAGGGGAACAACACACACTGGGGTCTGTCGAAGGTTGGGGTGGGTGGGAGGGAGATCATCAGGAAAAATAGCTAATGCATGCTGGATTTAATAGGTGATGGGTTGATAGGTGCAGCAAATCACCATGGCACACGTTTATCTATGTAACAAACTGTGCATCCTGTACCTGTACCCAAGAACCTAAAAAAAAAATGAAAATTTAAAAAGACCTCAATCTCTTTTACAAGAGCTGCAAAAAAGCAAACAAACAAACAAAAAAAACAAACAAACAAACTTAGGAATATACTTAACCAAGGAGGGAAAAGATCTCTACAAAGAAAACTATAAAATACTGCTAAAAGAAATCATAGATGAAACAAACAAATAAAAACAACCTTATGCTTATGAATGGGTAGAATCAATATTATGAAAATGACCATACTTCCCCAAGCAATCTACAGATTTAATACAATTCCCATCAAAATATCATCAACATCTTTCACAGAACTAGGAAAAACAATTCTACAATACACATGAAACCAAAAAAGAACCCAAACAACCAAAGTAATACTAAGCAATAAGACCAAATCTGGAGGCATCACGTTACTTGGCTTCAAATTATATTACAAGGCTGTAGTCACCAAAACGACATGGTACTTGTATAAAAATAGCATATAGACCAATGGAACAGAATAGAGAACCCAGCAATAAAGCCAAGTACTTGCAGCCAATTGATCTGCAAAGCATTCAAAAATATAAATTGGGAAAATGACATCCACTTCAAAATGATTCTGGGAAAACTAGCTAACCACATGTAGAAGAATGAAATTGGATTCCTCATCTCTTACCGTATAGCAAAATCAACTCGAGATGAATCAAAGACTTAAATCTAAGACCTAAAACCATAAAACTCTAGAAGACAACATTGGAAAACTTCTTTCAGACATTGACTTATTCAAAAAATTCATAACCAAGACTCCAAAAGCAAATGCAACAAAAACAAAAATAAATAAATGGGACCTCATTAAACTAAAAAGCTTCCACATAGCAAAAGAAATAATTGACAGAGGAAACAGACAACCCACAAGGTGGGAGAAAATATTCACAAACTATGCATCTGACAAAACATTAATATCCAGAATCTACAAGGAACTCAAACAAAGTGTCAAGAAAAAAAATGTCATCAAAATGTGGGCAAAAGACATAAATAAGCAATCCTTAAAATACAATATACATATAAAAAAAGCTCAACATCATTACTAATTATCAGGGAAATGCAAGTTAAAACCACAATGAGATACCACCTTACTCCTGCAAGATTTGCCATAATCAAAAAGTAAAAAAATAATAAATATTGACATAGATGTCATGAAAAGGGAACACTTTTACACTGCTGGTTGGAATGTAAACTAGCACAACCACCACAAAAAACAGTACGGAGAGTCCTTAAAGAACTAAAAGTAGAACTACCATTCAATTCAGCAATCCCACTACTGGATATGTACCCAAATAAAAAGAAGTCATTATATGAAAAAGGCACATGCACATGTTTATAACAGCTCAATTTCCAATTGCAAAAATATGGAATTAACCTAAATGTCCATTGAACAACAAGTGAATAAAGAAAATGTGGTATATATGTACACCATGGAATACTACTCAGCCATAAAAAAGAAAAAATGTCTTTGCAGCAAGTTGGATGGAGCTGCAATCCATTATTCTAAGTGAAAAAACTCAGAAATGGAAAAAGAAATATTATTTGTTCTCACTCATAAGTGCGAGTTAAACTATGAGGATGCAAAGGCATAAGAACGATATAATGAACTTTGGGAACTCAGGGGGAAGGGTATGAGAGGGGTAAGAGACGAAAGGCTACACATTCGGTACAGTGTAAACTGCTCAGGTGACAGGTGCACCAAAATCTCAGAAATTACCACTAAGAAACTGATCCATGTAACCAAAACCCGGCAGTACCTCAAAAACTACTGAAATAAAAAATAAAAATGCAGCATTTTTATATGCCAAAAGATAATAATTTGAAAAATAAATCAAGAAAATAATCTTGGGCCAGGTGCAGTGGCTTACACCTGTAATCCCAGCACTTTGGGAGGCCAAGGCTGGCAGGTCTTCTAAGGTCAGGAGTTTGAGGCCAGCCTGGCCAACATGATGAAACCTTGTCTCTACTAAAAAAATACAAAAAACTAGCCAGGTGTGGTGGTGCATGCTTGTAATCCCAGCTACTCAGGAGGCTGAGGTAGGAAAATTGCTTGAACCCAGGAGGTGGGGATTGCAGTGAGCCAAGATCACGCCACTGCACTCCAACCTGGGCAACAAGAGTAAAACTCCCTTAAAAAAAAAAAAAAGAAAAGAAAATAATCCTATTTTCAATAGCTACAAATAAAATTAAATATTAAGAAATTAACTTAAGCAAACAAGTGAAAGATCTCTGCAATAAAAATGATAAAACAGATACAAGAAATTGAAGAAGACACAAAAATAGAAAGATATTCTATGTTCATGGATTAGAATTAATATTGTTAAAATGTCCATACTATCCAGAACAATCTATAGATTGTCAAATTACCCATGACATTCTTTGCAGAAATAGAAAAAAAACCCTAAAATTTATACAGAACCACAAAACACTACAAATATCCAAAGTTATCCTAAGCAAAAACAAACAAAAAAACCAAACAAACAATACAACTGGCTTAATCATATTACTTGATTTCCAATTATATTGCAAAGCTATAGTAACCAAAACGACATGGCACTGGCATAAAGACAGACACATAGACAGTAGAATGGAATAGAGAATCCAGAAATAAATCCATATGTATACAATGAACTCATTTTTGACAAAGGTGTCAAGAATCTATATCAGGGAAAGACAGTCTCTTCCATAAATGGAGCTGGGAAACAGGATATTCATATACAGATGAGTGAAACTGGACCCCTATTTCTTCCAGGAATAAAAAATCAAATCAAAATGTATTAAAGACTTAAATATAAGACATCAAACTATGAAAATACTAAAAGAGAAAATTGGGGAACCTCTCCAGGACAGTGGAGTAGGTAAACATTTCTTGAGTAATACTCTACAAGCACAGGCAGCCAAAGAAAAAGTGAAAAAAATGAGATTAAGTAGACTATCTTCTGCAAAGCAAAGAAAATAATTTAAAAAATAAAGAGGCAATTCACAGAATGGAAGAAAATATTTACAAACTACTCATCTGACAAGAGATCCAAGCCAGAATATATAGAACTCAAACAACTCTATAGGTAAAAATTTAATAATCTGATTGAAAAATGGGGAAAAGATCTGAATAGACATTTCTCAAAAGAAGACATATAAATGACAAACAGGTATAATGAAAAGGTGTTCAACACCAATGATCATCAGAGAAATGCAAATCAAAATTACAATGAGATATCATCTCACCCCAGTTAAAATGGCTTGTATCCAAGTCAGGCAATAACAAATGCTGAGGAGGATGTGGAGAAAAAGGAACTCTTGTCCATTGTAAAGGGAATGTAAACTATATAACCACTATGGAGAACATTAGGAGGTTTCTTTTTTATTATTATTATACTTTAAGTTCTAGGGTACATGTGCAGAACGTGCAGGTTTGTTACATATGCATACATGTGCCATGTTGGTGTGCTGCACCCATTAACTCATTATTTATATTAGGTATATCTCCTAATGCTATCCCTCCCCCCTCCCCCCTCCCCACAATAGGCCCCAGTGTGTGATGTTCCCCTTCCTGTGCCCAAGTGATCTCGTTGTTCAATTCCCACCTATGAGTGAGAACATGCGGTGTTGGTTTTCAGTTCTTGTGATAGTTTGCTGAGAATGATGGTTTCCGGCTGCATCCATGTCCCTACAAAGACACGAACTCATCCTTTTTTATGGCTGCATAGTATTCCATGGTGTATATGTGCCACATTTTCTTAATCCAGTCTGTCACTGATGCACATTTGGGTTGATTCCAAGTCTTTGCTATTGTGAATAGTGCCGCAATAAACATACGTGTGCATGTGTCTTTATAGCAGCATGATTTATAATCCTTTGGGTATATACCCAGTAATGGGATGGCTGGGTCAGATGGTATTTCTAGTTCTAGATCCTTGAGGAATCACCACACTGTTTTCCACAATGGTTGAACTAGTTTACAGTCCCACCAACATTGTAGAAGTGTTCCTATTTCTCCATATCCTCTCCAGCACCTGTTGTTTCCTGATTTTTTAATGATTGCCGTTCTAACTGGTGTGAGATGGTATCTCATTGCGGTTTCTAAAAAAATCTTAAAAAATTTCTAAAAAAAGGAAAACTACCATACAATCCAGCAATCCTACTCTTAGGTATATACCCAAAAGAAAGGAAATTAGTATATTGAAGAGATATCTGCACTCCCATGTTTATTGCAGCACTATTCACAATAGTCAAGATTTTTAAGCAATATAAGTGTCCATTCATCAAGCACATGAATGGTGATATGGTTTGACTGTGTCCTCACTCAAATTTCATCTTGAATTATAGCTACCATCATCCTCACATGTCTTGGGAGGGACCCAGTGGGAGGTTCCAGGGGTGGGGTTTTCCTGTGCTGTTCTCATGATAGTGAACAAGTCTCATGAGATCTGATGGTTTTACAGAGGATTGTTCCCCTGCTCACGCCCTCTTGCATTCCTCCATGTAATACATGCCTTTGTTCCTCCCTTGCCTTCTGCCATGATTGGGAGGCCTCCCCAGCCATGTGGAACTGTGAGTCTACTAAACTTCTTTTTCTTTATAAATTATCCTGTCTCAGGTATTTTTTCATAACAGCATGAAAATGGGCTAATACAGTAAATTGGTACCGGCAGAGTGGGGGTATTTCTATTAAGATACCTGAAAATGTGGAAGTGACTTTGGAACTGTGTAACAGGCAGAAGTTTGAAGACTTTGGAGGGCACAGAAGAAGACAGGAAGATGTGGGAAAGTTTGGAACTTCCTAGAGACTTGTTAAATGGCTTTGACCAAAATGCTGGTAGTGATATGGACAATAAAGTCCAGGCTGAGGTAGTCTCAGATAGAGATGAGGAACTTGTTGAGAACTGGAGCAAAGGTGACTCTTGTTATGCTTTAGCAAAGAAATAGGAAGCATTTTGCACCTGCCCTAGAGATCTTTGGAACTTTGAACTTAAGAGAGATAATTTAGGGTATCTGGTGGAAGAAATTTCTAAGTGACAAAGCATTCAATAGGAAACATAGCATAAAAGTTTGGAAAATTTGTAGCCTGACAATGCAATGGAAAAGAAAACCTCATTTCCTGTGGAGAAAATCAAGCCTGCTGCAGAAATTTGCGTTAAGTAACAAGGAACCAAAGGTTAATCCCCAAGACAATGGGGAAATGGGGAAAATGTCTCCAGAGACCTTTGCAGTAGGACCTCTCCTCAGACGACCAGAGGTCTAAGAGGAAAACATGGTTTCATGGGCCAGGCCCAGGGCCCCCCTGCAATATGCAGCCTAGGGAGTTGGTGTCCTGCATCCCAGCTGCTCTAGTCATGGCTAAAAGGGGCCAAGGTAGAGCTTGGGTCATGGCTTCAGAGGGTATAAGCCCCAAGCCTTTGCAGTTCCCAAGTGGTGTGGAGCCTGCAGGTACACAGAAATCAAGAATGGGGGTTTGGGAACCTCTGTCTAGATTTCAGAGGTTGTATGGAAATGCCTGGATGTCCAGGCAAAAGCTTGCTGCAGGGGAGGAGCACTCATTGAGAACTTCTGCTAGGGCAACGTGAAAGAGAAATGTGGAGTGGGAACCCCCACACAGAATCCCCACTGGGGCACTGCCTAGTGGAACTGTGAGAACAGGACCACTGTCTTACAGACCCCAGAAAGGTAGACCCACTGACAGTTTGCATTGTGTGCCTGGAAAATCCACAGACACTCAATGTCAGCCCATGAAAGCAGCCAGAAGTGGGGATATACCCTGGAAAGCCACAAGGGCAGGGCTGCCCAAGGCTGTGGGAGCTTAACTCTTGCATTGGTATGACCTGAATGTGAGACATGGCGTCAAAGGAGGTCATTTTGGAGCTTTAAGATTTGACTGTCCTGTTGGATTTCAGACTTGCAAGGGGACTGTAGCCCCTTTGTTTTGGTGAATTTATCCCATTTGGAATGGCTGTATTTACCTCCTGCCTGTACCCCCTTTGTGCCTACGAAGTAACTTGCTTTTGATTTTACAGGCTTATAGGCATAAAGTGTTTGCCTTATCTCAGATGAGACTTTGAATTGTGGACTTTTGAGTTAATCCTGAAATGAGTTAAGGCTTTGGAGAACTGTTGGGAAGGCATGATTGGTTTTGACATGTGAGAACATATATTTGCGAGGGGCCGGGGTGGAATGATATGGTTTGACTGTGTCCCCACCCAAATCTCATATTGAATTGTAGCTTCCATAATCCCCACATATTGTGGGAGGGACCCAGTGGGAGGTAATTCAATCATGTAGGCAGGTATTTCCCATGCGGTTCTCAAGATAGTGAATGTCTCATGAGATTTGATGGTTTTATAAAGAGCAGTTCATCTGCACACGCCCTCTTGCCAGCTGCCATGTAAGACATGCCTTTGCTCTTCCTTCACCTTCTTCCATGATTATAAGGCCCCCCAGCCATGTGGAACTGTGAGTCCGTTAAACCTCTTTTTCTTTGTAAATTAGTCATCTTGGGTATTTCTTCATAACAGTATAAAAATGAACTAAAACAAACGGATAAAGAAAATGTGGTACATGTACACATGGAGTACTATTCAGCCATTAAAAAGAATGAGATCCTGTCATTTGCATGATTATAGATGAAACTGGAAGTCATTATGTTAAGTGAAATAAGCGATGCACAGAAAGACAAACTTTACATGTTCTCAGTTATTTGTGGTAACTAAAGATGAAAACTATTGAACTCATGGAGATAAAGAATATAACATTGGTTACCAGAGGCTGGGAAGTGTAGTGAGGGGGTGATGGGAAAGTGAAGATGGTTAATGGGTACAAAAAGGTAGTTAGAAAAAATGAATAATATCTAGTATATGCTAACACAACAGGGTGACTACAGTCAAAAATAATTTAATTGCAAAATTTAAAATAACAAAAAAGTATAATTAAATTGTAACACAAAGGATAAAATACTTAACATGATAGGTACCATTTACTCTGATGTGACTACTATGTATTGTATGCATGTATTGAAACATCTGATGTAACCTTTAAATATGTATGCCTTCTATGTACACACAAAAATTAAAAATAAAAAAAGACAAAAAGTAAGAAATGCTGGTGAGGAAGCTGAGAAAGGGGAGCACTCATAAAGCGTTTGTAAAATAGTACAGCCATTTTGAAAAATAATATGGAGGTTCCTCGAAAAACTAAAAATGGAGCTACCATATGATTTACCAGTCCCACTACCAATTATATATCCAAAAGAAAAGAAATCAGTATATTGTAGAGGTATCTGTGTTGCAGCACTATTCACAATAGCAAAGCTATGGAATCAACCTAAGTGTTCATCAATGGATGAATGGATAAAGAAAATGTCATATATAAACACATTATTCAGCCCTAAACAAGAATGAAATTCTGTCTTTTGCAGCAACGTGGATGGAACTGAAGGACATTATGTTAAGTGAAATAAGCCTGGCAAAGAAAGACAAATATCATATGTTCTCACCCATATGTGGGAGCTACAAATGTGGATTTCATGGAGATGGAGATAGAGAGTATAATGGTGGTTATCAGAGGCTGAGAAGGTAAGGGAGAGAAGAGGATGAAGAAAGCTTGGTTAAGTGATAAAACAATACCGTTATAGAGAAGGAATAAGTTCTACTATTTGAACTACTATAGGTGGGAAATTATTAATAATAATTTATTGTGTATCTTAAAACAGGTAGAAGAGAAGAACTGTAATCTATCTAACATGAAGACAAGATAAATGTTTGAGGTGCTGGATGTCTCAATTACCCTGATTTGATCATTATACTTTGTAAACAGTTATCACGATAACACATGTATTCCCAAAATATGTACAATGACTATATATCAATTTTGTAAAATGGAATTATATGCATGAGCATATATTAATACATATTTTATCAATATCAAGACCTAGAGATTTTGTGCGTGTGTCTGTGTGTGTGAAAGGTGTCTGTGCTTCTGGTTAAATCTATCATATGTTACTTTTGCTAGAATAAACTTTTGATAGGTTTAGCCTGAGAAATGTTGCTGGCTATTATAATTCTCTTCTCAACAATAGGGACCAAAATATGAATGCCTCTTTTACCTTGTATGTAAAGCAGGGATTGTATCCCCATGGAAACGAAATGCGAGATGCTTTTGAAGCCGACTAGAGAGGTTTGCACCATTCTGTTATAATTAATGCCTTTTCTGGTCTGTGGATTAAGAGGTGTTTATTGCCCTCTGCTCCAAACTGGCATCCTCTCTGATGAATTCACTTTGAACTGTAAAACAAAGAGATTTTTCAAAGTATAGACTTTGAAGAGGTGATAGTTTCTAAGAGGGTAACCAGTGTGATGAGAGAAATATTTCCATTCATTATGTAGGTTTTGTTTTACCCGGTGGGACTAGGAAAGGGAAATGAATGGTTTTGCGCAAAGATCAGTGAAATACCTCTCAGTAGTAGATGAAAGGTTGAATTTTATAATACCAAATTAATTAATACTGATAATAAAAAATTCTCAAAATCAATATTGGCATTTAAAGTAATTTAAAACCATGAGTAATATCAATACCATCATATGGGTAATTTGAAAAAACTAGAAACTCACCAATTCAGTAATTTTTCCATCTGTACTGACAGAACTATATAAGAGGCCCTGGTGGGCCAGGGGACAGTTGGATCAGGAAATCCCTAAGATATTTGTAAGAGATACTATCCCAATAGAAACCATGTCCCAGTCTCCCTCATTATGGGGTTCCTTAATCTGATGGTTTCTTCTGGTCAGTTCCAGTAGCTCTTCTTGACAATACCTAATGAAACATTTTAAACTCATAACTTTCAGAGAGGCATTGAGTCCACAATGTGGCATAAAGTGTACAGGGTTCACAAAAAGTTAAAGGAAGCTTAAACTGAAATCACCAGTGTAGTTAAGCATTAGAAAGAAAACTCTTCTCCTATTGATGTATCCATCCTGGCACAAGTTATAACAGTTCTGAAATCACAGAAATGAAGGGAAACAGAGAAGCCAGGTAGTGAATTAGATACAGTATTTAGGACCCATTTTATGCATGTGTGGGAAGGAGCCAAGGCTGACAGAACTGCCATTTTCAGCTCAGAGCTCAGCCAGGGCAATGCTGAAAATTTTGCCAAAACGGAAACCTGGAAAGCAGGTGAGAGAGCAGGAGGTAGAGACGCTGGGTTACCTAAGTTAATTAGGTAGACTGCATCTCTTTCCGGCCTGGGGCTGCCTGTGACAGACTGGCTGGATGTGTGGCATTGGAAACTGCTGGCTGGTTAGTACCTGAATAACAGCATACTGCTGAGACTGTAAACATAATTGAGTCCAATAATGCTTCTGAGGTAATTCTTCCTGCGTTTATCTTCTGGTTTGCCTTGGTCTCTGCTAATGACTTTACTTTTAAGGCCCATATGCCACGCTCATGTGGTTGCTTCCTCAAATCTAGATAACTGAAATTTTTTAAAATAGGAATTTGAAGCTATCTGTCTAATAGTCAAGTTTTGAAAAGAGTGGAAGCTAACGGAAGCCCAACAAAAACCACCTGGAATATGAGATACTATTGTGTCTTGTGGGAACAGTAGTGTTCTGGTTGAGTGAAGACCCTGAAACAGGCAGATCCTGAAAGGTGGGTGGAGTAAGCATCAAGGCAAACTCCCTGCTATTTTGTATTCTTCAAGACATCACTGCTTAATAGTTCATGAAATTACACAGTAAAAAGTGTAAAAAGTCTATCCAGAATAAGTAGTCATCCAGGAATCGTTCCTACTGCATGGATTTGCAGTTTAGAATCTAGGATTAGGACAGCAATTTTATTCGTTACGACATGTATTAAGAACAATGCAAAAGGAAGAGGGAAGTGGAAAAGAATGAATGAAATCTGAAAAAACAGCACTGGAGTCAGGCTACATCCTTAGAAATACATTTCTCCAAATATACGGGGTCTGCGATTGGTGTACTTTGACTGCTTCCATTTCTCATAATGATGTTCACATACCATGCTGGTCTGGTGGCTTCCTGGTATTGCAGCTCATCCCCTCGTGTCTATCATACAGAGTGGCTAAGAGTATGAACTCTGGAGCTAGACTGGATTTTCAACTCTACCAGGTACTAACTTCAGGCAAGTTATGTAACTGTGTTGTGCTTCTTTTACCTTGTATGTAAAACAGGGATAATAAAAGTATTTACTTTAGAGGTTACCCGTACATAAGGAGCTTGTGCCTGGCACTTGTAAACGTGATAAAAGTACTACCTGCGATTATTACTAATTGCCATAAGCGTCTAGCTGTCTGCAATTGCTCAATGTTCAGTTTTGAAACTATGAAGTTTTTCTGTCTTAACATTATCAACTGCAATTCACTGATGTGCTCATACATTCATTTTTTTCATTCACTCGAAAAACATGGTTTAGATACCTGCAACATGTCAGACACTATAGCAATGTCTAAAACATAGTTCCTGTTGTCAAGTATGAGAGAGAGAGAGAGAGAGAGAGAACTCCACAGATATGAATGACTCCACAGATAATAATGATGGAAATTCAGGCCAGGATGGAGGTGTCAAATGAGATTTCCTAAAAGGAGTGACACGGGAGCTGAGTCCTGACAGTTGAGGGGGAGTTATCCATGGATAAAAGGATTGAGTGGGTTGAGATGTGTGGAGAGGGCTTTCCAGGCAGAGGAAAGGGGCTGGAGATGAGAGAGTACAGCGCATTAGAGAAATTGCAAGTAATTTGATGAGATGCACATATCAAGTAAGGAGAGGATGGTGGCGAGAGATGAAGTTGAAGAAGTAAGAAAGGGTGAGATTTTGAAGTGCCTGTTTTACTGTACTACAGAACTTGGACTTTATCTAACTATGGGGAGCTCAACATATTTTAAATGGTAGGATGTCATGATCAGATTTGTGTCTAAGAAGTCATTCTGGTGCCATTATGAAGGATATTGTATTAAAGGTGAGTAAGGCCAGCGAGGGGAAAGCCAGTTACGAGGCAGTAGTCTGGGAGAGACTTAGTGACCTAAACTGTGATGGAGGAGTGGAACTCAATATAAGCGAATGGATTGGAGAGATATTAAAAAGGTAGAATCAGCCTTTTTGATGGCTCTGTTTTTATTCCTTGTCTATTTGCTACTGCTTAACTCTCTGCAGTGTTGAAAAAATAAGGATGTGTCTTTTTCTTCAGTATATCTCCACTAATGTCTTCTGCAAAAGGCCTCCTATGAAACAATGCCTTTTATGTCTACCTGGGCAAATTTCATATATTCGCATGAGTTTGGGTGGGAAAATACCTTTCAAACACAGCGTTCAGTAGAGGAGTCTATTATTCAGAGTATTTCTTTTTGTTATTATTTGCTATCTTGTACCATCAACTTCCCCCTGGTACTACAGTAGATTTCAAGCTTTTTTATTTTTATTTTTAAAATAAACCCACTGGTTATAGATCATGCTTTTTGCCTGTAGCATTATGTAAGGCTTTCTGGATATTTGTTTTACACTCACTTGTGATAGAAAATATCCTTGAGTCTGAGCCAGTGTCTCTGATGACACTTCAACAGCAAAGTTGATGATTAGCAAACATTTGGGTTTTTAAGAATCCTCTGAGGAGCTGGATCGATAAAAGATTCCTAGGCCCCAGCTTTAGGTACTCTGATTTGGTAGATGTGGGATAAGGCCTAGAATCTTCATTTTTAAAAATGCTCTAGATGATTCTGAAATGAATCACCCACTAAAATGCTATGTAGTAATTTTTCTAAATTTGATTGTTTATCATTGACCTGATTTCTCAAATAGAACTTGAGAGAAATCTTTTCCAGTAAACAATAAATAAATTGCCATTATTATAGTATACTCCTTTTACTATTTTCATAAGCTATAATCAGTTTAAAATAATTATGGTATGGAGCTTCTTGGCTGAATGGTAAAGTATTCCAGGATATTGAAAATGACCTTTCATGGCATTTAGAAATTAGAATATCCTGATTATAGGGTAAGGAGTAGTTGTATGCTGCTGTGAGACACCGTGTGCATTCTATGGTCAGGCAGTATCAGCATCACCCGGGAAGCTTGTAGAAATGCAAATTCTCAGCTCCACCTGAACTACTGAATTAGATATTTGTGGGTGGGGTCCAGCAATCTGTGTTTTAACTAGCCCTCCAGGTGATACTGATGCTCATGAAAGTGGTCTGGTGCAGTTATGTCTCCACATGGAAATGATATATTTGAGATTTTAAAGTCTAGAAATGTATCTTTTAACTGTGAAGATGTTGCATCACTTGTTTCTGTAGTGTAAATTCACATGCTAAAGCATGTATTAATTGGGATTTGACTCAACCTGAAGTGACCACAAAATAACCATGGATTTAAAAGGGAGAAATAGAGCTATTGCTTTAAAAAATACTTTCAACTTTTATTTTAAATTCAGAGGGTACATATGCAGGTTTCTTACATGGGTATATTGCATGATGCTAAAGTTTGGGATACGAATGATCCTGTCACCCAGGTAATGAGTATAGTATCCAAACGGTAGTTTTAAACTCATTCCTCCCTCCCTTTCTCTCCCCTTTAGTAGTATGCACTGTCCATTGCTTCCATCTTTATACTCATGTGTAGTCAATGTTTAGCTCCCACTTATGAGTGAGAACATGTAGTGTTTGATTTTCTGCTCCTGCATTGATTTGCTCAGGATGATGGCCTCCAGCTGCATGCCATGATGCTGCAAAAGACATGATGTCATTCTTTTTATGGCTGTGTAGTATTCTATGTTGTATATGTACCACATTTTCCTTATCCAATTCACCATTGATGGGCACCTAGGTTGATTCCTATTGCAAATAATGTGACAAATATACAAATTCATGTGTCTTTTGGGGGAGATTTATTTTGCTTTGAGTAATGGCATTGTTGGGTTGAATAGGAGCTCCTTTTTAGGTGCGTTGAGAAATCTTCATACTTCTTTCCACAGTGGCTGAAGTATTTACATTCCCACAGTGTATAAATACTCCCATTTCTCTATAGCCTCACCAGCATTTATTATTATTATTATTATCATTTTTTTATGTAATAGCCATTCTGACCAGTATGAAATGATATCTCCTTGTGTGTTTTTGTTTGTTTGTTTTTTGAGACGGAGTTTTGCTCTTGTTGCCCAGGCTGGATGCAATGGCACTATCTCGGCTCACTGTAACCTTCACCTCTGCCTCTGCCTTGAGCCTCTCAGGTTGAAGCCATTCTCCTGCCTCAGCCTCCTGAGTAGCCTGGATTAAAGGTGTGCGCCAACACGCCTGGCCTTTTTTTTTTTTTTTTTTTTTTTTTTGTATTTTTAGTAGAGGTGGGGATTTCTCCATATTGGCCGGGCTGGTCTTGAACTCCTGACCTCAGGTGATCTGCCAGCCTCGGCCTCAAAAATTGCTGGGATTATAGGACTCATTGTGGCTTTGATTTGCATTTCTTTTATATTAGAGATATTGAGCATTTTTTCATGTTTGTTTGCTGCTTGTATGTCTTCTTTTGAAAAGTGTTCATTTGTTTTTTCTTGTTGATTAGTTTAATTTTCTTACAGATTGTAGGTATTAAACATTTGTCAGATGCATAGTTGGCAAATATTTTCTACCATTCTATGGGTTGTAGGTTGTCTGTTTACTATGTTGATCGTTTCTTTTGTTGTGCAAAGCTCTTTAGTTTAATTAGGTCCCACTTGTCGTTTTTTGTTTCTGTTGCAATTGCTTTTGAGGACTTGGTCATAAATTCTTGGCCAAGGCCAATGTCCAGAATGGTATTTCCTTGGTTTTCTAGAATTTTTATAGGTTGAGGTTTGCATTTAAATCTTTAATCCATCTTGAGTTAATTTTTGTACGTGGTGAAAGGTAGGGGTCCAGTTTCATTTTTCTGCATATGGCTAGCCAGCTATTCCACTACCATTTGTTACATAGGGAGTCCTTTTCCCACTGCTTATTTTTGTCAACTTTGTTGAAGATCAGATGGCTGTAGGTGGGCAGCTTTATTTCTGGGTTTTCTAATCTGTTCCATTGGTCTATGTGTCTGTTTCTGTACCAGAGTCATGCTGTTTTGGTTATTGTAGCTTTATAGTACAGTTTGAAATTAGGTAATATGATGCCTCATGGTTTTTTTTTTTGTTTGTTTAGGATTACTTTGGCTATTCTGGCTCTTTCTTTTAGTTCCCCATAGAACTTTAGAGTAGATTTTTTCTAATTCTGTGAAAAATGGCATTGGCAGTTTGATAGGAATAACATTGAATCTGTAGATTGCTTTGGGCTGTATGGCCATTTTAATGATATTAATTCTTCCAATTCATGAGCATGGCATGTTTTTCCATTTGTTTGTGTCATCTCTGACTTCTTTCAGTAGTGTTTTGTAGTTCTCCTTGTAGAGATCTTTCACCTCCTTGGTTAGATGTATTCTTGGGTATTTGATTTTTTCTGTGGCTGTTGTGAATGGGATTTTATTTTCAATTTGGCTCTCAGCTTGAATGTTATTGGTATATAGAAATGCTACTGATTTTTGTACATTGATCTTATATCCTGAGACTTTCCCAAAGGCATTGATCAGATCTAGGAGCCTTTTGGCTGGACTTTAGGATTTTCTGGATATAGAATCATATTGTCAGTCAAGAGAGATAATTTGACTTCTTTTCCTATTTCAACACCTTTTATTTATTTCTCTTGCCTGATTGCTCTGGCTAGGACTTCCTAGATGTCTTTCTGACCATACAAGTCTAGGAAAAGGAATCCAGGACTGGTTTGACTCTCCACAGTGTTAGAGACACAGGCTGTTTTCATTTTAATGCTCAGTTTTACAAACACTGTATTCTCAAAATCACCCATGATCTCGAAAGGCAGCTCTGGCTGGAGCACATATATCTACTTTCCTGTCAACAGAGGAGAAAGAGAAAGGAATGGACACTTTCCAGATGCACACAACACCTCCACTTTAATTCCATTGTCCAGAAGCAAGCTACTGTACAATTTTAGCTTCATAGAAAGTTGTATCGATTCTGAGATGTAATGTGCCTGGTTAAAATTCAAGAGTTTTATTATTGAAAAGTAATAGGAAAAAAATCTGGGGTGTGAGGAGGGTATTGGTTGTTTCTTGCAAAGTGGGGGTATACACTCATTTGGGAAGTGTATATTTCTGACACGTTTTTCTTTCTCCTGCTTTTCCTCCTCCTTCCTTCCTTCTTTTTCATATAGCTCTTTATTCATGCTATCTGACTCTCCTTTACAGATGTTAATCTTGTTCTTTAGTTATTCTCAGCCATTTAGGGGAGGAAAAGGTTCTTTAATCCTACAGAAGATATAATGATAATTCTTGTTGCCTATGTCTCCGTCTCCATCTGATCTGTCTCTCTCTATGAATGTGTACACAATGTTTTCATGCAAACGTTTGTTTCTCTTAAGTGTCGTTATTTGTGTGTGTATGTATGAAATATAAGAAAATTCTCATTTTGAAAATAATGCTTCTATTGGTCCACTTTCTCAGACTTTATGAGTTGTCATGTCAAAGAATGATTCCAGAACCTTTAGGGAAATATCAAATTTACATGATAATATCAATGACTTATTTTAGACAGCTTTAAATAATTTGCTCCTCATTTTTTTCAGCTTAAAATTTCCTGACATTTGAACCAGACAATGGCTGAATACAAATGTTTTATGTGCTCTTTAGTGGAGACACCTACTGTAAAATGATTATTAAAAAGCCTATGAATCATCTCTTTCTCTAAAATATTCAGTTCTTCAAGCTGATTGCTATTAGCTGCTCATATTATTTTAATTAGAAAAAAACATGGCTGATGAAAATCAGCCAAAGGTTCTATAAATAAAAGTATCCATCTTGCAGAGTCAAATTTTAATTAACCTTTTAGCATGCCAACCTTTCCACTAGAATTTTTTAGGACTTGCAGCCATTCATTTTGTTCAAAAGCCATATGGGCTATTTTTCATCTGTATGTAATTTAAACCTGTAAGAGAGTGCTCCCGGAATACAAACTCACTGTTCATCACCTGTCCCTTTAACACCTTTATTTAAGTGAAAAGATATCCAAGTGCAATACAGTTGGTGTGGTAGTGAGGAAAAGACACAAGATAGAATAAAATAACTGTCTATTCTTTTTTTCCCATTTCTCTTCCTTTTCAAGACACCATTTGTATCCTGACCTGCTTTAGGCATGTTAGGTTTCTTAGCAATAGATTACTTGTGAATAAAGCAACACCAGGCTGTAATTACTGGGAAGCAGACAGTCCACTTCTTACCACTAGTCATTATCCACATGAAAGGTATTTTCATAAACTATTTGTTGGAAAATCCATATTTGACATAAATAAGCATTTTCTGCTGATTGATTTTGTATGTTGCTGTAACTGTGTCTGTGGAAGAAATGGCAGATCAAAGTACAGAAGATGGCTGGACCTGGTTACTAGAAAAATCAGTTTTCAGGAAAGTGTTTCTAATTGTCATGCAGTCAAAGAAAGCCATCAAACACAACCATGAAAACCACTGTCAGAATCTGTGCTTGATAAGCAAAAAGGTCTAATATTAACTTAGTTTCTACAGTCATATTCAAAATTAATGTGAAATTTTTCCTATTTAAAATGTGCAACTCTCAAAATTCTGTGTGTGTTATAGTAATCAGGCTTCAGCTACATTAAATTTACTAAACTTACTAAAAGAACCAAATGATAATATGCTCCAGTTTGCAAATAATACCCTAGGTCTACAGTGACTGATTTAGTGAATGTAGTTTTAAGTGGAAAACATAAAGCTCTTAATGGTTGACCATTGAATGCTTAAAGCTGCATATTGCACTGTCTCAAAGTTTCTACTTTTCTGACCACTGCTTTTCTGTCTTTTGCTCATATCCCTTCCCGAAACCTCAGTTCTTTAAAGAAAAATGCTTTTTAATCTGTACATACACCAGTATATAGATGTTAGTTATTGCTATTGGGCAGGACAGAAAATTAGGTAATCAGGCAAATGGTTAAAACCAAGAGTGTAGTAAGTATAGAACTTTGTGATAAAGACAACATAAGACTCTAGGATGTTGGATCAAAGGATACAGAAAGGGATAGCTGTGGATCTGGAATGGGCAAACCATAGAGACAGGGTGGTAGGCAACTTCTGATGTGGCTCCAAATTTCTGCTTTCCTCCAGCTTCTACAAATGCTCTTCCTCTCCCTCACCCTAAGCATGAAAGGGTGACAGCTCTGAAATGACTCCCAGTGGGCTCCACCCCTTGGTATTCAAACCCTTGTGTAATCCCCTCTTCTTAAGTGTTAACTGGATTTAATGCCTTGTGTCTGGTGAATATAATACACTAAAATTAATTGGATATAATTTCTGTGATGTGATTACAAAACACAGTGATTTCATCTTGCTAGCACACTCTCACTTGCTGGCACTCTTTTGCTTTATAGCTTGCCCACTCTCCTGAAGCAAGCTGACATGTCGTGTTCCAAAATGCTCTTTGGAGAGGTCCATATATTAAAAACTGAGGCAGACCCCGGTCAACAGCTTGTGAGGAATCGAGCTTTCAGTCCAGCAGCTACAAAGAAATGAATCCTGCCAGCAATCACACAATGAGCATCAAAAAGGACCCTTCCCAGCTGAGCCTGGGAGCTAAGTCATGCCTAGACTCATGACCCACAGAAACATTGAGATAATTGATACCGTTGTTTTAAGCCACCAAGTTTGGGATAATTTTTTACACAGCGATAGATGAATAATACAGAGAGACTGAAACATCTATAAACCCCCACGATGAGGAGGGAAAGCAGGGACAGGGTTGGAGGGTGAAAGGGAATGCTCATATCAGCATACAGTTAGAGATTAATAACCAAAGACACAGATCAGGGAGGGAAGAAGGGAAAGAGAGTGAGGGAGAGAAAGAGGGAGAGAGGGGAGCATAGAGACTAATCTCACTCAAAGGTCAGTGTTTAAACAAGCGGAAGCAGGACAAGGACAACATGGACACCATCTAAAATTAGGGCAAAAGGGTTGTACCACAGCACAACCAGAGTAGGACCTTGCTAGCAGAGTGCAACATACTGCAAGATTCCCTGCTTCTCCTCACTGGTGACCACATTTCAAAGGAATCACATTCAAAGGAGCATAATTCATTATACTCCTGGTAGATCTCTTCATAGGATCTTTGGTTACAAAATTTGAAATACTTATACTGTTTGATACGGTTGGGATATTTGTCCCTACCCAAATTTCACGTTGAGTGGGGACTGGTGGAAGGTGTTTGGGTCATGGGGGTGAGTCTCTTATGGTTTGGTGCTGTCTTTGCAATAGTGAGTGAGTTCTTGTGAAATCTGGTTGTTTAAAAGTGTATGACACTTCCTCTGCCCCCAACAGTCTCTCTTGCTCTTGTTTTTACCATGTGATGTGCCTGCTTCTGCTTCACTTTCTGCAACTAATGAAAGCTCCTTGAGGCCTCCCCAGAGGCAGATGCCAGAAAAAAGGTTTAACTGGCTCATGGTTCTACAGCCTGCAAAACCATGAGCCAATTAAACCTTTTTTCTTATAAAATACTCAGTCTCATGTATCTGTTTACAGCAATGCAAGAACGGCCTAACACATTGTTGTGGGACAAATGGAACTCAGACTTGTGGATCACAAATTCTGTACCCTGTATCTATGTCCCATTATGTTTGATATTTCATATTCAATTATAGCATTGCCTTTTTCCTCTGATTCATGCAGATGTTACAGAATGATGTGATTTGCGTGGGTCTGTGTGTGTATGTGTAATATAATATGAAGAAAGTACATTGCAATGTGCTATCTGAAATCAGTACAACTGTGCCTGCTGAGTTGCCTCTCACTCACCAAGCTTGGTGTTTGCAGAGTATGTCACTCAGGAAAAAAAAGCATGTGTCTCTAGACATCTATGGCATGACTAATAATAGCAAAGAGCTTTCTGCAGTTCTCATCCAACTTGGGGTCCAGATAATTCTCACAGTTCCATCGGGGACTTTGAGAGAACTATTCCAGGAATATAGAGAGTGATAACCTTAGATCTCAGATATAAAAATTCCCCTTAGGTCTTCTGAATTTGAGTTTTGCCAGGAAGGCTTGCTTTAGCAGTTTGTGCTTCAGTCCACTGGATAAGAAGCTTCATCTGACTGGTAGGCTCTCAGCACACCCCACCTCTTGTGCCTCTCAGATTTTCCAAAACACATTTGGTTAGAGTATTGGTGGAAATGACACCTATAATCAGGATTAGTCTGTTATTCTTTCTCCCAGCTAGCGATCTGTGCCTCCTGAAGAGGAGGAAATGACCAAGATATCCCTGTTGATACCCTGCTGGACCTACCCATGGGGTGGAGCTGAACCATACTTAGTGCCATATGCTCTAAGTTTTAGCATTTTCTCAATATTTACTCTAGTTCTGCTTTGCTCACATATCTCTACAGCCAATAGGTTAATTGAATCCTACTCTTTCAGAGGCTGACTCACCAGCATTGGCAGTTGGGGTTCCCAGTGTCCCACTTCAAGTGCAGCTTTCTGGGGCCCTTGGCACCACAGATTCCTCCCCATATTTATATTTTGGTGCTAAAATGGACATCCTCTGAAAACTCTCTGTGGTTTTAAAGCATCTCTCTTGATCTGCTCATCTTCTCTTAGAAGAGAAATTCTTCCCTCCTGTGGGAAGGTGGGGAATAGGAACAGACAATTTCTTCGTGTCATTATAGATCCAAACCCCAGTTGTAGGCATATGAAGGTATGTTTACTATTTCAAACATGTGTAGACATGTTTATTATAGGCATATGAAGATACATTATACAACTATTTTTGAATATCAATCTCAAACATATCTATAACATTTTCCTAATGGATAAAAAACTTATCTCACTTATACCACTCTTCTTGTCTATTCTTTTCAATACAACTCTATCACCTTTTATTTTCTATTTTGATGACCTTGTAATTTTAAGTAATGGGCTTAAAACTGTCTTTATCCATCACTGAAAGATAGATTATTTTTCTCTTTTACTATCATAAATGAACTATTATTATTATTATTTTGTGTGTGTGTGTGTGTGTGTGTGTGTGTGTGTGTGAGACCATAGTTTTGTTATTACTCAAATGAGTCTTCCTGGGCAGTTGGGGATCAGAGTTTTTAAGGATAATTTGGTGGGCGAGGGAAGACCAGTGAGTCAAGAGTGCTGATTGGTTGGGTTGGAGATGGAATCATAGGAAGTGGAAGCTGTCCTCTGGCACTAAGTCAGTTACTGGGTAGGCGACCACAGTATCAGATGAGCCAGTTTATCAGTCTGGGTATGGCAGCTGATCCATCAAGTGCAGTGTAAATAATTTCCAAGTTCTGGAGAAATCACGTAGAGAAATGAACATGCTCCAAATTTTGTTCACAGAAGTATATTTTACTCAATTTTAAAAGTTGTAAATGGCTCAAAAAAAAGTTTTCTTGGCTCTGGAAAACAAAAAAGATCAGCAATGGTTTAAGCAAAATAGTCAAAAAATATTCCTTCAGTTTTCTATTAGTTCAGTCCATTCAGATAAATCCTGTTCTGCTTGATATTCATGAACATTTCAGCTCTCCATGGGAGTCCTGTATGTGTTTTTCCTTTATTCTAATGTCATAAACTCCAAAGTTATCAGAAACTTCCATTCAAAAACACCTGTCAAAGTTTAATAGCTGATTATAAGACCACCATTTGAAGAGGGTCACAATAAGAAAATTGTCTATGAATGACAAAAAGCCTTAGGGCAACCACAGTTAAAGACACAATAAGAAAATCTGTTACTTCTGTGGCACACAATAACTTAGCATAACAATTATAATGATTACTGATAACATATACTAAATCATGTCAGAATTATGAATTTGACATAATTTTGGAATATATACAAACAACACGTTTACACAAATATAGTCCAAGAAAGCCAAACACCTTTCATATTTGACAATGCTTCCTGTATGATTTCTACACCAAATAAGCCAAATGTCATTTTTAGACTTTAGAGGACCTAATATTGAACAGATTAGGTTAGAAATAGACATAATTTATAAGTTGATTTTGGAAAGTTTGTCAAATATCAAAAGTTTAAGACACTGGATATTACAAAATAAAATCTCAGGTCACTATAAGTCATTTATTTGGCCAAAATGACAACTCAAAATTTTTTAAAAAATAAAAACCTTTACTCTGATAGAGGACTTAACTTTCCAAACAGCAAGACCTGATGACAATAGCATGAGGCCAGCTGAATCTGTCTCTTCTCTTTCTCCTTTCCCCATTTTTTGTAGTTTACTTAAAAGGCAAACAAAAATATTTCATTGTCTTTCAACATTACATAAAAATCTTTTTCAAAAGGGAAAACCAAATTCCATGTTTACAATACTGCATCTTTAGTAATAATGCTGGTTTTTAATAAAATTTTATGTATATCCAGTTTTAATTAGTTTGACCATAAGATAAGATTTTCATAAACTTTTTAGAACTCTTTACAATTTTCCAATAAACAAACAGCAGAAACAAACCCTGTTCCTTAGAAAATTGATGGGTTCAGACACATGGGCCCAGATTCTGGCCCCCATCAGCATGAGTTTAATGTTTTAACAAATGGAGAAAAGCTAAATAATCTCTTTCAAATCTTAGCCAAGTTGTTTATACCCTCAAAACTTTGTTTTTACAAGATCAACCCATTACAAATCCTTTCAACTTGCTTAAACCTTCAGTTTTGTCCCATTATTCTTTCAGGTTAAGAGAATCTATAAAAACCCTCTGAACTAGACAAAATTACATTATCTGTAACAAAAACCATATTCCCATACCTTCTTATAATCTCCCACCAAGATTACATTCTACTTTCCTTCTATACCTTGCAACCTTATACACAAAACTGTTTCTCCAGTAGTCTCAATTACATGTTAGAATGTTAACTATTACCATCCTTTATTTTTTGTGAAAAACCTGATAAGTAAGTGATTTTAGTTATGTACTGGGTGTGGAGCCTAGGACATCAGACAGAAGTGCAGATAATGTCTGATTCTTTATAGCATAGCTAGGGGGCATGGCTCTCCATATGTCCCCAGGCTTTATCTACAATCTAATACTCCAAAGTAGATACATTGAACAATTCTCAAAAGTCAAAGAAGCAATTTATGACCTTAAAGCATTTAGAAAATCTGATATCTAACCTTAAATTTAGACCAAATGTCTACATTTTGAAGACATTTTTATTTTACCAATGATCTTTAAAACTGTCTTTATTTACAAAAGATTATTAAAGTAATATGAATGAAAAGGCATTAAAGTTTCTATTATTCTGACAAAATATTTGATTTAAATGCTTATTTTTCTGAGCCAATTAATCAACTTTTAAAATATAAACATCACACATACAACACAAATAAATACATAGACAGACAGACAGAAGATTCAGCACTTGAAGTTTTTTTATTTGCTAGTTTCTTAATAGGATTACTGGCTTCAGGGTGGAGCCCTTGGAGGAGCAGGGCCAGGAATACATGCAGTTTCTAGGGCCTAATAAGTAAGCACACCTGGAAGGCAAAGACAGATTCCCCAAAATTAAGGGTGCTATTTTATACTGAATCCTGGATCCCTCAAAAGGAGGGGAATACTATGGGAGAAGATAGTGCAATGCTTCTATCATGCATTTAATTGCAAGGCAATCCAAAGACAATCAGCCCATTTTTTAATTAGCCCATCCCCCATGGGAGTCTCATCTCTCAGTGGGGTTTGGGGATGTTTCTGTATCTTCCAGGTGGTCAAGAGCAAGGTTCTCTGATCCAAGCATGCAAAGATCTAAGTATCTCTTTATAACAGATACTAGCCATTTCTTAGAGTATATATATATATTTTTACCTAGCTATTACACACCAAGACTAAATCTCTCCCATAATGCAAAGTAATTTTTGATGCCCCCCAAAGTAAAAAAAAAAAAAAAAAAAAAAAAAAAAAAAATTCACATAATGCAGTGCAAAGCAGAACAGAGCCTTAGATTTTGAGAGGGACCTATTTTTGTTTTTAATTCCTGGGGTTCCATGAAGAAAATAGGTTTTGTTGTTGTTGTTGTTGTTGTTGTTTTTCCCCAGAATGGGGTCTGTGTAGACTCCTCTGCTTTTTGTCAGAAGTCCCCAAGCTGTTAGAATTTATCGTAAGTTCTCTCGTGTTGACATCAAGAGTGGCAAGATGACAAAATGCAAAAAATCATTTCAGTCCACTGAGAGGAAAAGTTTTTTACAGGAAAGCATGATTCAAGAAGAGAGAAAAGATAAAGGCCTCTTAAATACATGTAGCTTGGATATCTGTTTTAAATTAAGCTGATTTTTACCATAGAGTTCTGATATGGTTTGGCTGTGTCCCCACCCAAATCTCATCTTGAACTGTAGCTCCCATAATTCCCATGTGTCATGGGAGGGATGTGGTGGGAGGTAATTGAATCATGGAGGTGGATCTTTCCAATGTTGTTCTCATGATAATGAATAAGTCTCAGGAGATCTGATGGTTTTATAAAAGAAGAGTTCCCTGCACATGTTCTCTTGCCTGCTGCCATGTAAGATGTGACTTTGCTCCTCTTTTACCATCTGCCACGATTGTGAGGCCTCCCCAGCCATGTGGAACTGTGAGTCAATTAAACCTTTTTTTCCCCATAAATTACTCAGTATCAGGTATGTCTTTTTTAGCAGTGTGAGAATAAACTAATACAAGCTTTTTTAAAAAATCTTTTAAAATCTCTTATTACCAGACTCTAGCTAGGACAGACAGTCAATATTTCTAGCTTTTTAACTTTACCACAAAAAACCTCCCAAGTGAAATTAGTAAGTTTTAACTAAGGCTATGACTTAACCATGGATGCATAAACTGTCTCAAATAGATGGTAAGCAGTTTTATTTTATTTACAAGAATTAGTATATCCCCAAAGGTAGTTCAGAGGAAGGAAAACCCAAGACAGGAAATCAGAAGCTATTCATGGTGGGGGTGGGCGAGGGGAACCCTCAATAAATGGCAAAGTTACATAAATAACAAACCAGAAAGGAATTATGCTGGAAGCTAGGACTTTAACCTAGCCTACCATTGCTAAAAGACAAAGCCTTAGCTACTGAGCTACACAGCATTGAGCAGTTTCTATTGCTATTCCCACAAGAAGTCTAGAACAGCCAATTTCAAGCTTGCAGAGGCTCTTAACTATTCAAGATAATTTTTAGGGTTAACTATGACATGTGCCCTGAAATTCCTGTCCTCTGGATGGCAGAAATCAAGAGATAGTATCCCCACATGATTACAAGGTTAAGCTCTTAAGGCCACAAAACAGGGCAGAAAAAATTTCATTTGGTATTGGTTTCAGGGACCTGCAGCAAAGTTTGTAACTGACCAGTCTGCTGGGCTGGCTTGAAAAGCAGGCTTATAAGGGTCCTAACTCCTCATTCTATCCTGTGATAACCCTCTCTCCATTACAGAAAGACAAATTTTTAGCACAAAGTGCACTAGATTTGCTACAGCCTAAAACTAGTCTCACAAATTATGTTTTCTTCAATCAAATCCTTGCAGAGGAGACAAACAGTAACATTTACCATTTACACACACACACCCACACACACACAGAGACACACACACAGAGACAGAGAGAGAGAATGAGAGAGAGAGAGAGAGAGAGACCAGAAACTTGGGTGGTAAAAATTTTTTACCCTTTTTGCTGGCATTCCAGGTTTCCAGGTTCCCTTTCTCTGCAACTCCCAGAAGAACAGATGACCCTGCTTGCTATGCCAGAGCTATGGGGGTCAAGCCACTTTACAAAAGAAAATTATCCTTTTTGTTTCATGGAACCATAGGCAAAAGATTCTTAATTTTGCAAGATGCTGCCCAATGCATGGGGAACTGAATTAACATTTTCCATCCCAGCAAAATACACATAACAAAACAGACACTAGTCACTGTGTTCAGCACCCAGTATTCAACTTCACAAAGCTTGGACTTTCTCCCATTAATCCCTGTTGTCTTTGATCCACTCCATGTGGGGAGGGGTGGCCTCCAAACAGTAATTCACAATGGATGGTCTCTGGCCAAAGCAAAGAGCAGATAGTCATCCCAAGAACTTTCTTGGCATGTTGAGCTTTCTTCAGGGCTCACTGAATGTGACCATACAAGTAAGGAGGATTCTCTGAGTTAGGGGTGCTGGACTTTTGTCAGCAATTCCTTCTTATATCCCCTCCACATATAGAAACACAACAAAACAAAGATGAGATGGACAGAAGGCCTTCCAAATGAAGATCCCTAACTAAGAATTCCAAGAGTATCCCTTCCAAACTATACTCCTATTGTTCATCTGATAAATCTCCCTAAAATCTTCTTGATTGGGGGGAAGTCTCCTGAACCAAGAGTCTTCCTACTACTTAGGGAGAGCCAAGTTAGACCCCACAAAGGAGCTGCACTGAGACAGAAACACCATGGTGGAACTACAAACAGACATCCACCATGGGTCTACAGAACAAGTCAGGAGAAGAAAGGAGACATTGATAAAACCTAGAATGCTCACCAACCCAGATACCCTGCAATGGGAGTGCAGACAGACATGATGTGATAGGGCTACAGTTAAGGCATGTCTCCCCAGGAATACTTTTCTATTGCAATTAAATCCATGCACATTGGGTCAGCAGTGTCCCACCAATAGAGAGAGTACCAGAATTATCCCCCAGTTCAAGAAAACTAGGCAGCCACTTGACCTGGCCTCCGGATCCATCACCAGAGAGGGGCTACCAAACCACAGGGCGATCCTGGACAAGCCTCCAAATTTGTAACTGCCCAGTGGGTTCACCTTGACCACTGCCTAGACAGAGCCTATTTATCAAGACAGCGGAATTGTAGTAGAGAAAGAGTAATTCACGCAGGGCCAGCCATGCAGGAGACTGGACTTTTGTTATTACTCAAATAAGCTTCCTATTATTTAAGTTGTAAGGAAACAGTTGATTTGCAAGATTCTGGTACTAAGGCCTGTATGGAATGTTTTTTCTATTCTGTACACCTTCCTGGCAGCTAAGAAAGGGAGAAAAATTTTGTGACTCTTTGCATGCCTGAAAGTATTTTTATTGTATTCTCCTTTGTAAATGAGAAAATTCTGGGTTAAAAATCATTTTCTCTCTGAATCAGCAAGTGCTGTTGATGAAAAGCCCAGTGTTGTTCTGATTTTCCTCCTTTGGATGTGACGCCTCTCTCCTTCTTTAATTGTTTGGGTTTGCCTCTTTGGCTGACATAGTACTCTGAAATATGACAATATGCTTTGTTTTAGATATTCAAAACATTAAATGTGCTGGTACTTTTTGAATTCTTTCAATTTGGAAATGTGTACTATAGTTCTGAAAAAGGCTCTTTTAAAAAGATATCTTTATCTCCATGACTTCCCTTCTATTCTCTTTATAGAATTCAGATTAATTAGTTATTTGAGCACTTGGTTTGATGCTCTCAGTTTTTAGCTTTTATCTCACATTTTTTATCTTCTTGACATTTTGTTTACTTCTAAGCTTCTGTAGATAGAAATCTTTGTTTCAACTATGTTATTTTAACTACTAAGAATTCTTCCTTATAATTATCATCCATTTTTATTGATGCAAAAACTTCCATCTCCCTGATGCCTTCATTTGCATTTTGGTTTTAATTTTGAAATGCTCTTGCATTTCCTGCATTATCTTTCCTCTGGATTTATTTTCCTTGGTTTGCTTACTGACTTCACCCTTTCTCATTTAACACTGAAGCCCTCAAATTTTTACTGGAAGTTCTGTGATTGCTGGTACTTGCAAATAGCACACCTTACTCTTGTAAAATTGGTCTGAATGATGGCTGATCACACAGGCTCCAAATGTCAGTACAGGGAGGTATGGTTTAATTTTTTCAGAAAAAGTAAATTCTACAGTCTTCTACCATTGGCTTTCAGTAATTTGTGCAGGGTGGGGTAGAGGTACTGGGATCAGTCTGTTTTGCAGAATGGCTCAATAATTACTCTCATTTTCAATTGTGTGCTTCATTTTTACTCTACTATGTGCCTTGTTTTAGTCAATTCTCACAGTTCTGTAAAGACACACCTGAAGCTGGGCAATTTATAAAGAAAAGAGCTTTAATCAGCTCATGGTTCTGTGGGCTGTATGGGTTCTGCTTCTGGGGAGGCCTCAGGAAACTTACAATCATGACAGAAGGACAAAGGGGAAGCAAGCACATCTTCACAAGGCCAGCAGGAGAGAGAGAGAGAAGGGGGAGGTGCTACACACTTTCAAACAACCAGATCTCATTAGAATTCTATCACAAGAACAGCAAAGGAGATGTCTGCCCCTATGATTCAATCACCTTCCACCAGACCTCTCCTATAACACCAGGAATTTCAATTCGATGAGATTTTGGTGGGGACACAGAGCCAAACCGTATCATGCTTCATAATGATCTTGTCTTCATCTATTCAATATTTCTAGAGAACAAACCTCCAGTTCTTGGCCCTTAGGGTTGGGGTACTTAGATATTTGTATTCAGTGTGTGGAAGTGAAGGAGAAAAATTGAGAGTTCTGAACAAAGAATTTCAGTCTATTGTGCATATTCTTCCTCTACTCACCCCACCCCAATAAACACTCACACCTGTTTTCTTCTTTAGTTTTCTGCCCTTCTCTGCATCAAATGCTGCTAAGCCCTGGGCTTGGCTAGGGTTCTATAGGGGCTGGTGGTGGAAGCCTGCTCATTTTTTGTTAGCATCCTTCTCTGCATGCCACTAGCCTGGAGTTCTATCGGTTAACATGTTTTTGCTGCACTATTGTCTCAAAGTTTTCTGAGATATTTTATTTCTTAATCTCTGAGTGGATAAACATGAGTTCAATATGGTATTTTTAATTTGAACCTTTATAATATAAGATAATCTATATTTATGAATATCATCTTTTGAGCACTTATGTGCCAGACACTGTACTAAGCACTTTATATATGTTAGTTCATTTAACATTCACCATTTCCATTTTAAATGAGCAATCTGAGATCAGAGAGATAAAAGATAATTATAAGGTGTCTAATAAAAACAAATTCTTAATGTAATGAGAATTAACTGCTTTGCTTTAAAAATCTTTAATCAACAATAAAAACATAGATTTTGAGTGAGAGTGTCTTTCATCCCACCAGGCACTAGCCTGAGCTAATGGCATGACAATGTATGTGTCTTGCTACAATAAGTTTATATATTAGACATTTTCTCTCTTGTGAATGACAGAAAGTATCACTTCTAGCAAGTATAAAAAATTTGAAGAAGAATGATAATTTACTATTATGATTTTTTTCAGTTACTGAGAGCACAACTGAAAGATACATTTCATTCCCAATGCAACTTTATTTTAAATACTGCCTTTAAGGGTTGATTTTAATTAGGATTTATTAGTGGCTAAAAAAATTTCTGTAACATCACATAAAGGCTGTGAACCACAATATGTAAATAAAAGACAAAATACTTTGGCAAGGGAAAGGATACAAATGTCCTGGGATCCCACACCCAGCAAACTCAGTCCCTTCTCTTCTCAAACAAAAAGAATCTCTTGATCTCTCTAAACAGAATGCTTAAACCTCACGCAGTTAATAAAAGACAGTGCTCAAAATGCTGTGTGCATTTTGAGTCTTCAGAATAGCTCTAGGCTTACAAATACCTAGCTACCTTAGAAAAATTTTCTTTATAATTTATAAAAAATGAATCAAAATATTTCAGCAACAATAAAAGATTTTTCCCCTGAGGCAAAAGAATAATCAACCCGATTCTTGCTTCCCTACCCTTATTCCTGCAATCAAACAAGATAGAATCAGGTTATCACATGCTGTGAGATGAAGGCATGTATTACCTTTGAGACTTTTCCTAGTCAGGTAAAGAGGAGCTTTCTTCCATGCTATGTTTAGAAACAATCCCCCAAAGATTATGGAGCCAAAAATATTATAATCCAGTACTATTCTTTTTTTACTCACTAATCCCCTGTGTATGGCCTTTTTTAGGTGTCGATGGGATGGGGATCTGACTTTTATTTATGTATTTGTAACTTTTTATTTTAGTATACTTTTTTTTTTTTTTTTTGAGACAGAGTCTCGTTCTGTCACCGAGGCTGGAGTACAGTGGTATGATCTCGACTCACTGCAACCTCCGCCTCCCGGGTTCAGGCAATTCTCCTGCTTCAGCCTCCTGAGTAGCTGGGATTACAGGTGTGTGCCACCACGTCTGGCTAATTTTTTTTTTTTTGTAGTTTTAGTAGACACAGGGTTTCACCATGTTGGTCAGGCTGGTCTCAAACTCCTAACCTCGTGATCCGCCTGCCTTGGGCTCCCAAAGTGCTGGGATTGCAGGCATGAGCCACCATGCCCGGCCTATTTTGATGTACTTTCAAAGTTACAGAAAAGACTCAAGAATAGCCCAGGGAACTAGGAATACCATGTAACCTATATTCAGACTCATCAATTGTTTACATTTTTCACACTTTTTCTCTATGTATGCAAATTATTTTTTCTGAATCATTTGAAAGTAAATTGGAAACATCATGAATTTTTACCCTTAAATAATTTACTGTGTGTTTCCTAATAACCTGTTAATTATCTTATGTATTGACAGTATAATTATCAAAATTAGGACATTTCCTTGTTTTGTCCCTATTCAAAATCAAAACCAAGAGCATAGATTGCATTTACTTTTCAAGTCTTTTTGGTATCCTTTAACTCAGAGAAGATCTTCCATCATACTTAGTCTTTTGGCTTTAAAGTTTTGAAGAGTATAGATCAGTTATTTCATAGAATGTCCCTCAACTGATCTGCTGTTTCATCATTGTTAGTTTCAGGTTATGGATTTTTGTCAGCGGTTCCACTGAGTGACATTTTATCCTTCTCAGTGACTCATACCGGAGTGCACATGATTCAGACTGCACTAACACTATTAATATGAGTTTTGATCACTCGAGTGAAGTAGTGTTCATGAGGTTTCTCCATGGTGGCAGAACCATCATTTTCCCTTCCTAATTATTAGGTACTTGTGGAGGGATACTTTGAGGCTACATAAATATCCTCTTCATTAAACTTTTATCTACTAAATGTGATATCCACACATTGATTTCTAACTCCATCATTTTTTGTTCATTTTTCTTATCATTTGCATTCCACCTTAGGGAGTGCACTCCCCTTCTCCCATTTATTTATTTATTCATCTATTTCTTTATGTCAACATGGAGTTATGGATTATTCTTCTTTTTAAAGAATGTTTCTTTCCTCATTGGGTGCTAATAGGCCAATAGAGAAATACAATGATATAGGTAAATGTAAGCTTGTTTCTTATAAGATTAATCATAAACTGTTTTTTTTTTTTCAGCCAATAGAAGTGTTTGAGAAAAAAACACCTTTCAAAGTGAACCTGTATTACGTTACTGGAATATTTTTTAAAAATCTATTAACCTCTAAGAGGCCAAGAACAGAAATTCAGCAATAAAAGGTAAATGTAAGTATGCTTTTAAAAAAAATAGATTCATGGGGGGACATGTGCTGGTTTGTTAGACAAATATATCGTGTAAGGCTGGGGTTTAGGCTTCTACTGAACCTATCACCAAAATAATGAAGTAGTACCCAGTAGTTTTTCAACCCTTGACCCTTTCCTTCCCCATTTTGGAGTCTCCATGGTCTATTGTTTCCATTTTCATGTCTGTTTCTACCCATTGTTTAGTTACCATTTATAAGTGAAAACATGTGGCAATTGATTTTCTGTTTCTGTATTAATCCACTTAGAATAACAGCTTCCAGTTGCATCCATGTTGCTGCAAAGGACATCATTTCATTCTTTTTAATGGCTGCATAGTATTCCATGGTGTAGATGTACCACATTTCCTTTATTTGTCCACTATTGACAGGAACCTAGGTTGATTCTATGTCTATGTTATTGCAAATAGCCTTGTGACCTACTAGTGCAGGTGTCTTTTTGGTAGAAGGATTTCTTTTCCCATGGATAGATACTGAGTAGTGGGATTGCTGGGTTTCAATAGTAGTTCTATTTTTAGTTCTCTGAGAAATCTCCGCACTGCTATTCACAGAGCCTAAACCAGTTTACATTTCTACCAACTGTGTATGAGAATTCCTTTTTTCTCCACATTCTCACTTGCATCTGTTATTTTTTTGACATTTTAATAATAGTCATTCTGACTGGTGTGAAATGGCACATCACTGTGATTTTAATTCGCATTTTTCTGATGATTAGTGAGGTTCAGCGTCTTTTGAGTAGTGTCTGTTCATGTCCTCTGTGCACTTTTTAATGAGGTTGTCTTTTTACTCGTTGATTTGTTTTAGTTTCTTGTGGATTCTGGATATTAGTCCTTTGTCAGAGGCATAGTTTGCAAATATTTTCTACCATTCTGTAGGTTGTCTGTTTACTCTGTTGATAGTTTCTTTTGCTGTACAGATATCTTTATTTTAATTAAGTCTTAATTGTCAATTTGTTTTTACTGCATTTGCTTTTAAGGTCTTAGCCACAAATTCTTTGCCCAGGTCAAAATTCAGAATTTTATTCATCAGGTGATAACCTAGTGAATGTCACAAGGTAATAATCTATTACAATCAATATTTACTTGTGTGTTAAAATTGTCCCAAATTTGGCCAGTGAAAGTCTTTTTAAGGTGACTTATTTATTTAAAATGTCCCCTTATTCCTTACTTCCTTGCTTTCTGTCACAAGGAGAGTTTCCAAGTTTACCTTGGATATCCCCTGACCCAGCGCTAGTATCGACTATTTATCTTAGGAGTTCTGGTTTCCTTTAGTGGAAAATAGTCTTTAGAGACCAAGATCTGGGGAGTAGGCAGGAAATTGCTGCTGGTGTATCATTGCCTCTACACCCTCTCAGAGAATAGGACTTGAAAATATATATGTATGTGTGTATAAATGACAAACCTCACTGCAATTACCTTCAATATATTTGTTCATTTGGTCAAGTTAGACTACACAAAAGGAAGTTTCAGAATTGATAAGCTACAAAAACATACCTACTAACTAGAGTTTGATATTTGTTAAAGTTTTGTTTTTGAGATAAAATGCACATAAATTAAAATGTATAGATCATAAGGATACAATTCAATATCTGAAAAATGCGCACACCCATGTAGCTCTTCCCTAACAAGTTAGAGAATGTATCCTTTACCAGAAAGTTTTCTAATCTCCCTTCTCAGGAAGAAAACCCTTCAAAATCCTAAGGAAATGACTCTTCTGATTTTTTTCACCTTACATTTGTTTTGCCTATTCAAGAACTTTATGTAATTAGAATCATGTGACACACACACACACACACACACACACCCACACAGGTTCTTTTTCTCTGTCTCTTTCATAAGTATGTTTGAGATTCATATGTTGTTGCATGTATCAGTAATTTGTGCCTTTTTATGATTTACAGTATTCCATTGTATGAAATACCAGTTTATTGATTCCTTCTCTTAATGATGGTCAATTAGGTTGTTTCCAATGTTAGGCTATTGTGCATAAAGCTGCTGTGAACATTTGTGTAAAAATCTTTGTGTAACAAATATTTTCATTTATCTCTGGGTAAACACCTAGGAGTAGAATTGCTGGGTAATATGGTAAGTGTGTGTTAACTTTGTATAAAAGTGCCAAACTATTGTCCATAGTGGCTATATCACAACATTCCCATCACAACACTATGAGAGTTCCAATTCCTCTACATCCCCACTAGCATTTGGTATGGTTAGTCTTTTTAATTTTAGCCATTTTGGTGAATGTGTAGTGGTAGCTTATTGTGGTTTTCACTTGAATTTTCCTAACAACTAATGATATTGAGCACTTTTTCATATGCTTAGTAAATATTTTTCTTTATGATTTGTTTGTCTCATCAATTACTAACTTAGTGAATACGTTTTAAAAACTTATGAATGGGCCTGGCATGGTGGCTCATGCCTATAATCACCGTACTTTGAGATACCAAAGTGGAAGGACAGCTTGAGGCCAGAAGTTTGAGACCAGCCTGGACAAGATGGTGAGACACTGTCTCTACAAAGAAAACAACAAGAACTTAGTCAAGCATGGTGGTGGCTGTCTTTGGTCCCCAGCTACTTAGGAGGATGAGGATCCGCTGAGCCTGGAATTTGAGGATGCAGTTAGCTGTGACTGGCCACTACACTGTAGACTGGGAAAGGGAGCAAGGCCCCTTAAAAAAAGGTCTCTTAAAAAAAAAAGAATTATGAATGGTTGTTGACTTTTGTAAAATAGTCTACGAGATGATTTTGTCTCATTTTGTGTTCAGTTAATATGATTAATTACATTAATGAATATTTTCTAAAACCAATTTTGGGGCCTTTAAAATTATCCACATTGTTTGCTTTCTATTTTATAGTCCTCTCCTCTTAATTTTTAAAATTTTCTTTGTTCTACTAATTAGCTCTTTTATAGGATTCCTGAAATGGAAACAAATTTATGGTTTTAAATTATTCTTATTTCCTAGTATAACTATTTGAAATTATAAAATTCCCTCTAACTTCTGCTTTACTTACATCCCATAAATATTGATATGTTGTAAATCTGTTGCTATTCATTAGAAATAATGTCAAATTTGTAGTCATCAAATCTTTTACCCATCAAGTCAAACTCTTTTGGCAACTGTAATTCATTGCTTATGTGTAAGGCTCTTAGTGTATATTTTCATGACCTGTCTTGGTCACAGTTATCAAAATGACAAAACAGAAATTTTACCTGATCCCAGAGTTCATTATTCCAAATTAACTAATGATAATTTTGTGCGTGGTTCATATTTGAAGTTGATTCTACAAATTCATTATCAATAGGATGTATACCCCCTCCGCAACCTCCACTAATGAATAGAGTTATCACTCTTTTCACATGTGTAGTGCCAGGTAGAGGTGGGGAGTGGTAAAAATATGCCTTCTTTATGGCTGTCAGTCTTCCAAACTCATTTTGTATTTTAAGGAATATTCCACTCCTAGAATCTTGTTGGAATCCAGAACTCCAGCTCCTAGGGTAGAAGCCAAAGGAGGAGGAACTTTCCTTCCCCCAGCCCATGGCATTCGAGGTGTATGGGCAGGTGATATTGGCTCGGCAGATTGAATGCTGCTGTAAGAGATGTTAATTTGGGTTATGAATATAAAGCTAAAGGGACAGTTTCAAATTTAGTCCATGTTGTAGTGGACAGCAGTGAATGCAATGACATCTAGAGATTCCTGCAGTAATGCACAGTGGCATTGGTGTCTCACAGTGCTGTGGTCAGTGGAGTTAATGGCTGCTATGACTAGACTGATCCTGCAAAGTAACCTCACTTGAGGCTCTGGTCCTTTTCTGCCTGTCTTTACTTGGTTCCTGCCTGTTTGGGAAGCCTGACCTCCAGTTTTCCTGAACAACTTTGAGTAGTCCTACATCCCTATAGTAAAATTCACTTCTGCTTAAATTAACCAAAATTGATTTCTTATCTTTTACTCGAGGAACCTGATTTCTCTTCTTTGTAACAGTAACCGTAATAGTTACAAGATCAGTTACAATGTCATAGCGACAGTTTGAGGCCAATAAATAGAATTGTCAGTAAATGAAAAGCTAATGTATCTCTCAGTCTCTTAACTAGGTAGCAATAGCACCAACTTTTTAATCAACTTGAAACAGTAATCCAGGCAAGTACATCTAACTGAGAATAGTCTAGAGCTTATTCTGCTCTTAGGCACAGAATGATTAAATTTGCATATGATTGCAAATGGTATGTGGTGGTATATGACAAAAGATATATTCAAATCCTTTTGTACAAATTACCAATTTTCATTATTAACAGTACAGGTAGAAAAATTTTATTTCCTTCATGGGATGATATAATAATACACACCTACTGAAACTTCCATCAGAGGCTGGGCGTGGTGGCTCACGCCTGTAATCCCAGCATTTTGGGAGGTAGCGGTGGGTGGATCACCTGAGATCAGGAGTTTGAGACCAGCCTGCCCAACATGGCGAAACCCCATCTCTACTAAAAGTACAAACAATTAGCCAGGCGTGGTGGCACGCACCTGTAATCCCAGCTACTCAGGAGGCTGAGGCAGGAGAATCGCTTGAACCCGAGAGGCGGAGGTTGCAGTGAGCCGAGATCGCGCCACTGCACTCCAGCCTGGGTGACAGAGCGACACTCTGTCTCAAACAAACAAACGAACACACAAGCCATCAGAAAATAATACTACACATTAAGAAAATGTGTATGTGGTTTTAAGGCAAAAATGACTGCTTATTTTTTTAATCAACTCTGTGTGTATATTGCTGATATAACCAAAACATTACCCTCTTCCTCTAGTTACCAAAACGTAACTTGGCGGTGGGCTAACAGTAAGGGCTAACATTTGCTTTCCTACTTGTATTTCCATATAATTTAGAATATTTTTTTATTAACGTTAATCAGTTCTTTAACTTTTTTAGCACATTAAATATTAAGATGCAGTATTAGAATGGAAGGCTGCAGGAACAGGAATAGAGAGAGACACAGGTGTTGGGAAAAGCCACTAGGCACACATAACATTAAATGCTGCTCATTTTTTCTGCAACACTGCACTAGTCTCCTAAAGTCCATCTCCCAGAAAATAAGACAACTTTAAAACTTTTCAACCAATATTACCTTAAAAGTCGATGTGCACATACTGATGCTGTTTCACACAGAATTGACTCAGATGTGGAATCAAAATCATAGCTTTGGTGAAAGAAGGGGGGTGGAAATCAGTGCTTTCAAAAAGCTCCCTAGGTAATTCTAATGTGCAGACCAGATTAAGAACCTGTGGGCTAACCCATAGCCTCAGGAGCTCACCTTCTATCTTAAATTTCTTTTCCCCAAAGGAGTTATGGTGCCAGGCTTTTAACGTAAAAGAAAATAAATTATCTTCCAGTATAATTTTGTAAATGAAAACTTACCAAAAAATCCTATTCAATAATAGATTATTATAGAAACACTGGATAATTGTATAGCTACTAACAATAATAGAAGACTGCCTTGGAGAAGTCAATGCGGAGAATGAAAAACGTATTTACTCTTCAACTTTGGAGGTGGAGTAGGGAGATGAATAAAATATGTGTGTGTATATTCATATATGTATATCCATTATTCATATTTCAGTAAAATACAACAGAATAAAAGAATGAGGTCAACAAGGTCCTATAGAAAGGTGTAAAAATAATTGTACTTACTGGTAGTGAATAAAACTGAAATAAATTTATATAATTTGTGTAACCTGAAAAGTTTGAACATTATACATTTTTTTTTGTTTTATATTTAGAATCTCATCTGAAGGAAAGTTCCAAATGAACACTAAATATGTTCGATCTATGTCACCAAAATTAGAACTCAAAATTTTAATGCTGTGCTGAGTGACAGTGCAAGGACCGGAATCCGCCACTGTAAATACTGACTTCAGTGCTTTGTTTCTGACTGCTATGCAGGTATCCGCCCGATTTCCACTCACATTTTACTGTTTGACCTTGAAAGAGCCAGACTATTTGAGAATTACTCATTAAGTGTCTATTTAAAAACTGTGTATTTTCTAGCCAAGGCTAAAATTCACACAAAGATGTATATTGCAATACTTTGCATTTTAGGAGTGGGCTGTACAAATATTTTTGGAAAGCCCTCACCATTTTTTATACGAAATCCCTTGTAGGTACTGTTCACATTTCCACTAAAATAGCCAGGTAAAATTTCCAGAATAACTTCAATCCCCAGGTACGTAAGTAAAAACAGACTATTTTCATAGTCATCTTTTTCAAATTCTCTTTCCATCATGAATACACTTTGTTAGTCCTTATATTATCAGAAAGCAAACCTAATTTAAAAATAATGGGGAGATGTAAGCAATGTCCCTGGTTTTCAGAATTTATCAATTTGGAGCAAAAGATTTAAAGTAACTTCTTCTCCCCTCTATACAACGTCAGAATACCAAGCCTGCAGCCTGTTATTTTCAGGGTGGCACCCAGAGGAGGAGGAGGGGGAGGGGAGGAAAAAGCATCCTTAATTACTGAGGCATTAGAAACCTCCCACCCTGCTTGGAGTGCCTTTCCAAAGTGAAGCTAGAGAAGGCTTTCTCAAGCCTCTGTTTCTCATGGGGAGCTTTGGCCCTTGCAAGGTAACTCTTCTCTCTGATTTCACTTTAACGAAGCAGGTGAAAGGCCGTTTGGCACCAGACGGTTCGTTTTACTCCAGCTGCCTGTGAAGAGCGCGGTTGCCAGGCAACCAAGTCTCCCGCTTTGTGCCTGTCTCACGCTAGGAAATTTGGAGGGTTTTGAGGCTGTTGTCTATTGCAGACAACTTACACTGAAATGCCTTGGGGTTTTTAGAACTATTTTTTTGTATTGCTTACAGTAAAACTACGTTATCTTTCCCAATTTTCTCTCTTTTGGGGAAGAGAGACTATTTAGAGGGTATATGGCTATATTTCCACAGGAAAATATCCAGACCTTGACTTCAAAATCAGAAGTAATTTACATTTTAAAAGAAGAACAAATGAGCATCACAGCTGCATTTCATCTGTTTCTTCCTGTCAGCTTAATTTCTTTCACTTTCTTTACCCACCCCTCCTTTCGCTTTAAAAACTTTGCTTTCCTCTTTTCTTTATTCTACCCCACTTCCATGTTTCTTTTATCTTTCTCTGTCTTCCTCTTAGCAGTGATATTAACTGCTATCTATGCATTCATCTTCAATCAATTGCTCATCCATTAGGACAATGAATTCAAAATGAATCAAGCTTCACTTTCCAACCTCAATGGCTGATATATTTTTATTCTTACTTCTGAATTCTTTTTATTTTTGTTTTCTCTTGTGGCTAGGTAGGATTATGGGGAAATAAGTGACAAAATATTCTCAGTTATTTGGATTTCTCTTGTTCCTGACAGAAAACCCATTGCTTTCTGAGCCTTTCAGTGTGTTCATTTTCGTGTTGTGGTCCTCTTGGCACGTTCCACTACCTTTGAAGCCACAGAGTTCTGTAAGTTATTTTGGCCCCATATCAATGTAGGACATTCTCTTACATAATGTAATGAAGATATTTCATTGATATTTTTTTCAATTTCAAAGGCACAAAAAAGGATACGCTTCCTTTTGTTCTTTGTTTCTGAGTCTGGCAATGATTCATAAAATAAATGAGAGCAAATTGGTCTGGTTATGCTTTCATTACCAGTGATGGACTCTGGTGCTGCAAGGGGAAACCACCTGGTAATGATCAAAGAAGATAGGTTGAAATTCTCCTGGAAAGATGTGCATATAAGACAACAGTGCATAACACCCTCTGGTGGACCCTTTTCCTCCCTCAAAAAAACACGCTGATACTTATTCATCACTGCAAGGTAACAAGTAGTACACAGATCTATCTTCTCACCAAGGATTTGTTACAATATGGAAGCAGAACAATTTAACATCAGTATTCGAAAATCCACCGTGGAAGATGAATTCATGTGTCAAAACTGCTAAAATGGATAATGGGCATAATTGTTAATACACTAACTGTTGTGATTTTTTAGTTCGTAGATATGTAACCATTCACACATCTTTCTGTAACTTATAAGTAAAAATATCTCCCTTTATGACTCAGTATTGTGATTTTCCATGCTTGCTATGAAAAACAGAATAGAAATATGATATGATAAAATCAGAGTGCTATACTATAGTGACCAGAAAACAGCAGGTATGGATTTTAATGTGAGTTCTACCCCTAGCTAGCTCTTTTACTTTGGTCATTCCCTTAGTCGTGGTCTCAATGCCCTCTTCTGTAAAGTTGTGAGGTTTGAGATATTCTCTGAGATACATTCTGCTGTTAAAATTCTGTTATTGAATTTGAAAACCACTAAACTTTTCAGTGAGGGTAATTTGGAAAAAGAATGGTATATTTTTTTTAGCTGACAGTTTTTAAGTGAGAAAAGTATTTAAACTTCTTTGTATTTGTTAATTGAGCTTTTTTTTATTTAGACATATGAGTTCAAAATTTATAGCTGTTTTTGACACTATAGCCAGTGGTTAAAAAGCAGTTTCTGGAGGCTGCCTATGCTTGAATCTAATTTCATCATTTACTAGTTGTAAAACGTGGGAAAGTTTTAAAAATGGCTTTGTGCTCAGTTTACTCCTCTGTCGATGGGGAATAATTACAGCACCCTTCTTGAAGAGATATCTGAGGAGTAAGTGAGAGGATTTGCATAACCCCTTAGCAAATGATTAAAGCATTAACATATTCTTGATACATGTGAGTTTTTACAATTACTCTTATGTCACCAGCTATCCCAGGCTATTATCATTCCATACTTTATTACTGTAATAATAGCCACCTAGTTTAAAAGTCTCTTTGTTTCAAATCTATCCTATACATTTCTTCCAGCAAAGACTGCCCCAAACACAATTGTCTTCATTGCTTTCTGATAAAAACTATAACAACAGACTTCAATGATTTCCATACCCAGGAGAATTTAGTATGTATTGTTCTGGCATTTAAGACTCTCACTAATATTGGTTCAAGTTATTTTTCCAGCTTCATTCCATTACTTCCTCCTGTATGCATGCTCTAGCTGAATGGAACTCTCCAAGTATCCCTGAGAACTCGCACTCTGCTCTTCTGTGTTAAGCTCTTAAGGGCAGAGACTGTGACAAGTCTTCATATACCAGTATAAAGTCCAGGACCTGGCACACAGTAAGCATTCAATATTTGCTGAAATGAATAGCCTTTGCTTGCACTATTTTCCTCTCAGAAATCCTCTCTTCTTATCTTTACCTATATAACAGCTATCCTTCAAGGTCCCAGCTAAATATCATGAATTACCACCATTCATAGGCTAACTACTTCCTTCATATTATTATCATGTATTTACCTTCTGGCATTTATATTCCACTGTGATTATAATTATTTTTGTTACCTTATGCCCTAATTTTCGAATGGTGTTGAGAGCAGTGTACTATGTCTTAATCAATTTTATTTCCTACAATGCCTAGCATTTTTCTTTGACTATGTTAATTGCCAGTGGCTAGTTATTGAATGAATCAATATGACTAATAGGATCGTATTTATTATCCATTGTTTTCTGACCATTAAAGAAAACCCATCCTACTTCAATAGAACAAAATCTTCACCCCTTGCCAGGCTCCTTAGTCTCTCCAAGGTCCAGTCACAGCCTCCCTGCCTAACATGACTTTGGGTAGTTACTGAAGCCCTGCTAGCTTTTCATTATTCCCTGGACATGCCATATACATTCTTAACCATGTTCCTTTGCTGATGTTTACTTTGCTTGAGGGCAATACTGTCTTTGTTTCAGCTATCCAAGCCTGACTTAAGGTCTCATTCCATACTTTATTACTGTAATAATAGCCAACTAGTTTTAAAGTCTCTTCCTTTCAAATCTAACCTATACATTTCTTCCAGTGAAGACTGCCCCAAACACAACTGTCTTCATTTTCTTCTCCCAAATTCATCATGAGCACTTCTCTAGACTTCCCCAATGCTTTTTCTCTTTCATCACAGGAAAGAGAAATTTAGGTTCTTAATTTGGTACTTAATCATATAATTTAATCATACACATACCCTAGAACAATGAAACAATAAAAGTAGGAGACAATTTAAAAGGGCTTTACTACAGAAATTCTCATAATGAAACTCGAAAGGGACTAGTTCCATATTAACCCACTCTCTGTAATTCCTTTCCTCCTCCTTCCTGGGTTACCTCTTATACTAGCCGTACAGACATCATTCTTGACAACTTGTTTCTAAGATATTTAAGGAACTTTGCATTCCTCTCAATCACTTCTAGCTAATAATACAATCTTACACATTGTGTTGACTATATTTTAATTCAATAAAAATATGGTTTAAATTTGTATCCTAAATTTTCGTGTGTTTTCTGTTTTTATAACTCAATTAAATATCATGTCGTTGGGGACAGAGGTCATATTTGGAATTTCCTGTGAATTTCCCATATTAGAAAGCATAATGCTGATCACACTGTAGATTTTCAATGCATGCATGAACAACATTCATTGTTAGATGAAACCTACCTGCCAAAATGTTCTCCTTAAATGCATTTTATAATATTTGACACGCTAACTTCATTCCATTTTTTATGGTCTATTGGTTCTAAGTTATTGTCATGTTTATAGTTTTTTCCTAGTCCATTGACTTCTAATTTACTGTCATACTTACTAGACCACTCAGTAACTAAGGCAACTAAAGCTATATCTTTGGAGAAGATTTACACAGATACACCCTAGGATTAGATAAACTGGTGTGATAGGATTTGCTTTCTATAGTGCATCAGTATTGTTTTTACCTTATGCCTGAAGATGAAAATGGGGAGTATGGTAAATATTTGGTGAATGGCCTTCAGAAAATACATTATACTTCATATTTATAAATACCATCTAATTTTATCTTCCTGATAACCCTATATAGTTGATGGTACTAAGCTGTTCTTGTAGACATGACAACTAAAGCTATTAGGTTGGTAGAAAAGTAATTATGGTTTTCCACATTACTTAAAAAGAGTGGCCAAAACCTCAATTACTTTTGCACCAACCTAATAAGAAAGAAGTAATTTACTCAAGGCTTTATCTCTGAACTTGATCTCAGGCCCATCTGATTCCAAGGTCCTTAACAAACAGGGATAAGTCCATGGATCTCCAACTTCAGTATGCAAAAGAATCACTCAAGGAACTTCTTCAAATACATATTACTAGGATATACTCAAAAGATTATAATTTGTTACACTTATGATGAGACCCAAGAATCTTCATTTTAACGAACACATTAAAGCATTCATTTGGGAAAAAAATGAGCTAAGGAAGAGTTAAGATAGTAATAGTAATTATAACAATAACAACTACGTAACACATGAATCAACAGCACACTACCCACCATTTGCTGCATCACCTTACTGTTGGTCAGACACTATGTTGCAAAGCACTTTATAACATATTTTGTCATGTAATTCTTACAACCACCTTATGAAATACATATTATTATCATCTTTCTTTTACATGAGGAGAGAACTAGAGTCATATAGGCCACATAGTTGGTAATCAGTGGGAATAGTCTAACTCTAAATGTCATGCTCACAACTCTATTAAAGAGGCAACAAAATGAAAGATAAGCTCCTTAGCAAGGTCAATGTGAATAGGAGACAAGCAGAACTTGGGGGATTAAATAATAAATGGAAGATGTGAAAAGTAGAGAGCTTAAATTATTATTTTGTGAGTTTTTTCAACAAATAGTAAGGGGAGTAAGGGGTTGTCTTAGGGATTGATATAAATTTGATGAGGACTTTTGTTTTAATATGCAACAGCCATGAAGATATTAAGGGGAAAGAACAATGGAGAAAGAGAGGTTGATAAGGATGAAAGAGATAAAATCAAAGGAAAAAAATCTTAGGGAATATGGGATAAATCCATTAGCTTTGTAGAGAAGCATTTATTTTTTCTGGAATGGAGGTAATTGGAAAGTATGAACACAGCTGTGATTACAGGTATAAGTATTTGACTAGAGATATAGACACAGACATTTATGTGTAGGGAGATGGAGAGTTAAAGTAGCTTCTATGTGATGAATTTTACTTTATGTGCTGAGAAAATTAATGGGGCCTTGTATTAGTCCATTTTCACACTGCTATAAATACCTGGGACTGGGTAATTTATAAAGAAAAGAGGTTTAATTGACTCACAGTTCTGCATGGCTGAGGAGGCCTCAGGAAACTTACAAACATGGTGGAAGGGGAAGCAGGCACATTCTTTACAAGGTGGCAAGAGAAAGAGTGGGCGAAGGAGGAACTTGTCAAACACATATAAAACCAGCTTATCTCGTGAGAACTAGCTCACTATCATGAGAACAGCATAAGGGAATCTGACCCCATTATCCAATCACCTGCCACCAGGTTTCTCCCTCACATGGGGATAATAATTCAATATGAGATTTGGGTGAGGACACAAAGCCTAACCATATCAGGCCTTCAACCAAACTGATAAAGGTTTGGGATAGCTACTGAAAGGAAGAAGATACAAAGTTGACCAGAAATATGTAAAATAATTGCTATGGGGTTAAAAGCCCAGTTGAGGGGAAAGATCATATATTGCAGGAGCATCAGTATGTATGATTGTGTGGTTTTTGTTTAGTGGTGTTCAGTACAGCAGAGAAGTAGGCACCAGAGTTGGGTTCATCTTTGTTTAAGGGTTTTAGGGAAACAAATGGTGTGGGCAACAGTGAAACGTACTTGAGTGTGTTGACAATAGGCTTATGAAAGGAAAGACTCTGGTTAGGCAGCTATGGGAAGACTGTGAAGCTAGTAGAGTCTTACAGACATGCGGAAAAGAGTAACCAATATATTAGGTTTTAAAGAGCTGCTAGAGTAGTAAATGGTAAAAATAGTGAAAGAGCTGGAAGAGTGGGCAGGTGTGGACTGGAAATGGAATGAATGGGAGCTAATGTATTTCAGTGTATGTGGTAGGAACCTAAAAGTAATGTGAGCTGTTTTTTTTTTTAGCTGTCATAATCTAAATCTACTTTATTTTTGAGATGGGGTCTTGCTATGCTGCCCAGACTCATCTTGAATTCCTGGACTCAAGTGATCCTCCCAGCCCTGGCTCCCAAAGAACTGGGATTATAGGTGTGAGTCACCATGCCCAGTATCTAAATCTTTTTTTTCTTGTACCTTTTAAGAAACCCAAATTCCTAAAGGCTGAGGTCAAACTTTGACCTGATTTCTTCTTGGGCTTTATGACTACCTAGACCTTTATTCCAAGTCTCCATCACTGTGAATCCTGCCATCAAGTACTCATTGTTAGTCAAATTAGGACAGAGAAGTATTTATTCCTCTCATTTTTAGAATAATGATTGCAGTATGCAGGCCATGCATCAGGATCACCTGGGGAGTGTGTTAAAAATTTACATTTCTGGCTTTACACCAGACCCACTTAATCAGAATCTCTGTGGGGGTAGATCCCAATCTATATTTTTAATATGTTCCACAGGAGATTCAGACTCACATGATTATTTTAGGAGATGGCAATTTCAGAGAGGCAGAGCTTATTAGGTTTTTCTCCTTTAATTTACCATTCCATACTCAGTACATTGGCTCCTATTTGTGGAGCAATATGCTGCTGCTGGTGGGCTTCGAGATGGAGGTGGAGATGAAAGAAAACAACAACTCAGTCTTGGAATTTGTCCCTTTCCTAAATTTCTTTCTTACACACAAGCTCATGTTATATGCATAACACATCCCCATCCACTCTTAATAAGAACACTGTACACAGTTGAAAAAACAAGACGAGAGGCAAGATCAAAGTGGAAAAGATTACAGAATCAAAAACTTGACAGAAAAAACAGTAGAGATGATCGCAAGCAAAAGGTTATTTTGGAGAATGGATGGGTGTTGAGAGTGGATAGGTGAGTAAAAGTTACAATTCAGAAAGGGATAGAGATGTGTTGATGGTGACTACAGATGTACTGTGCTGCTTTTAGTTGAATTAGGTATCTGGTGTTGTTCATATATTTGAAATCTACTGCCATAGCTACATTTTGCTTTTTGGGTAGTTCTGTGATCAATTAATAATCAATGGTTTCTCTTGCCACTGAACCCTTAAGCTGTTGGATCTCTCACATAGAGAAATTTCAGTTTACACACAAGAAGGAATCTTATTTTTGGTATTCTGGTACCTAAAGGCAAATAGAGCACATATTATTTTCTTCAGTATCTGCTGACAGTTTTCAAGGAACAAAGGCACAGTGCTGCATCTAAAATCTCCCCTCAGTGACACAGAAGCCAGGCTTCTGTATATTAGAGTTATGAATCATATAACAATCAACATGCTTATGGATGAAAACAATTTACAAAGAATTTTTATCACTTGATAATATTCTATTTGGTGATATCCTACCTAATCCAGAAGCAATGAAAATAATTTTGGTAGTATCCTTCTGAGAAGGAAATATATCTTATGGGCATTTTCTTTATACCTGCATATTGTGCTTCTCTTACATTTGTATTGTTAATGACTTGTTTGACTTAGTTTAAAAGACTGCCCCTTACACACACACACACACACACACACATACACACACATATTTTCTTCCTGCATCCCCCACACCCTCCCCTAACCCACTCTTCTCTTTATTTCTCTGTGTGTCTTCTAGACTTATTGATATATTTGGTCATGTTAGAGATCTTACAACATAAAACATTTCTACATTAAGAATGAAAAAATTCAAAATTGCCTAATCTGAATATGCTTTAGAATATGGACCAAATCTTTCTTTGATTAAAAAAATGACTGGCTGCCAAAAAACATGCAAACTATTTATCACTGGATAGAAATTCATGAATTAAGTTGTAATACAAACGTTTTAAGTTTCACCTCCCTGAAGTAATTCCTCATCCCCTTGTTCCTTCTGCTTCCAGTACCGGTGCTCAGATTTATGGACTGTCTATGTTCAATGTGAAATGTGTGACAATAAGAAAACACGACTATTCCATTGTTTCTGCAAACACCACTTTGAATTGTCCCTACTACATAATGAGAAAAATTATCTTAGGTTAGGGCCAACCTTTGGTCCAATATACTCACTTAATACATTTTGTTCAACACTAGCTATGTTATAAATGAATTTATGCTCTCTCTATTCTAAAATCTACAATCTTGACAGTCTATTGGTTTGGCTACTGATACTCATATCCTGCCTATGAGCTGTGTCTCCTGAATTTGTTCACCTTTGGGAATCACACCCGTATCTGTGGTAATCAGTGACCTTGATCTTTATTTCATTTTCAGATTCCAGCCTTTAATCCAACTTGATGTTTTTTTATTATTCTGGTCCTAGTCTTCCCTGATCAGAATTCTGGGGCCATGAACTAAATAAACCCTGACCAAGCTGCTCTTTGTTTTCACTGCAGTGCATTTGACTTGGTACTCAGTATGTTGTCCTTTACAGCACCACAGTCATCCACCTTCATTTAGAAGTAATTATTTCATGCCTTGATAATTGAAAAATTCTCCTAAATTGCCTATATGATACTTCTCAAATCCATTATTTGTATTACTGCCAAATTAATTATCCTAAAAGTATACTTTCACTATGATATCTTCTCTAGTAAAAAATTTTAATAACTCTACAATGCTCACAAGAATAAATTGAGATTGCTTAGTTCACCATTTTATGTCTTCATCCACAGTATGTTCTCTATCTAGTTACCAAGCCTTATATCTAGTTATTTTCCTACATATACAGTAGTCCCTCCTTATCTACAATTCTTGTTTCCATAGTTTCAATTACCCCGCAGTCAACCATTGTCTAAAAATATTGCATAGAAGTTTCAAATTGCGGCTATCCTAAATAGCATGATAAAATCTCACGCTGTCCTGCTCTGACTTGCCTAGGCCATGAACACTTGTCCAACATATTCATGCTGTATGCCCTACCCACCTATCAGTCACTTAGTAGTTGTCTCAGTTATCAGATCAGTGTTACTATGTTTGTATTTAAATAACCCTTATTTTACTTAAAAGGGGCTCCAAAGTGCAAGAGTAGTGATGCTGGAAATTCAGATATGCCAAAGAGAAGCCATCAACTTCTTCCTTTAAGTAAAAAGGTAAAAGCTCTTGACTTAATACGGAAAGGAAAAATATCATTTGCTGATGTTGTAAAGATCTACAGTACAATAAAATATTTTGAGAAAGAGAAAGACCATGTTGCCACAACTTTTATTTTAGTATGTTGTTATAATTGTCCAATTTTATTATTAGTTATTGTTGCTAATCTCTTACTGTGCCTAATATGTAAATTAAACTTTATTAAAGGTATGAAGATACAGGAAAAAACATAGTATATATAGAGTTGGGTACCATTCAAATTTTCAGCCATCCCCTGGGGCTGTTGGAATGTAAGCAGGGGACTAATGTAGCTTTTACTCTGGCTTTCTAAATATTGCTTGATTATAGCTTTTACCTTTTATATTTATTATATTTTCTCCCTGAAATACCCTCCCTCTCTAATTCAGTTACGAAAATCATACTCATTTTCTAAGGTTCACTCAAATCCTACTTCTTCCATGAGATTTTCCTAATCGCACTTGTGGGAAGTTATCTCTCTTCTCTGAATTCCAATAGTATTGTTTTCCTCATTTGGTGCTCATCAGATATTGCTGTAGCTATTTCAAAACATAACATATCTGCTCAACCAGATAACAAACCTTGAAAAACAGAAACTGTTTTTTTTTTTTTAATTTTTTTGTATACCAAACAAAAGCTTGAGCCTAATAGGTACATGGAAAGTATTTTTAATGAACAGTAAAGACTAACACATCAAAGTACAATACTCCCATAAGATATTAAATATTAATTTTTAAGATAATGATAATCATCCTTAAAGCATGAGGATGAAATTTATAGGCCTAAAAGGCTATTTTCATGATGCCCTTGTAATCTCAGTAGGGCATATTTAACTTCGAAAACTATTTCCAACCAGCATACCATAAATTTTAAATAGAGTTCACAAAAGGGCGTAATGACTCACTAGATTTATATAGAAAGTGATGCTAGAGTGCCCTAGGATTAATCACTTACTAGATCTCAACCTTAGCTTTATTTTATTTGTTTAAAAAAGTAGATAATATTTGGCTAATGGAGTCACTATTTATTCATTTATCTAAAAATATTTATTGAATATTGATTATGTGAAAGTTACTGAACTAGGAACTGGAGATATAATGGTAAACTCTTCCCCAGTCTATGCTGAATTGGGGAAAAATTAAGGTTATCAATTACTATTGTCATACGAGGGGAAAAGAACATTTATATTTCAAAGACAGACAAATGACCATGGAAAATAAATGACATGTTATCAAATTTTATAAATTCTTCCAAAAAAAAAAAAAGTAGGCATCCACTATGTACCATGTACCATAGTGTGTGAAGGGCAGCTATTCTAGGCTTTATTACTGTTCAACAGATTATATTCCTGTCCCCAGCAGAATGGGCAGAATATATTTCACCCTCATTGATTTTGGGCTTGTTCATGGGATTGCTTTGACTAGTGAAATGTGTGAAGACGAGACAGTGCGATTATTCTTAAATGAGGCTTAAGAAGTGTCATCAGTTTCTCTTTCCTCTTGCATTATTGCCATTTGCCAAAATATCATTCCTCATGCAATCACTGTTTCTGTAGTCTTAGTGCCGGAATGAAAACTATGTGGAGAAGATCTGAACTCAACCAGAAGCCTGGTGTCATAATTAGTCAAGCCAGCTGAATGTTGGGTTGACATAAAATCTTAACAAGAAATAAATTTGTTATTCTAAGACTCCCAGAAGTTTGATTTTTTGTTACTGTAGCAAAAACTAAATCATACAGCAGTAAATGGGATATTGTGTCTGGTGGAGAAGAAAGACACTATTAAGCAGGTAATTATCAATGCTCTGTGTGTTTGGGAGAAATGGAGCATTTCTAGAAATGTGTATAGCAGGTGGACTTACATTATATTGAGCAAAGAGAAAAGCTTTCTGAGGTGGCTACTACCTTATACAGATTAATTTATCTTCTAGTAATTTTTTTAGTATATTCCATACCAACTTCCATTAGGGAATAGACATACCCTTGGGAAACTACATTTTAGGATAATCAGTTGCTATATTCAAAGCCAAAGCAAATTCTATTTTCATTTCATGTATTAGTTCTACACAGTTATGGATTATTTTGGTAAAGGACTAAAGGGATCCTTCATCAAAATTTAATGCCAATATTCCTGTAGCTTCTGTATGACAGGTAACCTCTACAGGTATAGGCTTACTTTATAGTAATTGAGAGTATGTCTCTCAGGATTTAGAACAAGAAATTCTTTAGCTTGGTGTAGTCTTTGAGGTGACCTGATCCAACACCTTCATTTTGCATGCAAAGCAACAGAAACCCATAGAGGTAAAGTTACTTACCTAAGTCCCCTGTAGGAATTCAGGGAGGTTCAGAAATGGAGTTCAGGTATTCTGATTTTTGGGTCACAAAGCATGCAACATTGAAAACAAAGTTTTCTCCAAGTTACTGTCCTTTGATGAATTTTAGAGAAATAGTTGATTACAAATATTGTAACTTCATGTGGTGGTTTAACTTACATGCAAAAGGTAAATTTTAGAGGCTGAAATTTTTTATTAGCTGTGGGGCAAAAGGATCATTATGCTATCGACCAATGTTTCCTACATTTACCTGCCATCCCTGGATGTATTATATACTTTTATTTACGATATCTTTCACAGTTTTTAATTAAACAATTATTTCTGTGATTATTCAATTAACATACATCTTTCCTTCTATACTCTAAGATGGCAGAGTAACGAGTGCAGTGCTTGACACGTGGTAAGTACTGAATAGGTTTTGTAGAACTAATTAATGTTTTATTTCATTTTATTTTTCTCCAACAAGTAGAATGATTATGGTTCACCATATGGTGTGAAGAGTGTCCCAGGCTAATTGACCCCTTGTTGACAAATTGTCAACAAAACATATCAATTTTTCATGGAGTCTAAAAGAAATGAATTACTTACTTTCATAATATTTTTTATTAACAGATTACACAGTGAATATAACATTAAATTACAGCTTTAATGATAATATATAAACTGACATATAATTATTCCATTAAAATTATTTTATAAGAAAAAAGTTGAGTGCACAATGACTCATGAAATGAAGATCTATTCTAGTGGAATTAATAGAATTACTAATAAAAGACTACAAAATTATGTGAATGGCTAATGCTTAAGATATAGCAAACTAGAAATGCAACAGTGCTTCTAATATACTATCTTAATATTAAGAAGAAATATCCGTTAGAGTAGGATGGTCTCATTGCCTAATTTGTAATGCTGCATCACTGAGACATGTAAAAACTAAAGTTTTAAGGAGAGTAATAAAAGTCCCCGATACTTATTTTGCCCATTTTATTTTTTGGCATTTTAGAGCAAAAAGGATATGAGGAAAGGAAAGTCCTATGTATAACTCAATAATCTCATTTATGGTCCTGATGTACAGACATTCCAGAGCCCCAAAAGAGCTGCACTCTGCTTTCTTTGTTGTTTGACCTGCTGCATTCTCCAAGAAATTACCATGGGCCATTTAAGAATAGTATGATGCCCTCTGGCCTTGAAAATTAGGGCTATGGACACCAAAACTTGAACTAACAATAATGCTTTATTACTGAGTAAAAATTATCCATGTGTACCTATGATTGTGAAAGAATCATGAATTATTAGGGTTTCTGAGGAGGCCACCAAAAAATATCATTCCTCTTTCTCAAGTTATTGTTAAATTATTTGAGCCATAAAACAAAAGAGTAAATATGTGAGCCAAAATATAATCCTTATCCCTGCCAGAAGCCAAGAAGGGTAACATGGCTTTAGGTCCATTAGCAGAATGGGCTTGCTACCTGAATCCCAGAATTAGAAAGATTTCATCCAGTTGTGGAAAACTCTGGACATGGGGCAGGTCTCCTCTCAACAGACTCTGGCACAACTTGTAGCATGAAAAGACAAGGGAGGGCTAATGGTCTCTGTTGGAGGCTGGTATCAACAGAAAACAGGAAGGTGAGGAAGATTTTGTTCTTCTCACATTTCCAATCAGAAAAGTCATTCTATCTTCTCAGGGAGAAGGTAAATTTTAAAAAATGCCAGAAGTACATTAATTGAGCTCTGTACACACAAAGAAAATTAAAGTAGAGGAAAGTTTGCCCCAATTATGCTTGATGAAAATATTTTTAGTGGCAAGATACTAAAGTTGGATTGCATAAAGAAAATGTGGTACATATACACCATGGGATACTACATAGTCATTAGAAAGAATAAAATCATGTCCTTTGCAGCAACATAGGTGGAGCTAGAGGCCATAATCCTAAGTAAATTCATGCAGGAACAGAAAACCAAATACTGCATTTCTTACTTACAAGTGGGAACTAAACATTGAGCACACATGGACATAAACATGGGAAATAGAGACACTGGGGCCTACTGGAGGAGTGTGGGTTGAAAAACTACCTCTTGGATACTAAGCTCACTACCTGGGTGCAATATACCCATATAACAAACCTGGACAAACCCATATCTACAAAAGTTGAAATTTTAAAACAAAGTTACTAAAGTTTCTATCCCTTAAAAAGTAGGAACAAAATTGGGTCTCACATCATCTCCTTTCAAGAATAGAAAGATCTCAGTTGCAAGTAAGAGGTAAGAACAATTTTTGGAAAGGTGTTTATCCTGATGTGGGCAAAAAACTAGGTATGTTTCTATAAAAGAATACTGAATAATTGAAGATTGAAAATCATTAAAAAGGCAACTTAATGTACTTTTCAACATGAGAAATACATATAAAATGTGTTCACCTAATTTTTAGAGTTACTACTTTATCATAAAGAAATATGTGTTTATTGTAAAAATATTTAGAAAGCAGGAAATAGATAAAGGGAATATGTCTTTCTTATTCGTAATTTTCAGAATCAATTTTTCTTTACATGTTCATTGTTTCTCTACAAGATTTTGGATATCTTTTCATACTAGGTCATACAGACAATGCAGTCTTAAAACTAAGAAATTCACACACATCTCAGTCTGGTTATGAAATTCCCTAAGAAAGTTTAAATGAAGAAATTTTCGTGAAGGGATTCCACATGGAATTGTGGTTGGAGATCAGGAACAAATGAGGGTTGTTGGGTATCCGATGCCAGCAACCACAGGAAGTTATAGGGCCCAAGAGGCAAAAAAAAAGGACATATTGTTTTTTGGAAGCTCAGTAGGAACTGATGGGCTAAGGAAGGGCAGCTTCATGGCAACTGTGGCTTTAAAGAGACACAGGTTCTGCTGGAGAAGCTGTCCAATGGCAGAGAGGGATCAGGAAAAAATCCACTGATCTCTCCCCCTTTGTACCCTTTGATCTCCTGCCAGTGACCCTTATAGGCCAAAGCCAATTGAAAGCCCAGAAGGCAGGGAAACCATAGGATGCAGCCTGCGGTAGTCAGCCTGCCAGAAAACAGGTCAGAGAAGGGAACGGAAGGTACTGGATCAGGAAGGTGGGGAATAAAAGGAGAATAATTGTGTACAACTAATTAAAAATTACTTATGAGTAGATTTCTATGGCTGTGTAATAGTGCAATATAAACAGACCATCTATTACAACCACTACTTGTTGATTAACTGTTTAGATTGTGTCCAATCTTTTTGCTTATAAACCCCATTTTCAATGCATAGCTTTCTTCATTTCTACAGTTTTCTTAGAGTACATTCTTAGAGGTTGAATTATTACATTAAAATGTACAAATATTCTTAGGCTGCTTAAAACTTGCTGACAATGTTTTTAAACTCTGCCTACTAGCCTTCCACCAGCAGTGTAAGAGTGTACTTATTTTACTGAATATTTTTGAGCATTGCATATTCTCATAAAAAAAATTATTTGGTGATAATTTGTCCACAAAAACAAATTTATATATATATATTTTAAAAGAAACTCTTAAAAATGCATCTCTCTAATTCTGTGACAAATCTTTTTCCATATGCCTTCCTAACTACATTGTTTCAGCATTGTGAGGTAATAGTGTGTTGTTGCTGTTGCTGTTGCTGCTGCTGTACCAGCATCATTGATTTAATAATTCTGTCTCTCCAAATACTGATTTGGGTTGCTTCTTTTATCATTTGGTGCATTATTGTATACAATGATGAGTGTTTTCTGAGCTATCTGATTTATTTCATATTTCAGTCAATTTTTGTGCGATGTGGCAGAAACAGCAGCTCTGTCATGCTAAGCCATTCTGTGAAATATTTTGACAAGGCAATGCAACGAAAGATAGGGTCTAGGCTTCCTAAATATATTAGGAGACTCTCCATCTCCTTCTTTAGTTTTCAGCAGTTGGTGATCAACTTTAGTGATAACAACAACAACAACAACAACAACAACAACAAAACGAAATGACAGCAGCATTCAACACCATGTGCCAGGTATTGTGAAGAACCACTGCAACACCTCAGACCACAGCCACAGTGCCTCTCTTCCAAGTCAGGAATGAATTTTGGGGAGGATTAAGTATTTTCCTTAAATAATTTATTGATTCTGTTTTCTAAATATTTAAATTTCTCCACTTCTTTCTATTCTCATTGCCACTGCACTATTGAAGTCATCATCTCTTTTGTTAGATTAATGCAGAATTTTCTGTTCTCATCTGGTTTGAACTTTCAGTAGCCTGCTGTTTAACTTATCTGTTAATTTTTTTAATTTCAAGGACTATTTTTATTTCCAGAATCTCCATTTGGTCCTTTTTCAAATACATGAATTTTTTTTCCTTCATAAAATCCTTATTCTTGATGGATTCTCTTGCTTCCTTGATCTCTCTGAATATTTTAAACCTACTTATTTGAAAAGGTCTTTTGAATCTCTTTGATCTCTATTTCCTGAGTATGAAGTATCTCATTCTGGCTTTTGCTGTGCTTGTCTCCAGTGGGAGATTTTTCCCCAAAGACCTGGACATTCCTCAGATTTTGCAAATCCCTGTGTTGCAATTTCAATGTTACCAGGACCCTATTGGATCACCAGTTTGGCACTATGTTTAATACTAGCTTCTTATTCAAGGTTTTTGAACCGTATGGATATTGTGAAGTTGGGTTGCACCCTCATGCAAGATAAAGGCTTGGATCCTGTTGCATTGAGAATGATTCTTTCTACTCATGGCCCAGGCAAGGTGTCTGTTGCTAAATCAGAGGTTGTAGCTTTTACAGTCTCCATGTGTATATAGTTTTAAAAATCAGCTGAGTAAGTACCTTAGGAGAGCAATTGCTGGATTGTGTGATAAGACTGTTCACCTTTGTAAAAAAATTTGTTTATCCATTCATCTGTCAGTAGACAATTGGGTTGTTTATACTCTTTGATTATTGTGAATAACATTACTAGGAACACACCGAGAGGTTGAACTGTTGGATCATATGATAGTTCTATTTTTAATTTTTTGAGGAACTTCCATACTGTTTTTAATTTCTTTTTCATTTTTTTCTCTTTTTTTTTGAGACAGAGTCTTGCTCTGTCACCCAGGCTGGAGTGCAGTGGTGCAATCTCAGCTCACTGCAACCTCCGCCTCCTGGGTTCAAGCAATTTTCTTGCTTCCAGCCTTCCAAGTAGCTGAGACTACAGGCATGAGCCACCATGCCTGGCTAATTTTGCTTTGTATTTTTAGTAGAGATGAGGTTTCACCATGTTGGCCAGGCTGGCCTCAAACTCCCGACCTCGTGATCCTCCTGCCTCGGCCTCCCAAAGTGCTGGGATTACAGGCGTGAGCCACCACGCCTGGCAGGAACTTTCATACTGTTTTTCATAGTGACTGCACCATTTTGCTTTTCTGCCAACTGTGCAGAAAAGTTCCAGTTTCTCTCCATCCTCACCAATTTTCTAGGAATTTATTTCAAAACAACCATCCTAATGGGTATGAGGTTATATCTCATTGTGGTTTCAATTGGCATTTCCCTAATGATTGATGATGTTAAATATCTTTTCATGCAGTTATTGGTGAATTGGTCATGTGTATGTCTTCTCTGGAGAAATGTCTATTCAAATCCTTTACCCATTTAAAAATATCCTTTTGGTTTTCTGTTGTTGAGTTGTAGAAAATCTTTTTGTATTCTAGATACTAATCTTTTACCAAATATATGATTTGCAGATATGTTCTCCCATTTCTTGGATTGTATTTTGCTTCTGTATGAATATTTGTATCCCCCCAGAGTTCATATATTTAGACCCTAACTCCCAAGGTGATGGTATTAAGAGCCAAGGCCTTTGAGAGATGATCTTCGTAAGATCTTACAGATCTTAAGGGCCCTCAAATGGTATTTGTGCCGTTATATAAGAGGCTGCGGAGAGCTATCTGGCCCTTCCCATCATGTGAGAACATAGCAAGAAGTCGCCATCTATGAGGAGGAAGATCTTCACCGACCCAAATTTGCTAGACCTTGACCTTGGACTTCCCAGCCTTCAGAACTGTAAGAAATAAATTTTTGTTGTTTGTAAGCTACCCAGTTTCTGGTATTTTGTTATAGCAGCCTGAACAGACTATGACATCTTTTGACTCTGCAATGTAGTTCTCTTAAGCTAAAAACATTTTTACATTTTTATGAAGTCCAATTTACCAATTTTTTTTCTTTCACGGATCATGCTTTTAGTGTCCAATTAAAAACTTATCACTAAATTCAAGGTTATGTAGATTTTCTCCTGTTTTCTTCAAGAAGTGTTCCAGTTTGCATTTTACATTTACATTTATGATGTGTTTTTAGTTAATTTTTGTAAAAAGTATAAGGCCTGCATCTGAGTTTATTGTTTTGCATATGGGTGTTCAAATATTCCAGCCATTTGTTGAAAAATACAATTCCTTCTCCATTCAGTTCCTTTTTTATCTTTGTCAAAAATTAATTTATTATATTTGCGAGGGTCTGTTTATGGACTCTCTGTTCCATTGATCTATGTGCCCATTCTTTGGGTAGTACCATAATCTTGATCATCACAGTTTTTTAGTAAATCTTGAGACAGTGAAGTGTGAACACTACAATTGTTTTGTGCTTCTTCAGTATTATATTAGCTATTCTAGGTCTTTTGCCTTTCTATATAAACTTTTGAATCAATTTGTTAGTATTTACAAAATAGCTTAATGGAATTTTTATTGAGATTGCATTTAATCTATATATTAAATCGGGAAGAACTGACATCTTAGCAATATTAAGTTTTCCAATTCATGAACACAGACTATCTCTTTGTTTGGTCTCTATGCAAAGATGGAAGAATACTTGTCTAGCTCTTAAGTTTTTTCTTTTCCAGAAAGCTCAGTTCCAGGTCCTTTACCAGGCCTGGACCTTATGGCCTAAAGTCTAATTCACACACTGTGCTAAAATCCATGTCTCTAAGGTGTGTATAATGTCCTGCATACTTCCTAAACCACAGCTTCTTTCAGCAGACTAGATTTATTTGATTTGATTTAAGGTACTTTAGAGATTTTCTCTCTGGGTTTTTAAAATGCTGTTCCTCTCCCTGGGATCTCTGCTCTTCTCTAGATACTTATCTCTAAATCTGAGTTTAGACACCATAATCTCAGTGAGGCTTCACTGACTTTCTGACTAGGTTGAAATTTCCTACTTTTGCACTCTCTCCATTCTAGTGCTTATAAACCAGGCAGTAGAAACAGAGGTAATTTCAAATAAATACAAATCCTTTACTTCATTTACTAGTTTACTTTGTAAAAGGCACACAAAATCACCAACAATCCTTCTGAAAATCTTTTTTAAATTTCCTTTTCCATCCTCTGTCAACACAAACTCTATTTTTTTTTTTTTCATGGCCTCTTTTCACAGAACCATGAAAACAAATTCCTTTGTGCTCCAAGGCCTATTAGTTCTATAGCCAATATTTTCTGTTCCTAGTTTTTAATATGTAATGAACTTACCTACCATTCCTTAATCCTTCTCCATTTCCTCTCCTGCCAATTTTCTGAATTCCCATCGAAGAACCAAAAAAAAAAAAAAAAAATTCTGGAAAAACAAATTATCTTTGAAGGGTTGGAGAGGAGATCCTGTGTGGTCACACCCACACTCTGCTTTTCAAGTCATGGCTCTATCTGCTTTCTTCATTTCCTATTTCCAGCACCCAGAAAAATTATCTGCAACAAAGCAAGCATTCAACAAATGAATAAATGTCTGCCTTTCTTTATATATCACACTTAAATGTAGACATTTTCTCAAATGTGCATTTCTTGATTGAAGCTGTTATTCTGGATATTTTAGTTTTTACGCATTTAAACATATGCACCTTTTTCTATTAAAAAATTAACAAAAATTAAGGTTGGGTGTGGTGGTTCATGCCTTTAATCCCAGTGCTTTGGGAGGCTGAAGTGGGTGGATTGCTTGAGCCTGGGAGTTTGAGGCCAACTTGGCGAAACTCCATTTCTACAGAAAATACAAAAATTAGCCTATCGTGGTGGCACATCCCTGTTGTCACAGCTACTCAGGAGGCAGAAGTGTGAGGATCGCTTATGCCCAGGATAGCTTGAGGCTGCCATGAGCTGTGATTGCACCACTGCAATCCAGCCTGGGCAATAAAGAGAGACCCGGTCTCAAATAAACAATAAAGCAAGACCCGGTCTCAAATAAATAAATAAATAAATAAATAAATAAATAAAATAAAAATAATATAGTTCATGATGTTTTGTATGCTTGTTTTCCCTGGTCCATTATTATCATCTTCAACATCTTATTATGTCAATAAAAATAAATTACAGAGTTATTTTAATGACTATATTTATTACAATTCTCATTTCCATTTAACCAATTCTTAATTTTTTCTAAGATAGATCATTTGTAATTTTTTACTATTAATTATAAACTATGCTCTAATTCATAATTAATATGTAATTATATGTAATTTTTTTGCTATTAATTATAAACCATGCTATTTTGAATGACATTTTATATGCATTTTTGTACTTGTTTAAGAATTTCCTGAAGATAAGTTCCTAGAAATTGAAGTTCTGATAAAGCATATGCACAATTTAAATTATTTTGCATTTTCCAGACTGTCCTCCAAAAAATGTATGTAAGTTTGCTCTCTCACTACCAGTACTATCAGTTTCTTTTTCTTCACACTCTTGATAACCGAAGATATCCTCCAAAACATCATCTTTGCCAATCTGATAAGGTGAAAAAAAGTTACCTTAGTTTTAATTTTACTTGCATTTCTTTATGTGATTGGGAAATTAATATTTTTTTCATGCACTTGTTAGCTATTTGTAATTTTTGTTTTCTTAATGCACTTTAATTTCTATCTGGTATTCATCACTTTCTCACTAATTTTTAAGAATCTTAAAAAAATTATGCACATTAACCTTTTCTTTTTCCTATATGCTAAATTATATAAACATTTACTCATGTTCATTTTCCTTTAAGTATTTTTTTTCATTAAAATAGTAAGTGAGAGGCCGGGCGCGGTGGCTCGCGCCTGTAATCCCAGCACTTTGGGAGGCCGAGGTGTGCAGATCACGAGGTCAGAAGATCGAGACCATCTTGGCTAACATGGTGAAACCCCGTCTCTACTAAAAATACAAAAAATTAGCTGGGCGTGGTGGTGGGCGCCTGTAGTCCCAGCTACTCGGGAGGCTGAGGCAGGAGAATGACGTGAACTCAGGAGGCGGAGCTTGCAGTGAGCAGAGATGGCACCACTGCACTCCTGCCTGGGCAACAGCACGAGACTCCATCTCAAAAAAAAAAAAAAAAACCAAAAAAATAGTAAGTGAGAAAGCTCAAGTAGCCACACAGAGAAGTCATGTGTAGGTATTGTGACCGGCAGACCTAGATGAAGTCCCAGCCCATAGCCAGCATCAACTGCAAGTCATGTGAGTGAAAAGCCTTCAGAGAATTCCAGCCCCTAGCCATTGCATTATTCTCAGGCACCATGTCTTCCCGACTGAGACTTCAAACATAATGTAATAGAAAGAAGCTGTTCCTATAGCATCCTACCTGAATTTCTGACTCATAGAAGATGTGAACATAATAAATGGTTGTTTTACGTCACTAAGTTTGAGGTGGCTTCTTACGCAGCAAAGATTAATGGAAAAAGCCTTTCGTATTTTCATCCACGTCCAAATTTCAGTGGTCATCATCTGCTACTGTCCTTCTGAGGAACATGTCAGTCTGACATATACATTTCCGAGCCATTCCGTTTTCAAAGAAACTACTCTCACTCAAATACTCTTCACATAACAGTATAGCTCAGTTTTCTGGGCCTTGAACAGCTGAAAAAATTAGGGAGAGAGTCACTTCTCTCAAACTGAACTTAATTAGAATATTTACCTGGGTATTTGAAATAGGGATGATGAGAGCCTGAATTAATTGGCAGGGGAATAGAAAAAAGAAACACGGGGAAGAAAATTTCACTTATGAATAACAGAAGTTTTGAAAATTCTACAACTGCCACATTTTTTTGTTCTAGATATTTAAATTTTTCTTTGATTCAAAAGCATATGTATAATTAAAATGCTTATAGTCACTAGCCTAGGAGGCTTTTGTTTTCTTGCTAGAAACCATCCTTGACTTTACTCAGATGGTATACATCAGTCGTTCAGAACTGATTTTACTCATATTGTTCTCCCTCTCTGGAATGCAAACTTCAATGCTCAAATCTTAGCTTCTTTTGGAAATAGTCTTGAGTTTCTGAGGTGCAATTTATGATTTTATCTGTAGTGATTTACTTTTCACTCTACTTGCACCGTTAGAACCAACTCTCCCACTGGATTTTAATCATTTGTGTATATTTTTTGTTCCCCCACTGGATTGAACACAAACAGAATGAGCAGCACTCATTATCATATACAGTAGCGTAGCATAAGGAATTTATCCTTATCCCATGACCTTTTAAGTTGCATATGATTTGTATAATTCTACCAAAAGTGATCAGTCCTAAGAGACAGGATGCATTTTAGTGTTTACTCAGAATAGATGGGAAATTAACATTTATTATGTTCTATGTTCCAGGTACTCTCAGAAACCACCTCTGGCCTGAAAAGTGGCCGACTGAAACATATAACTATTTGAAGATCCCTGACACACAGATACAGCAGAAGAAGCCCAAATGGTAAGATACTCATGACTGTGTCATGGATGGGCCATGCTGAAACCAGATTAACCATTCCAAGAAAGGAGAGTAATTTACCTTCAATTACTTGATAGAACTGGTTATAATACCAATAGCTAAATATTTATAAAATGTATACCGCCACTTACTTTTTCCAGTAGCTACTATATAAATACCAATTGGATAATTTTTTAAGCACTGAGAGTTATAAAATGAAAGATGCTATAGTAATACCTAGAATTATTATCTCCTTGAAAAATAAAACAGGTAGGATATAGATTCATAAAATTTGCTGATGACAGAAAACTATCATGGATCCTTCACAGCAATGAGAGAAAAGAATGAATCTTATACAAATAATTGGACAGAGTTTATTAAATGAGTAAAATGAAATACCTTAGAAAGTCAAACTAAGTACTTAGGAAAAAAGAGAATGTGCTAACATTAAACAGCAAGGAAAATTATATTTCAGGGAACATAAAAATAAGCACAGTTCATAGTGAAGGTGAAATTAGAATATGCATAATGTGAAATAAAAAGAAAAATGTAATTTGGGTTAAATTATCTGAGCAGCTAACTGAACTTTTCAGGTGACAGTTCCTTTCCATTCTGCAGTGAAATGACACAGCAGGAGGTATGACTTTTCTGTTTTCTTAGCATTTTTGCCATTTAGAAATGGAATATGTGAGGGGATTTATTCTATTTAAAACAAAATAATGGAACTTTAAACGTGGTATCATGAAGCTAGATTTGAAATACTAATAACCTGATTTACATTCTACCTCTCTGGAAAAACGTAAGCAACAGAACTTCTGTGAACTTCTAGGGGTTTGAAATTAGCTTAGAATGCTACTAGGGCAGGGCATATTACTACAAAATATTTGAAGATTGTAACCACCAAGATGGGAAGGAGAACGCTGTCTGATCCAAAAGGGAATAATGAAAAGAAATAGGAGGAAATTGAGCAAAAGAAACTTTATGCTACTATCCAAAAAATTGCTCAACAGTGACAGTGAAACAGAACCCCAAGGAAGTGCTAAAAGATTGATGACATGGAGAATTTGAACCAGTCTACATCTCTCTCTCTCTCTCTTTCTTTTTTTCTTTTTTTTGAGACAGAGCCTTGCTCTGTTGCCCAGGCTGGAGTGCAGTGGTGCCATCTCAGCTCACTGCAATCTCTGCCTCCCAGGTTTAAGTGATTCATGTGCCTCAGCCTCCAGAGTAGCTGGGATTACAGGCATGCACCACCACACCAGCTAATTTTTGTATTTTTAGTAGAGATGGAGTTTCGCCATGTTGGTCAGGCTGTTCTTGAACTCCTGGCCTCAAGTGATCCACTCGACTTGGCCTCCCTAAGTTCTGGGATTACAAGCATGAGCCACCGCACCCTGCCCCAGTCTACATCTCACTGAAAAAATTCTGTTTAACATCATTCAAAACACGCTGCCTAGGCTTGGTGGGAGAGGCCACATATAGCAAGCATTATTTTTCTCTCATTTGTAGCAGCCCTAGTTGATCAGGTTCGCATATATTGTGCGCTTATCACTTCTGGATCTGGAAATTACGAATGTGCATGCAACATAGGAAAAAGCAAAGGAGAATCAATCATTGAAAAATTGTGAAGCTGGCCGGGAGCTCACGCCTGTAATCCCAGCACTTTGTGAGGCCCAGGCGGTCAGATCACGAGGTCAAGACCATCCTGACCAACATGGTGAAACCCCGTCTCTACTAAAAATAGAAAAATTAGCTGAGTGTGATAGCGTGCACCTCTGGTCCCAGCTACTCAGGAGGCTGAGGCAGGAGAATTGCTTCAACCCGGGAGGTGAAGGTTGCAGTGAGCCCAGATCTCACCACTGCACTCCAGCCTGGACAACAGAGCGAGACTCTGTCTCAAAAAAAAAAAAAAAAATTGTAAAGCTGAGAGACACTAAAGAGACAATATGATCCAGCTTATTTATTTTACAAATTAAACCACCACCACCACCACCAAGGAAACAAGTCCCAAACCTAATGCCCAAGATTAAGTGATTAATTGAAGAGCATATAATTAGGCTGTGACAAAGGCAAAACTAGGACCCACATTTCCTGACACAAACAAAAAATCTAGTTTCCTTTCTACTCATACTCTCTTGGCCAATCAAGAGCTTTCATAACTGCTTAGTAACTGGATGCCAAGCAGGCTTAGACCTCCTATCTTCCTGAATTTAATCTATATAATACAGCAAGTCTCCATAACCTGAGCTTCTTAGCAGATTGGAACAGGGGCCAAAAACTCAAATAGTATTGGGACAAGACTGGTAATAGAAATTATCCAAACAAATAAATGTTTCCATATTAAGTGAATAGAAATAATTCTCATTTTCCACATATGTACCCATTGTTTTCCTTTTTGACAAATAAACTTTGGGTATATTTAAGGCATACAATGTGATGATTTACATATACCTTGTGAAATGATTACCACAACCAACATAATTAACACATCCAGCACCTCACATTGCCATTTGTGTTGTGTATGTGTTCGTGTGTGGTGAAAACAGTTAAAGATCTATTCTCTTAGGAAATTTCAAGTCCATAATAGAGTATTTTTAACTATAGTCAGCATACTATAGATTACACCTTCAGAACTTACTCATCTTATAACTGAAAGTTTGTATACTTTGATTAACATCTATCCATCCTCCAACCTTGGCAACCACCATTCCACTTCCATGGATTCAAATTGTTTAGATACCATATATGTGAATTTATAAAGTAGCTTTTTCTGTGTGAGTTATTTCATTAAGCACAATGTCCTCCAGGTTCATCAATGTTGTTTCAAATAGCAGGATTTCTTTCCTTTTTATGGCTAAATAATAGTTCATTATGTGTATTTACCATATTTAAATAATCTATTCATCCATTGGCAGACACTTTGGTTGATTCCATATCTTGGCTTTTGCGATTAATGTTGCAATGAACATGGGAGTGCAGATATCTCTTTGAGATACTGATTTATTTCCTTTGGATATATATCCAGAAGTGAAATTTCTGGATCATATGGTAGTTCTATCTGATTTTTTGAGAAAACGCCATACTGTTTTCCATAAGGGCTAAACCAGTTCACATTCCTTCTAACAATGTGCTAGGATTCCCATATTCCTACCAACACATTTCTTGTCTTTTTTGTAATAGCTATTCCAACGTGTATGAGGTAATATATCATTGTGCTTTTGATTTGCATTTCCCTGATAATTAGTGATGTTGAGCACCTTTTCATATACCTGTTGACCAGTTGTATTAATATATTTTCTTTGAAAAAAGTCTATTCTGATCCTTTGCCCTTTTTTTTTTTTTTTTTTGAGACGGAGTCTTGCTCTGTAGCCCAGGCTGGAGTGCAGTGGCCGGATCTCAGCTCACTGCAAGCTCCGCCTCCTGGGTTTACGCTATTCTCCTGCCTCAGCTTCCCGAGCAGCTGGGACTACAGGCGCTGCCACCTCGCCCGGCTAGTTTTTTTGTATGTTTTAGTAGAGACGGGGTTTCACCGTGTTAGCCAGGATGGTCTCAATCTCCTGACCTCGTGATCCACCCGTCTCGGCCTCCCAAAGTGCTGGGATTACAGGCTTGAGCCACTGCGCCTGGCCCTCCTTTGCCCATTTTTAAAAATATGGCTATTATTATTTTTTTGCTATTAAGTTGTATAACTCTTATACATTTTTGTATCTTAACCCATTATCAGATATATGGTTTGTAAATATTGTCTCCCATTCCATAGGTTGCCTTTCAATTGTGTCGATTGCTACCTTTTTTGTACTGAATCTTTTTATATAGTCCCACTCATTTATTTTTGCTTTTTAACTTTTGGTTAGTTTTGTTTATTTTTACCTGTTTATTTTTTGTTGTTTGTACTTTTGTGGTCATATTGAAAAAAATACTTGCCAAGACCAGCGTCAAGAAGCTTTTTTCCTATACAGATGCTCCTTAACTTATAATGGGATATGTTCCAATAAACCCATCATAGGTTGAAAGTAGGGTAAGTTGGAAATGCATTTAACACATCACCAATTTAAAAAATCATGGTAAGTCATGGACCATCTGTATTTTCTTCTAGGAATTTTGTGATTTCAGGTTTGAGATTTAAGTCTTTAATTCATTTTGAGTTAATTTTTGTGGATGGGATAAGATATGGGTCTCATTTCATTCTTTTGTATGTCAATATTCAGTTTTTCCAACACTAGTTATTGAAGAAACTGTCCTTTCCCTATTATGTGTTCTTAGCACCCTTGTTTATTGCTGGGCTCTATATTCCATTCCATTGGGCTATGTCTGTTGTCATGCCAATACCATGCTGTTTTGATTACTATAACTTGGTAATATAATTTGAAATCAGGAAATGTGATGGCTCTAGCTTTGCTCTTCTTTATCAAGATTGCTTTGGCTATTTGAGGTCTTTTGTGATTCCATATGAATTTTAGGACTGTTTTTTTCTATTTCTGTGAAAAATGTCTTTGAAATTTTGATTAGATTGAATCTATAGATAGCTTTAGGTAGTATGGACGTCTTAATAATATTACTTCTAATCCATGAACATGAGTTTTCATTTACTTGTGTTTTCTTCAGTTTCTTTCATTAATGTCTTATAATTTTGAGTGGATATACAGATCTTTTACTTCCTTGATTAAATTTTTTCCTGACTATTTTATTCTTTCTGATGCTATTGTGAATGGGGTTGTTTTCCTAATTTACTTTTTGGAGAGTTCATTGTTAGTGTGTAGGAACACAACTGATTTTTGTATGTTGATTTTGTATCCTACATCTTTACTAAATTTACTTATTAATTCTCGCAGGTTTCTGTGGAGTCTTTTGGAATTTTTTATATAAAAGGTCATATCATTTGCAAATAAACAGTTTTAATGCTTTATTTCCCATCTGGATACATTTTATTTCTTTTTCTTGCTTAATCCCTCTGGCTGGAACTTCCAGTCATATATTTAATATTAGTGGTAAGGCTGGGCACCACTGTGCTGTTCCTAATCTTAGAGAGAAAGCTTTCAGCATTTCATCATTGAATATGATGTTTACTGTGGGTTTGTCATCTATGGACCTTATTATGTTGAAGCAGATTTCTTCTACATCTAATTTAAAAGGTTTTTTTTAAATCATGAATAAATATTGAATTTTGTCAAATGCTTTCTCTGCAACTATTGAAATAATATTTCATTATTATTATTAGTAACAGAATGAAATTATTTTCTATTCTGTTAAGGTGGTATAGCAAATTTATTGATTTACATTTATAGAACCATCCTTGCATCCCTGGGATAAATTCCACTTGATTGTAATAAATGAATTCTTTAAATGTGCTATTGAAATCAATTTGTTAGGTTTTTTAATTGAGGATTTTTATATCTGTATTCATTTTCTTTTCTTGTGGTGTCCTTATGGGCTTTAGTATGAGAATAATACTGGTTTTGTAAAATGAGTTTAGAAATGTTGACTCTTTTTCCATTTTTGGAAGTTTTGAGAAGCATTGGTATTAGTTGTTCTTTAAAAGTTTGGTACAATTCACCCATGAAGTCATTTGGCTCTGGACTTTTCCTTGTTGGGGAGTTTCCGATTACTGATTCAATCTCATTACTTATTATTGGTCCGTTTAAACTCTCCATTTCTTCATAATTCAGTCTTGGTAGGTTGTGTTTGTCTAGCAATGTATCCATTTCTTCTAGGTTATCTAATTTGTTAGTGTATAATTGTTCACAGTAGTCTCATGATCTTTTGTATTTCTGTGGTATCAGTTGCATTGTCTCCTCCTTCATGTATGGTTTTATTTATTTTAGTCTTCCTTATTTTATTTTATTTTTTGGTTAACCTAGCTGAAGATTTGCCAGTTTTCTTTATCTTAAGATGCCAACTCTTAGTTTTGTTGATTTTTTCAATTGTCTTTCTATTTTCTATTTCATTTATTTCTCCTCTAATTTGTATTACTTCATTTTTTCTACTAGCTTTGTGCTTAGTGTTTTTCGTTTTTTAGGCTATTTGACATCTTTTTTTTTTTTTTCCTTATTGAGATGGAATCTCACTCTGTGGCCTGGGCTGGAGTGTAGTGGTACTATCTCAACTCACTGCAACCTCTGCCTCCCGGGTTCAAAATATTCTACTGCCTCAGTGTCCCCAGTAGCTGGGATTACAGGCACCCACGACCAGGCCTGGCTAATTTTTGTATTTTTAATAGAGACAGAGTTTCACCATGTTGGCCAAGCTGGTCTCAAACTCCTGACCTTGGCTGATTCGTCCACCTTGGCCTCCCAAAGTGCTGGGATTACAGGCATGACCCAGCAAGACCAGCCTATATTTTCTTAATATGGGCATTTATTGCTATAAACTTCTTTCTTGGAACTGATTTTGCTGCATCTCATAAATTTTGGTATGCTGTGTTTTTATTATCATTTGTCTCAAAATACTTTTTGATTTCCTTTTTTCTTTGACCAGTCGTGTTGGTTGTTCAGGAGTGTAATTTCCACACATTTGTAAGTTTTCCAGTTTTCTTCCTGTTACTTGTTTCATATGATTGTGGTCATAACAAAAAATTTAATATGATTTCAAACTTCTTAAATTGTTAGGACTTATTTGTGGCCTAACATATGATTTATCCTGGAGAATGTTACATATGCATTCAAGAAAAATGTGTATTCTGCTGCTGTTGGGTAGAATGTTCTGTACATGACTGTTAGGTCTACTTGGTTACAGCATTATATAAGTCTGTTATTTCCTTATTGATTTTCCGTCTGGATGATCTATCCATTGTTGAAATGGGGGAATTTAAGTTCCCTACTATTACAGTATTACTGTCTGTTTCTTCTTCCAGTTCTGTTGATATTTGCTTTCTAATCTATACATATTTATAATTATTATATCCTCTTGATGAATTGAACCATTTATAATGTCTTTCTTTGTCTCTTATGAAAGATTTTGACTGAAAGTCTATTTTGTCCTATATAAGCATAGCCAACTCCACTTTCTTTCAGTTATCATTTTTGTATTAGAGTTCTCCAGAGAAACATAATCAATAGAATATATATAGATATGTAGATTAGATATAGATAAATAGATGGATAGATAGATAAGACTTATTATGGGAATTGATTCATGTGATTATGAGCACCAAAACCTCCTAAAATGTGTTGTCTACAAGTTGAAGAACCAGAAAACCTGGTGATATAATTACTCTGAGTCTAAAGGCCTGAGAACCAGGATATCTAATGATATAATATTTAGTCAAAGGTGAAAGGTATGAGAACAAGGGTAGGGGAATTGGGTGAGCCCTAGTATTAGTCTTGTACTCTTAAGGCCTGAAATCTGGGGTTTTCATATCCAAGAGGAGGAGAATATGGACATATCAGCTCCAGAAGATAAAGCAAATTCACTCTTCCTTTACCCTTTGTTTCATCTGGGCCTTCAATGGCTTGGATGAGGCCTGCCCACATTGGTGAGGGTAACTCTTCTTTACTCAGTCTACTGATTCAAATGATAATCTATTTTAAAAACACCCTAGCAGACACACCCAGGGGAAAAAAAAACAAAAAAACCTCTACCTGTGTTTTGTGCATCTCTTAACCCAGTCAAGTTAACACATAAAATCAACCATCATAATCTGCGCTATCTTTTTCCATTCCTTCACTTTAAGCCTAGGTGTATTCTTAAAGCTAAAATTAGGCTTTTGTAGGCAGCATATTGTTCAATTTTGATTTTTTAAAAATCTATTTAGCCACCCTGTGTCTTCTGTGTAGACAATTTAAACCATTTACATTTAAAGTAATTATTGATAAGTAAGGACTTACTTTTTCCATTTTGTTGTTTTTTATTTTATAGTTCTTTTTATCCTTTTTTCCTCCTATTTCTGTCTTCCTTTGTGATTTATTGATTTTTTTGTAGTGGTATAATTTGGTTAATTTCTCTTTCTATTTTTATTATTTTTTAAAATATGTCACCTTCCTAACTGTCTTTTATTTTATTTTATTTTATTTTTTTGACAGAGCCCTGCTCTGTTGTCCAGGCTGGAGTGCAGTGGCGAGATCTTGGCTCACTGCAACCTCCGCCTCCCAGGTTTAAGCAATTCTCATGCCTCAGCCTTCTAAGTAGCTGGGACTAAAGATGTGCACCACCGTGCCCGCCTCATTTTTGTATTTTTTGCATGTTGACCAGGCTGGTATCAAACTCATGACCTCAAGCAAGCCACCCACCTCAGCCTCCCAAAGTTCTGGGATTCAGATGTGAGCCACTATGCCTGGCCCTAATTGTCTTTTGCTTTAATACTTTTTACTAGATTCATATAATTATTCAGTAAACATTTAAGGCAGAAGCAAGGTTAATATGTTTGAGTAACTGTGGAAGGCCAGTGTGGCTAGAAAAGAGTGAGCAAAGCAAAGAGTGATTGGACATGACATACAAGAGAATGGCAGGCTCTAGATCATGTTTAGACTTAGTGAATAGTAGGGATTTTTATTTTATTTTATGTATGTTACAGATGAGGTGATTAACTGTTTCAGTTTGCTTGGGACCAATAATGTTCCTAGAACCTGGAACTTTTATGTTAAATCTAGGAAAGGGCCAGGCACAGTGAGACAAGCTGGTCACCCTAGTGATGGGAAACCATCTGATGGTTTTAATCACAGTACATAACATGATTTGTTTTAACATTTATGAAGATCACAATGACAGAGAACTGGCTAGAAATTTGGGAGTAAGACAGGGAGGCTCGTTAGGTAACTATTGTGGTAGTCTTAGTGAACAATGAGGGTAGTCTTTACTAGAGTTTTTGTGATGGCCAATAGTGAGCTGTGGTCAGATTTAGACAACTATCTTGAAGAAAGTGTCAGTAGACTTGTTGAGAGATTATACATCAAGAGTGATGAAAGAAAAAGAATCATGAAATAGTAACTGGATAAATTATGTTCTTTTCACTGAGATAGGGAAAGCTGCAGTAAAAGCAAGACTGAAGAAGAAAATCAAGAGTTTAGGTTCAGATATGTACGATTGAGAGCCCAATTTGTATTCAAGTGGTGATATTTAGTTGGCATGTTCATAAGAGTGCAGAGTTCAGAATATTTGGGCGTACAGAATTCTGAGAGTAATTGGTACATGGAAAAATATTTAAAGCCTAGTGCATGTGTATGGTCAGAGTATGGTAAGAGATGTGACAAGTAAGATATCATGCATAAAACATGAATGGGATATTAAGGAGTGGGATGCACATAAGATGAGGATAGCCCTTCAAGTAAGCCTAAAAAGAGTCAGTCAATCAGCTGGGAGGAAAAACATGGAAACATAATATCATAGAAACTAACAGAAGAAACCATTTCAAGCAAGAGTTATTGAAGAACTTTTCAAATGCTGTTGTAATGTCTAGTTAAGGTAACCACGAAGAGTTAATTTTAGGATTTAGCAAGATAGAAGTTATTGGTAAGTTTGACAAGAGTAGTTTCAGTAGAGGAGAGGGAATAAGAGCCTGATTGCAATGATTAGAAAAAGGAAAAGAAGTGAAAGAGGAGAGTTATTCATGCATTGACTATTCGGGATTTTGCTATAAAAGAGAAATGAGGTAGTAGTTTGATTTGGGATGTTAAAAACAACAGAGTATTTCAAAGTTGGAAGATATTACTGCATTTTTGCATGCTGATGAGCAAAAATCAGTTAAGAGAAAAAACTGATAGTGCAGAAAAATGCAAAATCTTTGAGTATGCAAAAATAGAATGGGATTCAAAACACAAGTGGAAGGGTTGCCAATAGACAGAAGCCTGACATTTTTCTCATTTTAGTATTAAGTAAGGACTTGGGAACAGATGTAGGTTAGTTGAGTACAAGGAATATATCCGCAACAAAAGAAATAGAAGAGCACAGTCACACATAAAAATTATCAAGAGTCAATTTACCTTATGGTGGAGAGTCCCTGAGGTAAATTGAAGTGCCCATGCCATCTAGAAGAAAAGCAGCTGCCACTTGGCTCTACACAAGCATTTGTTGCCTGATCTTCTGATATTTCAAGAGATACTTGACATGTGAGTTTTAATGGAAAATCTCCCAACTTTTAAATGTTGCCTCGAATTAAGTAAAACAAAGCAATCAACAGCAGCAACAACAAAAAAAGCACCATAGAGGACAAGCAATGACTTCTGACATCTAAATCTAAGCTAGGGATGATGAGTTGAGATCTTCTGTTCTAGAGGTTTAAAATCTGGTCTCACACCTGTGAGGGAAGTTAGCATTTGTTCATTGCTTCTGAGGAACTGAAAATTAGGCGAATACCAGTATATATTAACCCACAGTCTTACTTCCAACCTAAGAGAAGAAATTTGATTTCCTAGGAAGTCACTGGTTTCCTCGAGACTTACCTGATCAATCCAAGAGGGATTTGTGTAGAAACTGTGTATAATGCACATAACCTGGAGATTTCTTTTATTCATAACTGGGCAAATGGGGAAAATAAACATAGAAACTAAGAAAGAATTAAGTGATGCAGGAAAAGGGAGCAGAGTCCTGAGACTCAGAGAAAATAACATCCAGAACATCCAGGAGAACTACAACCTGGAGCCCAGAGAATTTTTATTAATCTGCTGATATTTTCAATAAGTATTAGTTATTACAAAACGGTTGTAGCAGTATTAGTAGCAGTAGTAGTAGCAGCAGCTGCTGCTGCTAAAATTTACTGAATCCTTAGTATAGGCCAGGCATTGTTCTAAGTGTTTAATAGGTATTAATTCATTTGAAATTCACACCAAACATGTAAGGTAATTAGTATTATTATCACCATTTTAGAGAGATAAACTGAAGCACATAGAGAGTAAGTAAATATCTCCAGGATGCAAAGTGTTAAATATAAAATGATCTAGCAAACATTTTTACATTGCTTTAATTTACCATAAAATATTTCAGCATAGAAACTGCCATGTGCATGTTAATTTTTTGATTTATATAAACTCCCAGTGTGGTTAAAATGGGGTGGTGGGAGAGAGATTTATCAGAATTTATTTAAAGTCTTTTTTTTTTTTTTTTTTGACAGGGTATTTCTGTGTTGCCCAAGCTGGAGTGCAGTGGTGCTTGTTTCACTGCAACCTCCAGGTCCCAGGCTCAAGTCATCCTCCCACCTCTGCCTCTCAAATAGCTGGAACCACAGACATGCACCCCCCTGCTTGGCTAAGTTTTGTATTTTCGTAAAGACAATATTTCACCATGTTGCCCAAGCTGGTCATGAACTCCCGGACTCAAAGGATCCACCCACCGTGCCTTTCAAAATGCTGGGATAAGAGGCATGAGCCACTGTGCCCAGCCACATTTAGTCTTTAAAGACCCTAAATGCAGCAGCTACAAACAAGTCAGCTTTCGTTATCTCTGTGTAGAACTGGTATAAAGGATGTGATAAATTATTTTTATTGATGAAATTAATGATGTTTAAAATTGTTTAATTGGGTAGAGGTATTAATCAAGCACCAGTGTGTTTGCATAAACAAGGTTTACAATCCAGAAGCTCATTCCCCTTGGACATTCAGAGGACTAGATTCATTCCAGCCCCGAGATGAACCACAAAACAGAGCATTCTGTTGCCTGATTCTGATTAAAACCTGGCTGGATTCAACCACTAGAAAACTGTTACATCTGTCTCAAATGGATCTTCTTGCAAGGTACCCTAGAGTATTTAAAAAGATGGGGCTGAGACTTCATCATTCTTCAGGTGAACAAACCATATGACTATTGTTGTACCATTTGCTGCAATCCAGTCAGAAGTGGCAGGGTTGAGACCAACCCCTACCTTCACTGGAACATTCAGCCTGTTACTGGGTAGTGAGGTACAACCTGTAGTTCTTTTCTGCCTTTAACTACATTAGGCTGCTGCTATCTGCGTCTGAAGAATCTAACAATTATTGGCTTAATTCATAGCAAATATATTAATTAAGCCAAGTTGGCTTAATTTGTAGCAAATATATCAATTTAATAAAATAGATATGGAATTTTAGAATATTTTTCAGGGAAAGCTATTTTAAATGCAAACCAAATAAGGTTGGATAAGGAAGGTCATTTCATGTTAATGAAAAGTACAATTAGGAATAAAGATATAATAACCTGTTTGATAATAAATCTAATAATAATAGCCACAATTTATTATATCCTGGGTACTGTGGAATGTGCAGAACTCTTTAGATACATGATCCTGCTTCACGCTCATTTTGTGATGATAGGAAATTTTTAAAATCTGTTTTCCAGATGAGGAAGCTGAGTATCAGAAACATTACCTAACTTTCTCGAGGAAGGATTTCTATAGAAAATGGCAGAGAAAGACTCAAAATCAAAATTTTCTTCCTCTAAAACTGATGCTCTTAAGCACTATATTGTATTGTTTGGTGTGCTTTGCATAGTACCTTCTATTCACTCATTTATTAAATAAATATTTAGTGAGTGTCTACTACTAGGTCTCAGGTGTTGAAACTGCTAGTGGAAGTACAACAAATAAATCAGACAGACACAATCCATGCCTGCATGGAGCCTGTATTGTGACTTGGAACTAGTAATTATACTAATAACTGCAAAAGTGCAATTCTGGTGCCAAGAAAAAGTGATACAGAATGAATGTACAGAGCTCTGAGAACATATACAAACGAGACCTAAACCGAGTGGCACAAAGTACAGAGTTGTTGAACAAAACTTCCCTGGGGGAGAGACTAAAACTTAGGTGTCCTGTTGTCCTCCAAGAAATACAGATGCAGCAGATCTGAGAGGTGCCTGTCATATTATTAAATAGAATGCTTAACACAACATAAATACTTTACAATTAAACATATACATTAGTGGGTGAAATTATTCACATCCACAGTGAATTCCTCACACCACAAAAATATTACAGAATCCCCTTATGTAGGACCTTGTCAAGTGTTTGTTCACAGATTATTAAATTCATACAGAGAGAGAATCAAAAAGTTCAAGGGTTCCACAGCATCTGCTGCATAAGCATAAACTAGAAGTTTTAACAACATGGATATCGGCTATCATAAAAAGTACTATCGCTTGTGCAGTGATTTTTATTTTCATTTTAACCATAAGAAGTTGAAATACTCAATCCTTTGTTTCAATTCCAGATATGCTTTACATGTGTTGAATCATTCATTCCAACCCAAAAAGATACATACTATTACTTGTGCCTTTTTATGTTGGGGAACCTGATCATAACATATAAAATAACTTGCCAAAGCGTCCAGGTTTAGTAACTGGAATTCAAACCCCAGTATTCAAACACAAGCACTCTGACTCTAGAGTCCTGTTCTTAACACCAAGTTAGACATTATAGGCTCTCATGTTAAGTGCTAGTATATTTAGAAAATGTCTGTATACATATATACTCTTACGAGTTGATATATGTATGAAATGCATACATGTATATATGTTTTAATTTCCAAATTTTTCTTCCGCAGAAAGTAGAAAATAACAGAAGAAAAACTTGAGAAATTCATAAAAAATAAAACTCTGCTGAGTACTCTGTGAATTGAATGCCTTATTGGTAAATTCCCTTGAACTTTTCTGGCATAGATAATTTGTATACCATATCCAAAATTTCATAGTCTGCAGTATAGGTGGGCCATACTCCCATATTATTTCATAAAGTGAACACAGCCCTAAAACTTAAACGGAAAAATATGGCACAAAATACTATAAACAAATATAGTTTTCCCTAGATTGCAAACAGCTAAATATTACTGTATTAATCAATGCATCAAATTAATATCATTTTTGTTGGCAGTTAATGTTGTAGGTATTGGGGTACATGAGTGTATAAAGGAAGGATCCTTGCACATATGGAGTTTATCTACTAGTAAAGAGAAAGACACACATTTAAAAACTCCAGTAAATAATTAAATCACGTTGTATAATAGAAAGTTGATAAATTTTATGGAAGTGAATAGAAAAAAAGGAGCAAAATAATGGAGGTTAGGAACACTAGATGGGGTAGGAAAGATGATTATAATTTCAAATAAGGTGGTCACAGTAGACCTCGTTGCAAATGTGACATTTGAGCAGACTTGACCAAGGTGACAATCTGTTCTACAGTTACCTTGGGGGAGTCCAGGGTAGGCAGAGGAAACAGCTTGTGCTGGAATTTACCTGACACAGTTGAAAAAGAACAGGGAGGCTGTTGTGTCTAGTGTGGAGTGCACAGAAGGAAATGTAGTAGGAGATGAGGTCAGAACATATGGAGACATGGGTCCTCATTGGAAATGGAGAGCCACATTGGGTTTTGAGCATAGCAGTCATAGTACTTGAGATATGTTCTAAAAGGATCCCTCGGGCCACTCTATTTGAGAGTATACTGCAAGGCAATAGAGAGATGAGATAGGAGCCAGAGAAGTAATTTGGGCCAGACATAAGAGTAATGTAATGAATATAGGTCAGACTCTGGCTCAATTTTAAGGATAGACCTAACAGGATGTTGATGCATTGGATGTAGGGTGAGAGAAAAAGAATGGGGTCAGGAATACCTGTAAGATTTTTTGCATGAACATCTGGAAGGGGAAGATAGCTGGTGGCAGCGTAAGTCAGGAATGTTGAAGGGGCATAATCAGGAGACTAGTTTAAAATATGCTGAATCTGAGAAGTGTCCTAAGCACTGAAGTAGGCATGTCAAATAGGCAATTCTGAGTGTAGGTGAGTTTTCTTGGCTAGGGATAGTAACCTGGGATTCATCTGTATAAGGATGGCATTTAATGCCCTGAGCATGGAAGAGATCCCCAAGAGTGAGCATAGAGAAGCAGCAGCCCACCACGGACTGAACTCTGGGACCTTCCAACGTTAAGAAGTGATGGAGTAAAAGATAAACCAGCAAAGAAGACTGAGAAATGAAAAACAGTGAGGTGGTGTTTAATATTGTCCAATTAAATAAACGGTGGTTCCTGTCTTTGTTATCTTCACAGATGGGAAATGTGCTTTATTATAATAGTTGTGGAAGTGGGGATACTATTTATAGTTGCAGGCACCCTTCTTTCTTGTAATGACGGTTGGAAGTCATAGCAGAGCATGAATACCGCTCAGAGCTTTATGAAATTTGTATCTACTTGCCCTTGTTTATAAGCAGTTACCAAGTCTGTCTGAGTCTGTCTCTGCAGCAAGTCTCCTCCCCTCCCCTTCACATCTTTTTCTCTCTCGCTGAACACTGTTCAGATAATGCCCTTCTTGCTTTACAGTGGCCACAGCTACTAGTTTTGTACAGTGACATTTCCCAAGATGGTATTTCTCAGTATTCTGGTTTATAAGATGTTACTGGTTCTTAATAAGTGTGCTGGGAAGCATTATCCTCTTTGACACCCAGTTCTCTTACTCATCCTTCAAGGTCCAGTTCAAAAGCCACTTCCTTTGGGCATTCTTCCCTGATCCTGCTCCTCCGAAGCAGGAAGGAACCTCTTTTCTTCTGCACTTCCATAACTCTTCATGTCCTCCCAATTTATGGGTGCTTGTAACTGTTATCTTGCGTCAGAGTAACTCTCTCTTAGACTCTAGGTCTTTTGATGTCAGTGTCTACATACCCCCACAAAATATAGCACTAGTCTTACCTCTAAATATAAATAACACAGTTATTTGAAAGCTAGAAATGAAAATACAATAGTCATCTAATTCTATCCTGTTGTTATTTTCCTTTCCAGAACAAATCCAATTCTGAAAGAAGTTATAACTGTCAATTAGATCTATGTGAATGCTTTTAAAAATTATTATTAAAGACTAGTTCAGGCATTCAAAAATCTTACACAATACTCTTATTGATTGATTCTAATTGACTTTTAAAACCTGCTATGATATATAATGAATATATGTTTTCCAATACACAAAGCTAATGATTTAGAACAGATTTTCCTTCCTTAGAAATTACCTAGTGAAACATAAAAATGAAGCTTTATGGAGATATAAAGGAATAAGTACAAAAGTATTATAAGTGAGGTATCTGAGGTATTGCCTATCATTAGTTTTCTATTAGCAAGGGTATACGATAGTTTCATTTGTTTTAGGAAGATGTATTATGTAAGGGAATGAAATCCCAGACACAGAAGGGAATGTACATTGATTTCTTTGAAAATGATTTATGATTTAGGCTCTGGTGGGAAATCATTTTTTTTTATTTTACATCTCACTTGAAAACATTCACTTAATTTGGTCTAAAAAAGTTCCTTTTCTCCTAAAAAAAGTCTACTGTTAAATGAAAACTTCTGTAAAAGTTCTACATTTTCTGATTGTTTTAGAGTTCAAAGTTTAAAGAAAATAACATGGATCTTGAATTCCTCTTTAATTATATTAAGGACTTAGATCAATGATAGCTTAGTGACACACTTGAAAATAGTCTAAGTGTTGGGGAGCTGGATCAAGGTCAAGTTGGCTATTCTAAAGTAGTGTGTTGAAAAGTCTGTTTTATCCTTATGATTTATATGAGGAAAGATTTCACTCTATAGATTTTAATTGTCTAAACATTTCTGTTTTATTAAGAATGATCTAAACTTCCTTGCTCATAGCATATTTAATATTACATCATTATTACCGAGAAAGTAATGATATTTTGTGAATCTGATAGTAGAGAGAAGATAATTAAAACTTACAAACTTTCTTGAAAGTTTTAGAAAGCATAATATAATTTCTTGCACATAAAAGAGAACATCATACCTATGCAAATCAATAAATTAAAGTAAAATGTTGGTAATTAAATGCATAATTTGATTAGCATGTGGTAAATTTAAGACATAATGAGAGATCTATGATTCTTTATGATCTTTTTTACATATTCACATTAGAATTATTTCTACTTGATAACAATCAGATTGATTGAAGAGTTATTTATGGAAGAATTGCACACAAACATTGTATACAAGTTTAGTTTTGATAGTTTAATTTTTAACAAAAGTTGATTAATATAATAGAAAAGATTAGTGTTAAAATTTTCCCAATTCTTCAAATATGTATATGTGAACAAATTAGGAAATTACATCAATTTGAATTGTCTTGAACATTCTTCTTTATGTATTAAATAAAACAAAAACTTGAAATTCCCCACATATATGATGAGTTGATTATATCACACCCATTTTTCTTTTAAACTTTGGATATCTTCTACTAATTGTTAGTGACTTGCTGCTTCTTTCTGTCATGTAAATGAGTCCACTTGCCTGATAGTAGTTGGAGTCTCACCAACACGTTATAATTCAAGTTCCTGGGGGTGAAAAAATAATTTCACATACAATTTATAATCTGAAGACAGAACCAAATGTAACTATTTATTTTGTAATTTTTATCCCGAATTTCGGTTGGCAGGGTTAGGGAGAGGTGTTAGAAGGAGATGGTATTCAAGAACACAGAGTTCCCTAAACATATTTTGGCAAAGTAAGGAGAAGAAGAGGTATGGAAATAGGAAAATTCAAGAAAGAAACTAATTTAGGGAAAACATATTTCATTTTAGGCTTAAAATTCCTGGGTCAGTAACAGTGCAGTGTTTTAACTGCGCATTATTCGGAATGTACATATATTAATAGAATTCTCTATTGTAAACCATAAACACTTGTGGAAAGTTTATCTTTATTGCACAGTACTGACTCTTTTCCTGACTTGAGCAATAAAAACTATAACCTTGTACTTGGGGTTGAATGGATATCTTCAAGAGCTGCTTGAAAGGAGACGATGAATAATACGGTTCATGTAGCTCATTCCACATATTGTTTTCACAAAGTGCTAAACAACACTAAGAATAGCACCGCAAACAAAAAAATCAATAAAATCAACATGATTTTAATGAAGGGTAGTATTTGTTCTCTAAGTATAATGAAGAAATGCTGACATTTTGCAGTGTTGAAAATCTAGAGACAGGCACTATTTTGTTTGAAAAGTGAAGTTTCATTATAGAAACATTAGGTCTACAATGGTCTAATTGGCATGGTTGCAATTTCTTAGTGCTTCAAAGACAGTTTTATGAATGTCATAGGTTAAAGGGAGAAAATGCAACATCAATTTGATTAATATTCTGAGCTAATGGAAAAAGAATGATTGATTTTAATTTCCTTCACTACAACAAGCATACCTGTATAATGATGTGCCAGAGAATGAAGAAAAGAATTGATGTGGTACTTGTAGAGGTAATACTATTAAAAAGGTTAAGAGCTCAGGCTCCACAGTTTGACAACTCATATTTAATTCTGGAAAATGCCTGTATCCACATAGGTTTATTGAGGATTAAATAGATACTACACATAGAGCACCTAAAATAGTGCCTGGTACAACAGTGTGATACCTCTACGAACCCACTGGAGTGCCTAAAATAAAAACATTCAAATGATAGTAATGTGGAAAAAGAATGTGGAACACCTAAAACTCATATATTATTACATGCAGGTAATAGAACCTCAATAAAGAAGTGCATCAAACATTAGAAAATATGTTAGCAGTCACTGGTAACATCAGGACATGTCTAAATTCATATTACAATTATCATGTCACTTTTTTTCAGCCTTGTTGATGCCTAATCAGGACAATGTATCTCACTAATGCTGGGAGATAACATACTTCTGATAAATTGTTATTAATTAAAGTTGTTTTTTAAATACTTTATAAAGACAATGAAAATTTGGAGCAGATAATATAGCTTTAATATTTCTTTTAATTTAATTAAGAAATGGTTTATGTCAACAGATAAAAATGATATAACTGGGCCAGGCTAGGTGGCTAATGCCTGTAATCCCAGCACTTTGGGAGGCTGAGGTGGGTGGATCACTTGAGGTCAGGAGTTCGAGACCAGCCTGACCAACATAATGAAATGCCGTTTCTACTAAAAATACAGAATTAGTCAGGTGTGGTGGTGCATGCCTGTAATCCCAGCTACTTGGCAGGCTGAGGCAGGAGAATCGCTTGAACCTGGGAGGTGGAGGTTGCAATGAGCCGAGATGGTGCCATTGCACTCCAACCTGGGCAACAAGAGGGAAAACTCTTATAAAAAAAAAAAAAAAAAAAAAAAAAGACATAACTTAAGGAAGCAAAAGTTATGTGTGTGCCATAGTCAATATGATCCCCTTCCCCCCAAAATCCCTGTATTTCTCACATGAATGTTATAAGAACAATAAAGAAATTCCAAGACAAATTTACTCTCTATTCCTCACTCTGATTCAAAAACTTCTTTTAACTTTTACCACACACACACGAATATAGGTATGTATTCTGAGCATATACATGTATATATTCTGAGCTTAGATTTAAAAAGATATACTAAATTGTCATTATTTTTGGTATTTCAAATTATTTGTAGCAGTGAATTGATTCACCTCATAATTTACTTATCTTATTTTTTGATGTTTAGGGTAGATTTTATTTTTATTTTTAATTACGATTTCCTTAGGATTACTAGGTCAAAAGTATACACTTGGTTGAAATTCTTGGTTAAACATTTTCATTTTGCTTTTCACAAAAATGCTAATGTACACATTTTCACACTGTACATCACAAGTATAGCCAAGTTTAATCACATTCTGGTTATTAAATGACATGCTGGTCAGTATAAAATATCACCAAAGAAGTTGCTGTTACAAGCTTATCATATAATAAATGTGTGACTTTTAAACTTTCATTATTTTGATCAATAATGTAGTTGTATATTTCTCAGATGGTTACTCAATATTTGGATTGCCTCTTCTTTTGAATAATCTCTGTAAATCCTTTGTCCACCTTACTGTGTGAATCCTGATGCTTGCTGCATAATTGATATAATTTATACAATGTTGGGATTAGCCTTTACCTGCTATAGTTGTCAAATTTCATTTATTTATGTATTTATTTATTTATTTGAGACGGAGTCTCGCTCTGTTGCCCAGGCTGGAGTGCAGTGGCGCGATCTCAGCTCATGGCAAGCTCGGCCTCCTGGGTTCACACCATTCTCTTGCCTCAGCCTCCTCAGTAGCTGGGACTACAGGCGCCTGCCACCAGGCTGGCTAATTTTTTTTTTTTTTTGTATTTTTAGTCGAGACAGGTTATCTTTCTTTTAATTTATAAGAACCAATGTTATATATGTTTTCCTATTGTGGTCAACTTGTTTTTGCACAAAGGACATAATTTTTAAAAATTCTTCTGCACAGCAGTGCCATTATCTTGTTAGTTTTCTCTATTTTAATATTTTACATTTGACTCTTTAAATATCCTAAAGTGTATTTCCATTTGGTATTTGATGTGATTGAAATAATTTTCCTTAATGGTTTTGCTTTACTGCACATCACAAAATAAACTAATGTAAGCCTTCCTAGAGATGGGCGTCATCTCTGACTTTGAAAAGAGCCAAATATGATACAGATGTTATAATGAAATTGAAAGGCAAGCATTCCCTTGTGTTAGGATTTTTACACTCATGATTCGTGCTAGTATAACTGAGATGTCAACTACGGTCGTGACACCTTTTGAGAATAAATATCAACTGAGTTAAATTTTGATCACAAAAAAGTTGAGACTAATATTTTCCTTAATGTATCAGGAATGCTTGTAGGAGGTGGACTTGCATTTTAGAATTCTGTAATTTATCCAATTCTTGTGCCAAGATTCTGCTTCCATTGAATTCTCTATCTTATCAATTCTCTCCTCCTGGGGTTGTTCTCCTTTCCCTGCTTCAGGCATGAAATAGAAACCGTATAACTCCCTTTCTAATGATACCATGTGTCCCGGGCATTTAGGTGTGTAACAAATTTTGGTGTTACTTTTTCTAATTTTAATATTTTTTCCCTGACTCAATAATGAGGGTATTGTTAGCACATAAGAGAAATTAAAAGTAAATGTTATTGTTCCCAGAAGATTTTAGACACTCCATCATTAACATTTTTCACTTTTATTCTTATTGTTCAACATCTTACTATGTTATTTGGACTCATTTCTTCCTATGAAATAAAAATAAATCTGCTAGTGAATTTAATCTGACTCTTTATGGCAAAAGAGACCCCAGAAAAATGTTAAAAACTAGATTCTAGAGCTTCGGCAAGGCAAGAAGTTGGTCAGGCTTCAACACTCCCCTACCTTATTAACCCCCTCAAGACTTTCCTACATTAAACATAAATCAGTTCCTAAAAATCTAGGTCTGGAAGATTTTTCCCTTGACCTTAATAGACTACCTGTTGTAGTGGCCAACCTCCCCTGACTTAATGTGTTTTCCCCGTGACAACCAACCAGCCTTAAAAAGCATTCCATCCTGATAACTGACCATCAGCTTCAAAGTGGTTCTGACTGGTCCACAGAGGCTGTGCACAAGATGCTTTCATGCCCTGTGTTTCGCCTTCTGATGTAAAGAGGCAAGTTCTACCTTATTTTAACATTAAATCTCCACCCCAAATTGATCAAGTGATCATGGGACATAAGTAACATATATGTTTACTCAGTATGCATGCATTAGGGTTCCCTCGTAAATATCCATAAGATTATTCTATAGTCTACTATATATGTATGCATAGCCAATCTCAAGAATAAATCTCAATATCTCTCCCTTTTGTCTCCGAAGCACCTGCTTTCGATTTCTGCCAGAGGTTCTGTTTTCCAACTTACAGGTTATACTTTTTTACAAGAAACAAAGCTCTCCTTTTCTACTTTTATAGATCTGATTGTTTTGAATTGGCATTTCTTATACACAAGCTCTTTCCTCAAATTTCTGTTAAATGGCTATGTAGAGCAATATTACTATTTTTTCACTTGGTGTTTCCATATAGAACATGTTCCTAAGGCCTTGGTGCTTTCCCTCCTCACACTTCTATCAAGGTATTTTCTAAGCCAAGAGAAATACCTTCTTTTTGGGAATTCAGAGCCAGCTGTAAAAATAGAAATTATTTCTCTTCAACCCACCTTCTCATTTGACCAAAACAGAATGATATTTTTTTTCCTCTTTCTCTTTTTTCTCATTTTCCTATGGATGATGAAAGAAATTTATTTGTGTGGGATAAGTCAGGATTTCAACTCTAAGTTTAGTTTTTGTCCTCTAAATCTGACACCTGTTAAAATGAGCAAATGGAGAATGGCCTGTAGTAGGTTAGCTACCTTTATGCAAGACTACAAATCATTTTGTACTAAATAGTTAATATTTCTGTGATAAGCCTACAGTCATACTGGACTGAAGAAGAGGAGACCTAAGCCCTATTTCCAGCCACCCTACTCTCTTCGTGATTTGGGGAAAGGCATTTTGTCTATTTGGTGAAAGTTGTTCTCATTTGTAAGATGAATATATTTGACATCTTTCTAAAGTAATAATGTTGACCTATTTAAAAGATATTTTTAAAAATACTTACTCTTGCTTCCAAGTTCATGACTTTTTGGTTTACCAAAGATAGTATATGCCTCTATATATTCAATAGCTTCTTGGCTATTTTAAAAATAACATTTTGTTTTTTAAAATTATAGAATACTTCAGCTGTGTGGGGGGAAAAAGCCTTCTAATTATAGGAGAATATCAATATCTACCACAAAGACCTTAATATAGAACAATCACATTTTCCTATTTAGTTCACAGACTTAATTCATACAACTTAGGAAACTGGAAGATACTGAAGAAAAATTTATGAAATGAAAATTACAGAGAATCAATCACAGAGAGAGAATATTGAAATACTGTTTTATTGTTTTTAATACATTCTGTTCTTTTTTCTAATGTTTTCCTAGGGCATTTAACACAGCCCTCTCCTTTGTTTACAATTAGAGTAAATGTAAAATTTAATACTTAAAATATTAATTATCTGTTAGTAATCATAAATATTTTCAATATTGAATAATATTATGGTCCTTATTTTTAGGTTTTTAGGCAAATAGCTAATCACTTGATGCTTAAGGAAAAGGGTTCCTTCTTTCTCAAGGAACTTTTTCATGTTTTTTCTATGTAACTAATAGAAACATTGGAAAGACTTCAATATTTAGGTCTGATAATTTTGTGTGATTGTAGGTAGGCAGTCTTGGGTGTGGTGATAACGTGAAGAAGATACAGCTGTGGTTGGTAACTAGCACTTTAGCTTTGGCATCAAAATGCATAAATTCCCTGAGAAGAGTACTGGACTTCTCACTGGGCTGTCTTCAGGAAAAAATGAGATCCTTACCAAATACAATGTACTATAAACAATGTCAGGAACCAGCATGAGTAGATTGCTATGATGACTTTTCCAGAAACATCTTGTTCCATAGGTCCTGCCTGCAACACCAGGTTTCCTCTGGGGCCTGTGGTTCCTGTGTTTGGAGGTGCATGGATAGATGAATAAGCAGGATCTTTTCTTCACTTGCACTGTTATAAACACAAACACCAGATACAATCTCCTAACTTCTCAAATGAGTGATATACTCTGAACAAATAGGTAATGAGACTCTAGTGTTACAAAGAAGACTAGGCCAGGATTTTTAAAATAGTATCTCAAAAGCACAGGCAACCAAAGCAAAACTGGACAAATGCAAATATATCAAACCAAAGTTTTCTGCACAGTAGAGGAAACAAACATTAAAATGAAGAGAAAACCTATAGAACAATAGGAAATGTTTGCAAATTAAGCATCTGACAAAGGGTTAATACCCAGAATATGTAAGGAACTCAAACAACTTGATAGCAAGAAAACAGATAATCCAATTAAAAATGGGCAAAAGACCTGAATGACCTTTCTTTAAAAAAGCATACAAATGGCCCATAGATATGTAAAAAAGTGCTTGACATCACTAATCATCAGAGAAATGCAAATCGAAACCACAGTGAGATATCACCTTTCTCTCGTTTGAATGGCTGCTATAGAAAAGACACAGAAGAATACTGGTGAGTATGCAGAGAAAAGGGAACTTTGACATACTGTTGGTGGGAATGTAAATTAGTACAGCCTTTATGGAAAAAGGTATGGTGATTTCTCAAAAAATTAAAAATAGAACTACAATATGATCTATCAATCCCATTACTGGATATATACCCCAAAGAAATGAAATCAGTATGTCAAAGAGACATGTGCATGTTTATTGCAGCACTCTTCACAAGACAAGATATGGAATCAACCTAATGCTTATCAGCAGATGAACAACTAAAGAAAATGTGGTATATATATATACACAGTGGAATAAAATTCAGGCATAAAGCAGAATGAAATCCTGTCATTTGTGGCAACATGGATGAAACCTGAGGGCATTAAGTGGAATAAACCAGGCATGAAAAGAAAAATACCACTTGTTCTCACTCATATGTAGAATCTTAAAAAGTTGATTTTATAGAAATAGTAGCAGAGTTGTTACTAGAGGCTGGGGAAGGTGGTGGCAGAGGAGCCGAAGTTAGTAAGTGAGTACAAAGTTATAATCAGGAAGAAAAAGGTTTGGTGTTCTATGACACAGTAGGGTGACTATAGCAAATAACAATGTAATGCATATTTCAAAATGGCCAAAAGATCTTAAATGTTGAACCACAAAGAAATAATAGATGTTGGAAAGTGATGAATATGGTAATTAACTTAATTTGATCATTATGCTATGTATACATGTATTGAAATATCACATTGTACCTCATAAATACATGCAATTATTGTGTGTCAGTTATAACTAAAAAATTAAGTTAAAAAATAATCAGACACATAAGTAGGCTGCTGCTGGCAAACACGGGAGGTGTGGAGGTTGTCTCATTTCAGGAAGTGTGAAGATCTAATAGCTCTTTCAAGACTTTGCTGAGTTCTATGGGAGAGCATGGGGGTGGGAAGAGGTAAAGGGTCTTTCATTCCCAAGTCCCTTTTGACTGATTCCTGCTTCTAGAAAAAGTCCTTTATCCTTTCCCTGGGGTTGATCTAAGGGTAAAAACAGCTTCTGCTTTGGGATTGTAACACTCCAAAGCACCATGGGTAAAAGGAAATTACATGCAGCAGTTTTTTACTCAAGCTTTATTTACTAAGGGATCCTCTTGCTGACCTCGCAATAACTTAAAATCACATGGTTTATGTCCCACCTGGAGACCAGGTGTCCTACCTGGTTTATGTCCTACCCTGATAGCACACTGGCCTACTGCCAGCTTGCTTACTCTCCTCCTGACCTTCATCTTGTTTTTTCCTCATTCCTCTATCACTGTTATGTAGGGTAACATTTATCTTTAGTTCCTGGCCCAAACTTGCAAGTCTGTATCCATACAAATGCTCAGAGTACAAATTAACAATATCCCTGCTCCTTTGGAGACTTTTATGTTTATATATAACCACTCTTTTTCTGTTAAGCTTGTGTAGCATATTCTATCTGTAAACATTTTTATACTGTTATTCATTGGCTTATACAAAGTTGAGATACAAACTACTATTGGGATCACCTGATAAACATAAGTGCATCCAGACTTTCTGTAAAAGTGACAATTAGAGTGGGATTCTTCTCTGGCTGTACCTTGAAGGGTAGTTTGGAGGTTACTTTTTGAACTCTCCTCAAACAATGTTGGAGTTTCTTAGACATTTTTTTCCCAAGTGTCATGCCCACACTCTGAATTTTTCTTCTTGTCAATTTGTGTAGAGACACGACTTGTAAATGCCATGCTGTAGTTTTTCTTTCTTATAGAACTGTTGATAAAAGCCTAATGAAATTCATTCCTTGTGTTGTTGACCTTTATTTAAATAAAGTATGTTTTAGCATTTGAACAGCTGAGCCATTAACATCTGCAAAACATCTGTTGTAGTATTTGTAATTAGATTTTGAATGATTTTTTAAAATCACCCTATGCTCTGATATTATAGTCATTTCTAATCTATACTTTGGTAACATAAGGACTCACCTATTTCCATATCTATGGCATTACTGCAAATCATAATACTTTTTGGGCTGAGTAAAGACAGTCTAATCTTAGCAATATTCTCGAGTATATTTAAAGGATATTTTCAAATGTCAGCTGAGAGCTCAAAGATGTAGAGAGCTGGAACGGACATTGTTTCCACACTTACTACAAGAAAATATCTGTACAAACTGCAAATTAAGGAATTTTATTGAACTCATCAGAGAACTGCAGTTGCAGAGAAAAGAACTAATGCAAAAGTGGGGAAAGACAGGACCCTGGAATTTGCATACTTGAGCCTAGACACAGTATAAGCCAGTAAGAACATGTAGCTATTTTTTTTAAAAGAAATTGCTAAAAGCCGAGTATAGGTTATGATATGGTTTGGCTCTGTGTCCCCACCCATATCTCATCTTGAATCATGTTCCCATAATTCTTATATGTTGTGGGAGGGACCTGGTGGGAGATAATTTGAATCATGGGGATAGTTTTCCCCACACTTGTAATAGTGAATAAGTCTCACGAGATCTGATGGTTTTATCAGGGATTTCCACTTTTGCGTCTTTCTCATTTTCTCTTACTGCCACCAAATAATAAGTGCCTTTTGCCTCCCGCCATGATTCTGAGGCCTCCCCATCCATGTGGAACTGTAAGTCCAGTTAAACGTCTTTTCCTTCCCAGTCTCAGATATGTCTTTATCAGCAGTGTGAAAATGGATTAATACAGCATATTGGTACCAGTAGAGTGGGACATTGCTGAAAAGATACCCGAAAATGTGGAAGCAACTTTGGAACTGGGTAACAGGCAGAGGTTGGAACAATTTGGAGGGCTAAAAAAAAAAGACAGAAAAATGTGGAAAAGTTTGGGACTTCCTAGAGACTTGTTGAATGGCTTTGACCAAAAGCCTGATAGCAATATGGACAATAAGATCAAGGCTGAAGTGGTCTCAGATGGAGATGAGGAACTTGTTGAGAACTGGAGTAAAGACGACTCTTGTTATTTAGCAAAGAGACTGGTGGCATTTTGCCCCTACCCTAGAGATTTTTGGAACTTTGAACTTGGGAGAGATGATTTAGGGTGTCTGATGGAAGACATTTCTAAGCAGAAAAACATTCAAGAGGTGATTTGGGTGCTGTTAAAGGCATTCAGTTTTATAAGGGAAGCAGAGCATACAGGTTCAGCAAATTTGCAGCCTGACAATGTGATAGAAAAAGAACATTTTCTAGGGAGCAATTCAAGCTCACTGCGAAAAGTTGCATAAATAATGAGAAGCTCAATGTTAATCCCCAAGACAATGGGAAAATGTCTCCAGGGCAAGTCAGAAGTCTTAGCAGCAGTCCTTCTCATTACAAGTTTGGAGACCCAGGAGAGAAAAATGGTTTTGTGGGCCAGGACCAGGGTCCCCATGCTATGTGCAGCCTAGGGACTTGGTGCCCTGCACCCTAGCTGCTCCAGCAGTGGCTAAAAGGGGCCAACATAGAGCTCAGGTTGTGGCCTCAGAAGGTGCAAGCCCCAGATCTTGGCAGCTTCCACGTGGTGTTGAGCCTGTGGATGCACAGAAGTCAAGAATTGGGGTTTGGAAACCTCTGCCCAGATTTCAAAAGATGTGTGGAAATGCCTGGAGGCCTAGGTGGAAGTTTTCTGCAGGAGTGGGGCACTCATAGAGAACCTCTACTAGGGCAGTGCAGAAAGAAAATGTGGGGTTGGAGCCCTCACACGGAGTCCCTACCAGGGCACTGCCTAGTGGAGCTATGAGAAGAGGGCCACCATCCTCTAGAAACCAGAATACTAGATCCACTGACTGCTTTCACCGTTCAGCTGGAAAAGCTGCAGACACTCAATACCAGCTCATGAAAACAACTGGGAAGGAGGCTGTACCCTGCAAAGCCACAGGGGCAGAGCTGCTCTAGACCATGAGAATCCACTTCTTGCATCAATATGACCTGGATGTGAGACCTCGAGTCAAAGGAGATCATTTTGAAGCTTTAAAATTTGACTGTCTCGTTGGATTTTGGACTTGCGTGGGCCCTGTAACCCCTTTGTTTTGGACAATTTCTCCCATTTGGAATAGCTGTATTTACCCAATACTTGTACGCCTATTGTATCTAGGAAGTAACTAGATGCTTTTGATTTTACAGGCTCATAAGTGGAAGGGACTTGCCTTGTCTCAGATGAGACTTTGGACTGTGGACTTTTGGGTTAATGCTGAAATGAGTTAAGACTTTGGGGGACTCTTGGGAAGGTGTGATTGTTTTTTAAATGTGAGGATATAAGATTTGGAGGGGCCAGGGGCAGAATGATATGGTTTAGCTCCATGTCCCCACCCAAATCTCATCTTGAATTGTACTCCCGTAATTCCCATGTGTTGTGGGAGGGACCTGGTGGGAGTTAATTTGAATCATGGAGGCAGTTTTTTCCTTACTGTTCTCATGGTAGTGAATAAATCTCTTGAGATCTGACTGTTTTATCACAGGTTTCCACTTTTTCATCCTTCTAATTTTCTCTTGCCACCACTATATAATAAGTACCTTTCAGCCCTGTCATGACACTGAAGCTTTCACAGCCATGTGAAATTGTACATGTAATTAAACCTCTTCTTCTTCCCAGTCTCAGATATGTCTTTATCAACAGTGTGAAAATGGACTAGGCTAGGAGAGTATGAAGCCTTGAGGAGGTCCTAGACCAAGGGGATTTGTATTGTCTTACAGGCCTTTTCTCCATGAAAGCCAGAAAATGCCCATAGGGAAGATTATTGAGAATACTGAGAAATATTTATTCTGGTTCTGGCTGGGAAAGGCGAACAGTAGTCATTGTCAAAACACTACCCAAATCTATTTCTGCTGTGCAACAAAAGTGTTAATATGCACAGAGAGAGCAACAAAAACTCTTGCCTTAGATTGTTGGTGGAAATCCTTTGCAGCTAGGGGCTAGCTGTGCCTCTGGGGAGGGGCAGGAATACATGCTAGACCCAACATTAGAGCTGAAGAAAGAGCAGAAACAACTGTGGAAGACATAACACATAAATTCAGCCTGGAGCCTGCTTAAGAATGAGGTTTAATCAGAACATCAGAGAATGCCCCTCTTCCCAGATCCTCCTTCTCCAGGCTAACAAGAATAGTTTTAAAAAACAAATGGTGGAATGAATGTAGGACAGATCCTTTCTAGGGAGCATTGCAAAAAGGAGACCCAAAGCCAAGCAGGGAGCAGATTTGAGAAACACCCTCTGGCAAACTACCCACAACCTAAGCACAAGGCATGCGGTAGAGGAATTTGAAACCTATAATATGTGTGCATAACTATAGCAGCACACCTCAAATATAGGCTTTCTACTAACTAGGCTAAGAAAACCCCTCACTAAAAACTCACCAGAAGAAAAGGTATGCTTATCTCTAAGCATAAATATATTTACTACAATATTAACTGTGCTAGACATATGTATGATGTCAACAAAAACTATGCAGTATATAGCAAAGCCAGAAAAAAAAAAAAACACTCTGAAGGGAGAAAGTGCTCATCAGAACCACATTCAGATATGACACAGAATGTGTTAATGACCAGAGCAGAAACTTATTTAATAGTATGCTAAAAGTTCTAATGCAGTGGTTGTTAACTGGAGAAAGTTTTGCTGCTTAGTAGATATTTGGTTGTCTGTATTTGGTTGTCACAAGTGTAGGGATTTGTTCTTGTCGGCATCTAACAAATGTGACCAGGATGCTGCTAAATATTCTGTAATATAGCCCCCCATAATAAAAAAATTATGTGACCCCAAATGTTCACACTGTCAAGGTTGATTAACCCTGATGCGTTGAAAACAATGTGCAACATACAAGACAAGATGGTAATTTCATCACTAGTGATAGAAACTGTAATGAAGAATAAAATGAAATGCTAGAAGTAAAAAACAGTAACAGAAATGAAGCATGTTTTGATGTACTCATCAACAGACTTGACACAGCCGACAATTCAGTGAACCCACAGATAGTACAATAGAAACTACCAAATTAGAAGTACAAATAGTTAACAAATGAACAAAACAAACAGAATAGACTTGTGGAAAAATGTCAAATCGTCCAATATACATGCAATCAGAATTTTAGAGAGAAGAGAATAAAAGAGGCAGAAAAAATATTTAGAGCAATGACTACGGATTTTAAAATTAATGACAGACATCAAATAGTATATGCAAGAAATTTAGAGAACATCAATAAGGATATATTATCATATTAAAAATGCTTTAAAAAAGATGAAGATAAATGTTGAAGATGGACAGAGAAAAAAAAAAGACATACTATTAACGAGAAACAAGTGTAAGAGTTATAGCATACTCTCAGAAACTTGGATATATACAAAGAACTGAATAGCACAGGAGATGGAATAAATGAAGGTAAAATAAATTTCCATTTTCTTGTTTTGAATTTCTCAAATATATAATAAAGAAAAAATATATCAACATATGGTGCATTTCTATATACATAAGAGTAAAATACATGATCACAATAGCACAAAGGATGAGAGGGAAGAATTATTATAAGGTTCTACTACTATATGTGGAATAATGTAATAGAACTTGAAAGTAGTCAGATTATTCTAAGATGTATATTCCAAACCATAATGCAACCACTAAAACATGTTTAAAAAAGGAATAAATGATAAATGAATACAGAGGAGAAAATGGAATCACAGGCTCAGATAGACTGAGAGAAAGCAGAAGAAAAAAAAAGCAAATAGAACAGGTAGCAAAACAAGAGATTCTAATTCAATGTACTTTGAATTTGAATTCTATAAGCCAGGAATTGGTAAACATTTTTTGGTAAAGAGCCAGAAGGTAAATATTTTAGACTTTACTGACCATAATTTCTGTCACAATTACTAAACAGTGGCAAACCTGTAGTGAGAAACAGCTGTGGACAAAATATAAATGAATGATCTTGACTGTGCTGCAAATAACTTTATTCAAATTTCATATAATTTAAAATTTAAATTCCCTAAAATTTAAATTTTATGTAATTTTTATACATCACAAAATATTATTTAATTACTGAGGTTTTATAATTTTTTTTTTTTTTTGAGTATCTCACTCTGTTGCCCAGACTGGAATGCAATGATGTGATCTCTGCTCACTGCAACCTCCACCTCCTGGGTTCAGGCAGTTCTTCTGCCTCAGCCTCCTAAGTGGCTAGGATTCCGGGTGCCTACAACCATGCCTGTTTAAATTTATTTTTTAAATTTTTAGTAGAGATAGGCTGGTCAGGCTGCTCTCAAACTCCTGACCTGAAGTGATCTTCCCTCCTCAGCCTCCCAAAGTGCTGGGATTACAGGTGTGAGTCGCTGTGCCCGTCCTCAATTCTTAGAAATACGACACCTATGCTTAACTTGTATGTCATGCCAAAAAAAGAGCATTGGGCTGAATTTGGCCCATAAACATTATGTGTCAATTCCTGGTTTAAACACATCAATTAAAAGCCGATTTTCAGATTATATAAAAATCCAGGTGCATTTGTATGCTCTCTATAAAAAATTAATTTTAATTATAAAACAAAAACATGTTAAAAAATTAAAATATTAAAGAATTTTTAAAAACGTTTCAAGGAAACACTAACCAAAAAAAAAGTTGGAGGAACTATATTAATTTTATACAAAGTTGACTTTAGGACAAATAATACTAAGAGATAAAGAAGGACATTAAATAATGATAAGGCTTCAAGACTCCAGAAAGCCATAACAATCTTAAATAAGTATGCACCTAAAAACAAAATTTCAAAATACATCAAGCAGGAGCTGACAGATGAAAATGGAGAAATAAAAAAATACAGAATTATAGCTGTAGACTTCAACACTCATATATCAGGAATTGATGAAACAAGTTGGGGCAAAATCGGTAAGGATATAGAATACCCAAACAACATTATCAACAAAATTTACCTAATTGGCATTTATAGAACACTCCATTCAACAACAGAATACACATTGTTCTAGAGCACATGAAACATTCACAGAAATAGATCTGACTGGCAAGTTTGCAAGATATATGATCAATATTCAAAAGCCAATTATATTTCTACCAACAATGAACAACTGCAATTTGAAATTTAAAAATATAACTTAAAATTGCTCAAAAATAAGATGTTTATTAGGTATAAATCAAACAAACATGTGCAGGTTTTCAATGCTAAATACTACAAAACCCTGGTGAAAGAAATAGAAGAATATCTAAATAAATGAAGAAATATACCATGTGTTCAAGGATTAGAAGACTCAATGTTAAGACACCAATTTTTCCCAATTTGATCTATAGATTTAATGCAATTCCAATTAAAACTCCAGAAAACTTTTTAAAAGCTATCAATAAGCTAATTCTGAAATGTATGTGGAAAGTCAAAGGAATTAGAAGAGCTAAGCCAATATTGAAAAAGGATAATTAATTTAGAAGATATACTATCTGATTCAAGACTTACTGTAAAGCAACAGTAATAATTCAGTATTGTATTGGTGAAAACAAAGATATATATCAATGAAACCTGATTGAGAGTACAGAAGTTGGCCCACACAAATATTGACCACTATGTTAGTCAACTGGTTTTGACAAAGATGCAAAGGAAACCAAATAGAGAAAGGGTAGTCTTCTCAACTAATGAGAATGGAACATTAGAAAAGTCACATGCAAAACAACAATAACAACAAAAACTTCAACACATACTTAATATCTTATACAAACAGTAACTAAAATTATAAAGCTTATAGAATATGGGAGCTAATCTGCATAAACTTGGGTTTGGCAATGAGTGTTTGGATACAATACCAAAAATATGAACTGTATTAGTCCATTTTCATGTTGCTGATAAAGACATACCTGAGGCTAGGTAATTTAAAAAGAAAAAGAGATTTAATGGACTCACAGTCCCACGTGACTGAGGAGGCCTCACAATCACGGCAGAAGGTAAAAGACACATCTTATGTGGTGGCAGGCAAGAGAGAGTAAGAGACAAGCAAACAGGGAAACCTCTTATAAAACCATCACATCTTGTAGTATTCATTCACTACCATGAGAACAAGTACAGGGGAAACCACCCCCATGATTCAATTATCCCTCACTGAATCCCTCCCAGAACATGTGAGAGTTATAGGAGATAGAGTTCAGGATGAGATTTGGGTGGAGACACAGTCAAACCATATCATTCATACCTGGCCCCTCCCAAATCTCACATTCTCACATTTAAAAACCAATCATGCCTTCCCAATAGTCCCCCAAAGGCTTAACTCATTTCAGCATTAACTCAAAAGTCCACTGTCCAACATCTCATCTGAGACAAGAAAAGTCTCTTCTGCCTATGAGCCTGTAGAATCAAAAGCAAGCTAGTTATTTCCTAGATACAATGGGGTACAGGTGTTGGGTAAAGACAACCATTCCAAATGGAGAAATTAGCCAAAATGAAGGAGCTATAGTCCCCATATGAGTGAGAAATCCAGCAGGGCAGTCAAATCTTAAAGCTCCAAAATGATCTTCTTTGACTCCATGTCTCACATCCAAATCATGATGATGCAAGACATTGGTTCCCATAGTATTGGACAGTTGCATCCTTGTGGTTTTTCAGAGTACAGCCTCCCTCCCGGCTGCTGTCACAAGCTGGTGTTAAGTGTCTGTGGCTTTCCAGGTGCATGGTGCAAGCTGTTGGTTTGTCTACCATTCTGGGATCTGGAGGACTGTGGCCTTCTCCTCACAGCTTCATTAGGCAGTGCCACAGTGGGGACTCAGTGTGGTGGCTCTGACCCCACATTTCCCTTCCACACTGCCTTAACAGAAGTTCTTCATGAGGGCCCTGCCCCCTGCAGCAAACGTCTACCTGGACATCCAGGTGTTTCTATACATACTCTGATATCTAGGCAGAGGTTCTCAAACCTCATTTCTTGGCTTCTGTGCACCTGCAGGCTCAACACCTCTTGGGAGCTGCCAAGGCTTGGGGTTTGCACACTCTGAAGCCATGGCCCGAGCTGTACTGTGGCCCGTTTTTTGCTATGGCTACAGTGGCTGGGACTCAAGGCACCTACTCCCTAGGCTGCACCCAGGAGAGGAGTCCTAGGCCCTTCCCACAAAATTATTTTTTTCTTAGGCCTCCAGGACTGTGATGGGAGGGGATCTGATATGCCCTGAAGATATTTTCCCCATTGTCTTAGTGATTAATATTTGGCTCCTCATTACTTACACAAATTTCTGCAGCTGGCTTGAATTTCTCCTCAGAAAGTGGGTTTTTCTTTTCTATCCCATCGTCAGGCTGCAGATTTTCTGAACTTTTGTGCTCTGTTTCCCTTTTAAAACTGAATGCTTTTGATAGCACCCAAGTCATCTCTTGAATGCTTTGCTGCTTAGAAATTTCTTCTGCCAGATACCCTAAATATCTCTCTGAAGCTCAAAGTTCCACAAATCTCTAGGGCAGGGGCAAAATGCCACCAGTCTCTTTGCTAAAACCTACCCAGGGTTATCTTTACTCCAGTTCCCAATAAGTTCCTCATCTCCATCTGAGACCTCGCCAGCCTGGACGTTATTGTCCATATCGCTATTAGCCTTTTGGTCAAAGCCATTCAACAAGTCTCTAGGAAGTTCCAAACTTTTCCACATTTTTCTGTCTTCTGAGCCCTCCACACTGTTCCAACCTCTGCCTGTTACCCAGTTCCAAATTGCTTCGACCATTTTGGGTATCTTTTCAGCAGTGCCCCACTCTACTTGTACCAATTTACTGGATTAGTACGTTTTCACGCTGCTGATAAAGACACACCCGTGACTGGGTAATTTATAAAGGAAAAGAGGTTTAATGGACTCACAATCCCATGTTGCTGAGGAGGCCTCACAATCATCATGGAAGGTGAAAGGCACATCTTACACGGTGGTAGGCAAGATAGATTGAGAGCCAAGTGAAATGGGAAACCTCTTATAAAACCATCAGATCTTGTGACACTCACTACCATGAGTGCAGTATGAGGGAACTGCCCCCATGGTTCAACTATCTCCCGTCAGGTCCCTCCTACAATACATGGGAATTATGGGAGCTACAATTCAAGACGAGATTTTGGTGAGGACACAGCCAAACTGTATTATGAACCATAACAGAAAAATTGATGTGTTATTCTTTATTAAAATTAAAATTTTGCTTTTCAAAATGTTGTTAAGAAAATGAATTGACAAACCACAGACCGAAAGGAAATATTTACAAACCATATGTCTAATAAATGGCTTATTTCCATAATACATAAGGAATTATTAAAATTTCATAAGAAAAATAAAACAAATGGGGAAAGAATTTTAATAGATGCTTCAGTAAAGAAGATATACAAATGGCAAATAAGCATACAGGAAGGTGCTCAATATCACTATTTATTAGGGAAATGAAAACGAAAACCACAATGTAATAACACTACCTATTAGAATGAGTAACATCAAAAAAGCTGATGATATCAAGTGCTGATGAGAGCACGGAGCAGTAAGAATTCTTCATTGCTGGTGGAAATGGAAAATAGTGCAATCACTTTGGAAAACAAAGTATCTTACAGCGTTAAACACACAGCTACCAGAGAACCTGGTGATTTTATGTATAGATCTTTACCCAAGAATATTGAAAACATGTTCATACAAAAAACTTTCTGTAAATATTTATAGTCTCCAAAATTTGGAAACAATCCAGGTATTTTTCTACAGGTAAGCAGATAAAACTGTAACACATCCATCCAAGGAAATATTACTCACAATAAAAAGGAATGAGCCAGTGATTCACGCAACAGTGAGAATGAATGACTCTTAAATGCCTTTTGCCTAATGAAAGAAAACGGACTCAAAAGACCACGTAATATATGATTTCATTTATAAGGTATTCTGTTAAACCATAGAGGTGATTGCCAGGGATTGAAGATGATAGTAAGGGTTGACACAAAGGGGTTGCATAAAAGAATTTTTAGGGTGGTTGATCTGTTTTGTAGAGTACTGTGGGAATGGTTACAAGATTCCATTTATTCGTCAAAAGCCATAGAATATTAAACAACTAAGGATGCTTTAACAGTAAATGACAAAGAATAACTTTCATTATATGTAAATTTTAAAATTAACCAAGATTTGGGGAAGTCTAGAATAAAATACAGACTTGAAAATATAAATCCTAACTATATAATATAACATATGATATATCCTCACTGAAGGTGATGGGGAGAAAATAACTTACTTAAATTTTTTTGTTTCATCTAAATACTATAAAGCCAAAAATTAAAAATTGTGCACAAAAATCTGTATTCTAGTGAATCAATTTGTTTTTCATAAGGGTATGTTTTTGTTACCCTTAAACTACTTTATGAATGTAAACTAGGATTGAACACATAAGTAAATATACTGTGTATGATAACAGCCAGGTTTCTCACTGTCAAAGAAAGAAATTAAGAATAAGCAAGGCAGGGGAGGCTAGAATAAAACTTGTGGTGCCAGATTAGAATTGGTAATATCAATACGAATTCCTGTTTCTTTTAATATACATTCAAAGAGGTATAAACGGAAATAAATACTATAGTGGCTAGATTTAGCAACTAAAAATACAGGACAACCAGGTAAATGTGAATTTCAGATAAACAAAAGGTAATTTTTTTTTTTGAGACGGAGTCTCGCTCTGTCGCCCAGGCTGGAGTGCTGTGGCGGGATTTCGGCTTACTGCAAGCTCTGCCTCCCAGGTTCAGGCCATTCTCCTGCCTCAGCCTCCAGCCTCCCGAATGGCTGGCACTACAGGCGCGGGCCACCGCGCCAGGCTAATTTTTTGTATTTTTAGTAGAGACAGGGTTGCACCGTGTTAGCCAGGATCGTCTCAATCTCCTGACCTCGTGATCCACCCGCCTCAGCCTCCCAAAGTGCTGGGATTACAGGCGTAAGCCACCGTGCCTGGCCAAGAGATAAATTTTTAGTATAAGCATGCCCCATGCAATATTTTGGGCATACATATACTAAAAAAAAAAAAAAAAAAAAAAAAAATTCATTGCTTATTTGAAATTCACATTTAACTAGCAATCCTATATTTTACTTGGCAATCCTAAATTATAGATATATGTGTATGTAAATAGGTAAATATACATATTTAAATGTCCTAGCTCTCTTTGCTAAGACGGCCTGAAAGTATGAAACCCCAGTAGCAACAGGAGCAAGGAACACCCAGATCTTGGTCTGTGAATGTTATTCTCCAATAAAATGAACAAGGGTTCCTTGAGGGAATAGCTGATTCAAGATTTGGGACAGAAAAATAAAGATGAGCCTTGGGTGCTTTCTAATTCCAGAAAGTTAGGAAGTGTTTAAATCAGAACAAATTAAAAAGAAGTAATAGAAAGATGAGGGTATGCCAAAATACACCGGAGCTCTCCTGAAAGAGCTCCCAGCAGCCAAAGATGCAAAATTTAATCAACAAAATAAATAACATTAGTATGGGATTGTAAAACAAAGAATAAAATAAATATCTAAAGGTGCACACTGGTATAAATAATGATTGAATAAATGAATGAATACATAAGTAAATAAACAGAGACAAATGACAAACATTTTTTACAGAAGAATTCAAAGTAATAAATGTAGAAGAAATGAAGGAAATAGAAAATAATTACTAGTACATTGCTGTAGTAATTATTATAGACAAGAGACTGATGCTTGCTAAAATCAGTGGACAAAATATTAAGTAGTAACAGGATGTTGGCAGAGCCTCACAGTTTCTCCACATAAATATTTATTGATTACTGTGATGTTTTAGCACAAATTCTTTGATAGTTTTCCTACCAGGAGGTGGAGCTTAGTTCCCCTCTCCTTGAGGGCACTGGAGTTAGAGATTTGCTTTTATCAACTAGAGTTTAGAAGGAAAAAATAATTTCTACACTGGAAAAAACGTCAAATACTACCTTAACCAAATGATGATAGATAGTTAATATCACCAGAATAAGTCAAGCTGAAATTATGCACACCAGATATGATGCTATAAGGAATAAATATCATCTCTTTAATAGTCTTTCAAAAAATTCCTAACGGCCATATAATCATCCAACAACATAAGTCAAAGCTAAATTGAGGGATATTCTACAGAATGTCTGGTCACTACTCTTCTCAAGTATGAAGTTCATGAAAGATAAGAAAAAACTAAAAAACCATTACAGATTGAAGGAGACCAAGGAGATATGACTATACAGTAAGCTGAACTGAATTCTGGAACAGAAAAAAAATACATCAGTGCCAAAATTGGTAATATCTGAATAAAGCTTACAGTTTAGAGTAAGGATTGGCAAACTATAACCCATGGGCCAAATTTAGCCCATCACGGGTTGTTGTACAGTTTTAGTAGAACAGAGCTGTGCCTGTGCTACATATTATCTATAACTGCTTTCACACTACAATGTCAGAGTCGAGTAATTGCAACTGAGGCCATCTGGCCGGCAAAGCCTAAAATATTTACTATCTGACCCCTTTACAGAAAAAAATCTTGCAAACCCTTGGTATGTGGGAACATCTGTGTACTATTTTTTGTCAGTCTTCCATAAGTCTAAAATAATTTCAATTTAAGAAATTTAAAAATGTCATTTGAGTTACATCACCAGTACATTTTTAGCTACCATTGTTTGAGAGCTTTCTATTTTTGAAACACTTTTTGCCAAGTGTTTGTTATGCCCTATCCTAATTAATTCTCTCAGCTGCACTTTATAGCTCATCTTGTTATTAGCCTCATTTTACACCTAAGGAAACTAATGTTAATTAAGTCAAGTGACTTACTGAAGGGTATAGAGTTTACATGGTTAAAATGCAGAACCAGGGTTTAAACCAGAGTCAGGCTGAGACTAAAGTTCATATAACCCTTTTCTATCAGTTTTATTCCTAGGTCAACTGCAGAGACCCAGTATCACCTTCAGAGAAGGCTCAAAAATCATTTATCCAATGCATTGAAGACCTATCAGTGCCAGCTACTGTACATGTATGAGATCAACATGCCCAATACAATTTTCTGAGATCCGTGGAATGATAATTCTACTACTCACAGCACCTCCTAAGCTTGTTCTCACTCTTTGAAAGCTCTGATTAGATTTACAATTATGTGTATCTCTTACCTTCCCAGTTACACTGCCTATACAAGCATAAATTATATGCCAAAGAGTACATTTACATGCCTTTCCCTTCCCCTTGTATTTTAGTCTGTTTTCTGCTGTTATGACAGAATACCACAGCATAATTTATAAAGAATAGAAAATGACTGGGCTTATGTTTCTGGAGGTTGGGAAGTCCAAGAGCATGGCACTGACATCTTGTGAAGGTCATTCCACGATGGAAGTTGGAAAGCAGAAGCAAGTGCAAGAAACAGAGTAAGGCACTGGGGCCAGACTTGCTTTATAACAATATACTCTGATTGTAAATAAACCAGTTCTGCAATAATGATGTTAATCCATTCACGAGGGCTCTGCCCAAATTAACTGATCACATCTTATTAGGCCCCATCTCCTGACATTGTTGCATTGGGGATTAAATTTTCAACACATGAACTTTTGAGGGACACATTCAAACTCAAATTGTTACACAATTACACAATTGTGAAACATTGTTACCTACTTTATCAGTCCGTGGTAGCCTCTGTGTCTGCTGTTTGCCACCTGTGACATCAGCAGCAGCATTTGTGCTTGATTATTTCTAACTTTGTATTAAAAAATAGACACATTCCAGACTTTACTTCAATCTTATCTGTAGTCCAATTTTCTCAAAAATTCTTGAAGTGACAAGTTAGCTTTTTTTCAGGCCATCAAAAATGATCTATCATGCCTATAATCCCAGCACTTTGGGAGGCTGAGGTGGGTGGATCACAAGGTCAAGAGATCGAGACCATCCCAGCCAACTTGGTGAAAACCCTTCTCTACTAAAAATACAACAATTAGCTGAGCATGGTGCGGCACACCTGTAGTCCCAGCTACTCAGGAGGCTGAGGCAGGAGAATCACTTGAACCCGGGAGGCGGAGGTTGCAGTGAGCTGAGATCATACCACTGCACTCCAGCCTGGTGACAGAGTGAGACTCTGTCTCAAAAAAATTGATCTTAAACACCGGTTTCTTAAGTTTCTTGGTTACACACATTCCCAATAAATTCAAGTTCACTGTACTTATTGCTTCTAATTATTAAATATTACTAATAATTTATAAGTACATCCCTTGAAAACTCCTCTTGGAAAAACAAATCTCTTTGATATGTACTAATACCGAAGAATATTTCTGGATACTGCAGTTTCCATTAGTTAAAAGGGAGAAAGAAAACAATCTCTTCGTTCCCTGTGGATAACTTATGGTTGGGTAATGGGGGAACCTTTCCTTTGAAGGCTTGTAGTGCATTTTAGTAGAAGTTTACCTCTGCTTGACAGTATATTTTTAATGTGAAGATAAATGACTGACAAAACATTAAGCCCCTTGAACACAGTTAAGCATTCTTGTTATCTGAGCCCTGGTTTGACATGAGCAGAGAATGATTTTATTTGAGCCATACTTAGCATTCATGACAGGTTCACTTTTAAACACCAGATCTCTGATGGCACTGCTGCCTTTACATGATGCTTCAAGTCCCTTTTACGAAGATTCAATACCTGTCTGAGTTTGACAAGTAAAGCTCAAGTTTTAATAACTCCAAAGGTATGCCATAGCTGGAAAGGACCTGATGAGAGGTTTAAAAGAATTATTTGAAAGAAGCCTTATTACTTTCATATTAGAACACACTTAAATAAAAAGCAGCTAGTGTTATTACTGTCAAGAAGCACATTTTCTAACTATGCATTTCTATGGCAACATCTCTATCTATAGCAACACTTCACTGTTTAATTTGAGATGTAGACTATGTGAGGGACATGTTTCATTCGTCTATTCTGCAGGCAACTCCTAAACCTGCTTAGGAGCGATAACAGCATAGAGACAGGATTAAGAAGCCTAACATGACATTTTGTTGAGTGGAGGATAAATAATTGTAGCTGCTAAAGTGATTTATGGGTTACTACTAAGAAATAAACCCAGATTTGGTATTTGAAGGCCTCCTCAGAAAGTCCTCCACATATAAATGATTTCCCCAAATTCCTTGGGGTACCTTGTTGTCAGTATCTCTTTAATACTCAACATCCTCTTTCTCTACCTATGAAGTATATTGAACCTTTATTGAGATTTTTGTGACTCCCCAGGGGCCATATACTTTCATTTTTTTAAACTTTTATTTTAAGTTTGGGGGTACATGTGAAGGTGTTTTACACAGGTAAACTTGTGTCACCGGGATTTGTTGTACAGATTATTTCACCATCCAAATATTAAGCCCAGTGCCCCATAGTTATCTTTTCTGCTCCTCTCCCTTCTCCCACCCTCAAGCAGACCCAGTGTCTGTTTCCTTGTGTTTATAAGTTCTCATCACTTAGCTCCCAGTTATAAGTGAGAGCATGCATTATTGGTTTTCTGTTTATGTGTTGGTTTGCTAAAGATAATAGCCTCTAGCTCCATCCATGTTCTTGCAAAAGACATGATCTCATACTTCTTAGTGGCTGCATAGTATTCCATGGTGTATATGTAACAAATTTTCTTTATCCAATCTGTCATTTATGGGCATTTAGGTTGATTACATGTCTTTAATATTGTGAATAGTGTTGCAATGAGCATTCACATGCATGTGTCTTTATGATAGAATGATTTATATTCCTCTGGGTACATACCCAGTAATGGGGTTACTGGGTTGAATAGTAGTTCTGCTTTTAGCTCTTTGAGGAATCACTGTCCACAATGGTCGAACTAATTTACACTCCCACCAACAGTGTATAAGTGTTCCCTTTTCTCCACAAACTCATCAGCATCTGTATTTTATTTGTTTATTTTTTAATAATAACCATTCTGACTGGTGTGAGAAGGTATCTCATTGTGGTTTTCATTTGTGTTTCTCTAAATGATCAGAGATGTTTAGCTATTTTTCGTACGCTTGTTGGCCACATGTATGTCTTCTTTTGTAAATTGTCTGTTCATGCCTTTTGCCCACTTTTTAATGGGGTTATTTGTTTTTCTCTTGTAAATTCAAGTTCCTTATAGATGCTGGATATTAGACCTTAGTCAGATGCATAGTTTGCAAAAATTTCCTCCCATTCTGTAGGTTTTCTATTTACTCTATTGATATCAAGTTTCTTTTGCTGTGTCAAAGCTCTTTAGTTTTATTTTATCTCACTTGTCCATTTTTGCTTTTCTTGCAATTGCTTTTGATGTCTTTGTCTTGAAATCTTTGTCTGTTCCTATGTCCTGAATGGTATTGCCTAGGTTGTCTTCTAGCTTTTATGGTTTTGGGTTTTAAGTCTGTAATTCATGTTGAGTTGATTTTTGTATATGGTGTAAGGAAGGGGTCCAGGTTCAATTTTCTGCATATGGCTAGCCAATTATCCCGGCACTATTTATTAAATAGAAAATCTTTTCCCCATTGCTTGTTTTTGTCAGGTTTGTCAAAGATCAGATGGTTGTAGGTCTGCAGTTTTATTTCTGGGTTCTTTATTCTGTTCCATTGATCTGTGTCTGTTCTTGTACCAATACCATGCTGTTTTGGTTACCGTAGCCCTGTAGTATAGTTGGAGTCAGGTAATGTGACACCTCCAGTTTTGTTCTTTTTGTGTAGGATTGCCTTGGCTATTCAGGCTCTTTTTTGGTTCCATAAGAATAAGTTCCAGTTTACTGCTTTTTTCCTTTAAAATATGTTTTTTTTTTTTTCTGTCATGTTTGTATTGGACCTGGTGCATGACATGATCTGAATGTGAAATTTAGCATCTTTCCTTAAATTTTCCAAATAAACAACTCATACAAAGATATTTGAGTAGGTGAATTTGGTCAAGGTGTGGTATGATGAAGGAAAGTGACAGCAGTATAAGAGAGTAGATCCTAAGTGTTCTTACCAGAAAAAGCAAAGAAAAAAGGTAACCATGTGAGATAATGGATATATTAATTAGCTTTATTTTGCCAATCATTTCACACTGTATGTATATATAAAATCATCAAGTTGTATACCTTAAATGTATACAATTAAAATTTAAAAAAAAAAGTAAATTAATCCTGTTTTTAGAAGTCCCTTGGCTATCTCAGTAACGAGCTTCCATTTGCCAGTTACACTACTTTACCTTCTCTTTTCCTTCATCACTCTTTTGCAAATTCTGTACCTTCCTCTTGACTCCCCACTCACTGCTCCAAGCCAACTTCATCTGAGTTTCAGATATTTGTAGCAAATACAGGCCCCTTAGTAGAAAGAATTTTGGTGATAGCTTTTAAGATATTTACTCCATTATACTTGGATATCAGAACAGTTTCATTTAAAGGGAAGGTGGTCATCAATATATTTTGCTTCATCATCATAAACCCATTGGCAGTCTGAGTCAAATTCTAGCTCACCTAATTATTACATATGCCATTTCTGATCTGCCTTGAATGGGAAGATTACCTCCCTCATATTCTGACTGTATAATTAAAAGATAAGTGCTTAATACATGCTAAGTTCATTTCCACCCTTTCCCAACACATTTCATGGGCTCAAAATTTGATCATTAATCAGGAAAGTTATCTTCTCTAAGCCAATACCATCTCCTCTTGGCTTCTGTAATGTTCATGTTCGTCTTCCTGTCTACGTTGGCACACCTGACAAGGGCAATTTTTCTGCTTGGTTTTCCCATTCTCAAACTTGGTTTTGCCACTTGCTCTGGCATTGGGTTTGGATTGAATACCTTACCTGTCTGTAGTGAATTATTTCTCTGTGACTGTTCCTTTCTTAGCACTGGTATAATGTCAGATTCTGTAGCAGTCTAGTTAGGCCGCATTGCTATATGCCAGGTGGTATCTCAGTGGCTAATGCTGGGATAGGACAGACCCACAACATTAAGTTGGCCCTTGGGACTCTGCTGAATGTAGATTATTGACTGTGATAGATGCTGGTTTTCTGCTTTCTTGAGTCTACTACTCCTTTGTCCCTAGCTAGTATCTCTAGCAGTCATTCCTGCCATAGGAAGGAATATAATTTTTGATTATGTATTGTCAAAGTGTCTCCTTTTTATTCACTCTTTTACTTTTATCTCATGGTGTCACGAAGTCTCCTAACAAAATAATATAGTAAAATTATGGTGTACTTGAGCACAATTCCAAAATCTACATAGGCTCCAGAAATGTGCCAGCGGGTGTTTACCTTGGGGTAGACCAGGTAAATTGCAGATATTATCATAGTGTAAACTTGTTATATTGTTGAAGTTAAAAAAAAAGATGAAGTTTAGTGTTACAGATTGCCGCTTCGGTTTTTAGTGCCTTGTATTGAGAGGGGAAAGATTTAGTGTGGAGAAATGTATTTATAGCTACTTGTATTAAAATCTAATATTTTAATACATTGAATTTAAAAACAACTCTTTAAGCCCAACTTAATCAATCTTATTTTTTAAAAAATATTATTTTTCTGCTTAAATTAAAATACTCATCTTATTTTTCTTCTATTAACATTCAATTTGCTTACAGATTTACCTGACTAAATTTTCTAGATTTTAATACAATTTTAAAACTTGATTAATGAATACTTTTAACTATTTCACACCAAAATCTTAAATCTAATGTATCTATTTTTCTTAAGAGCATTAAATATAGAACAAGACAGATTTATGATGAATAAAAAGTACTTTATAAACACTTAAATATATTTTATGACCCTAAAAATATATCCATGTGGGCTAAATAAATTATATTTTATTTAGCTTTTCATTACTGTTTTAAATAAAAAGTATGTATTTTACATAAATATAACTATAAACAGCTCAAATTATCTTAAAATATTTAAAATAAAAAAGGTAAGCATAATATGATAATAGTCAAGATTCAGTTTAGAATCTAGAGCTACTCTGGGTATTTTTATACAAAAAAGGATCAAATATATAGAAAATCTTTGAAAGGGCTGAGTAGCATGCCCCTGGAATTACTGAGTTTAAAAACAAACCACAGTCAGCTGTCTAAGAGCCAGAGGTTCTCATACTACCCCAACCTTGTCTCAACACCTGAGAAAAGGATGACTAGAAGGAATGTGAGTTTAGCTGCCGCTGTTTCTTTCTACCCTTATGTTTCTACAATACTTCTTGTCAGGAGAATACAGTGACAGAAATGTTTTCTACCTCACTTTTACCTTCCACATCTCCTGAGATTATATCTAACTAGTGGAAATTATTTCATATTCAGAGTCCTAGCTGCAAGGGCACCTGAAAGATGTGGTTTTTATCTCTTGTGTCTACATGGAAAGGTAGAATGCAGCCTAGTGAACCAAATCAATCATGTCCACTAGAAGCCCATCAAATTCCCTAAATGCTAAAGTTACAAATTCAGGTTATGGGTTCTGGCCATTGGTTCAGAGTTCTAGACCACAATTTCAGGAAGATTATACTCAACAATACTTATTTATTACTTAGATCCATTTTTGTAGTTTGGCTTTATCTGCGGTATCAACAAGGGACCTCAAACCCAAGACTTTCTCCTAAGATTTAATGTAAGTTTTAGACTCAGGCAATAAGGATCCCCAACCCAATTTTATGATAACCTTATAGTGATTGCTTTCCCAAGTTCTAACATCTGACATTACATATTTGAACTCTTACCCTTCCCACCGATCGCAATACATTTTTTATGGCCTAATACAAAAGAAATAATTTTGCCAGCAGTAAAATGTAATCTCTGTTATAGTGAAAGACTTTGTAACAGGATTTTACTGAATGATGTTCCTTTTGCTTATGAGTTAAGAATTCTCTTTAGGAATTTGAGATTTAATTCTTGAAAACTATTCTGTTTCACTTATGATAATAGACTTCTGGTTCATAACTGTAAAGTCCATATTATCCTGGAAAGTTGGATTTGAATTTTATAGTCATTATGGTAAGATATTGACCTAAGCAATAATTGTTTCTTTGCAATTGGGTTTGATCTTTTACTAATATAACTGATCACTTTCAGTTGTTTATTGGCTGTTTGTTAATGTGTTTACAACTCAACTTGACTCTAAGTGTCTTCAGGACAAACTCTCATCTTTTGTCCTTACAGCATCCAACAGAAATGCTATGTACATTGTATATTAGTCCTTTCTAGACATTTTTCAATTTTTTAATTTTATTGATATAAAAAATTCACTTCTTGAATATTATTTAAAATTGCAAAATAAACTAAATGTGTGGCTCATAATTTTTAAAAATGGTCATTTCTGAAGGAAAACATTTTAATCTTAAAGGCTATACACAGTTAGCCATTCGTATCTGCCAGTTCTGCATCTGTGGGTTGAACAACTACATCAAAAATATTCAGAAAAATATAAAAATAACAATACAAAAATAAAATAAAAAATAATACGAATAAAAATGATACACTATAATGACTACTTACATAGCATTTACATTGTATTTGGTATCAGTAATCTAGAAACGATTAAAGTATATGAGAGGAGACGTAGATTATATACAAATACTATGACATTTTATACAAGGTACTTAAACATCCACAAATTTTGGTATCCTTGTGGGTGGGGAGAGGATTCCTGGAACCAATCCCCTCCTGATACTGAGGGTCAACTGTAGATCCTTTTATGTTAATTTTGCACTCACCCCCAATACATAGATCCTCTATTAACTGAGGATATATTAATTTCATCAAAAATCAGTTTACTGTATTTGAGTGAGTCTATTTCTGGGCTCTCTATTCTGTTCTATAGATTTGTTTATTTTTCACCAATACCATGCTATTCTGTTTACTGTAGCTTTATAATAATTCTTGACACTGTGAAGTTTGAGTCCTCCAACTTTGTTCTTTTCTTCCTTATTGTGTTGGCTATTCTAGGTTGTCTTTTTATACACATTTTTAAATAAGATTGTTGATATCTAAAAAATACCTTGCTGGCCCTTTGATTGGAGTTCTGATAAGTCTATAAATACATTTATGAATAATTTACATCTTAACCATATTTAGTCTTCCAATTTATGAGCATGGAATAACTCTCAAGTAATTTTTGTAAATATATATTTTGTCAGTATTTTGTAGTTTTCCACGTAAAGACCCTGTCCATATTTTATTAGATTTTTACTTAAATATTTTATTTTGGGGGTGCTGTTGTAAATGATATGTGTGTGTGTGTTTAAATTTCAAATTTGAATTGCTTATTGTTAGTATATAGAAAAGCAATTGAGATTTGTATGTTGACCTGGTATACTGTGACATAGCTATACTTGTTTATTAATTCTGGGAGGTTTTTTGTTTTGTTTTGTTTTGTTTGCATATTCTTTGGTGTTTTCTACATAGATAATATGCCATGTGTGAGCAAAGACAGTTTTATTTCTTCTTTTTGAATTTATTTATATTATATATATATATATTTAGTTTTATTAGAGTGGCTAAGATTTTATAAGTATGATGCTGAAATGGAGTGATGCAAAAGAACATTCTTGTCTTTGTCATAATATTTAAGGGAGAGATGTGCCCCTTAATTTTTATGTTAGCTGTGAATTTTTTCTAGATGTTTTTTATCATGTTGAAGAAGCTTCTCTCATTCCTACTTTGCTAGAAGTTTTCATCATGAGTAGATGTTGGATTTTGTCAAATGCTTTTTCCTAAGTCAATTAATATGAGCGTATCATTTTTTTCTTTACGGTGTTGATGTGGTGGACCACATTGACTGATTTTTTTAAAAAACCATAACCACCATTCCATTATCATACTTGAAACAAAAAATAATTTATTAATATGATTTCCTATATTGTGTTCAAATTTCTCTGATAGTTCCAATTTCTTTTTAAACATTTAGTTATTCAGAATGAGAATCCAGACAAGGTCCACACATTACATTTGTTGATACATACATTCACTTAGAGGATATTAACGTCTTCTAAGTAAATTAGTCACCCCAACTTTCAAAAGTACTGCTGTTAAGAAACTGCCATGGTGTCATTTAACGATTTTTTATCCTTCTATTTTCTGTAAACAGATAGACAGCAGTGCTTGATCAGATTCAGGTTCAGTTTTTTGGCAAGAATATCTTATGGGTGTTTGTGTACTCTTCTTACTGCAGCAAATCAGGAGGCACGTTATATCACCAAAAGCTTTTCTCTCTTGTGTGATGTTAAGGTTGTTCTGTGGTTTTAAGTATAGAAAGTCTAATCCATCTATTTTAAAGTTCCCCATCAGCAAATGGTTTTAGCAACTGTTAATTATCATTAGATAGAGCAATGATTTTATATAGATTCTATTATTATTTCTATGTTTGTTAGATGTAATTCTCTAAAGAAGGATTTTTCTTCATTTTTGCCAAGATACAGTGCATACAACATACTTTTTAAAAAAACCATATTGGTTATTTTTTAATGTCAAACCAGCCTTGCATACTTGGAATATATCTGTTAGTTGAAGTGCAGTTTTTTTTTACATTGTTGGATTGTTTGTTATTTTTTTGTGGATTACAATGGGAAATACACGAAGATTCTTTGTACTATCTGGAACAAAGAAATTTTTGAAAATGCAAATTTCCTGACATAGAGCAAATGCTTGCTAGGGCCATCAGAATTTGTGAAGTATAGAAAATGTGATTTATTTTATATCACTGACTCGCAAAACCTGTAGATTTGATTTCATCTTACTTCAATCTAACGAGATCGGTAAATGTTTGTCATTTCTCAGCTTAGGATGCTGACTACAGTTGAGGAAGAATATAAGCAAATTTCTTAACTCTGTTTTGAACCCAGGTTTTCCATGCCTTAAAATCCATGCTTTTTTTTTTCACCACAATAGCCAGCTTTGCTAAGAGTAGAGGAAGTGGAAGGTTGATACATTAAAAGCCACAAAGCGAGTCAGTAGTAAATTTTGAAAACGAAGTATGTATTTTTGATATCTGCATTCAAAATATCAGTCTAAGGTATTTAATCAAGATAATATATGTATTTGTGTATATACACACACACATACACTAAGAACTGAAAACAAACTTTCTAAGCCATTTTCTTGTGATACTGAATTCTGTGCTTTCGTTTAGATGATACATTCAGAGTAGAGAAAATGGGGATTGGCACAGGCTTGTTTACTATGAAAAGCTGATATGCAGTCTATACAGCTCCTCAATACTCACTATGTTTCCTTTAAAACTATGAAAAAGTGTTTTGTTTCCCTGAACCTCAAACTCATTTTCTCTGACACAGTGTTCTGTCATTTAATAGTGTCTTTTGAGAAAATTATCAATGTAACACTATTAATCATTTAGCAGCTGGTAAAAGAAAGAGCTTTTAGGAGACTTCAGTTGCAGGAATAATTATTTGCTCACTATGCAGCATGAGATGTGCTTCATGCAATGAACCAGAGATTCATTCTCTTTTTTTTTTTTTTTTTGCCCTTATGATTTCTGAAACTGGAATGTTCAGTGTATGTTTTAAAATAGACTTTATCATATTTATAATTTAGTACAATGAGAAAAATATGTGGCATTTTCTGATGAAAAGGGAAAGAGAATGTGAAGAAAAGAATACCTTTGAATTCTCTTGAGGTGGTTCATTTTTTACAAATTCATTTTACTATGTAGCAGTGAAATATTCAACTGAATTTTACAAAAAAAGTGGATGTTTTATAAATTTTCTATAAAAAGTTTCAGAATGTATATGATGTTAAGTCCTATCACTGAATTTGTGAGCAGAAAATTGACATAGTTAAATTTTATTTTGCTATCATTAGGTACTATGTTTTATTGTGTGATCAAAGCTTATTAGCCAATTAACTAAATGGCTCTTAAGAATTTTTGTAAGAGTTGACTTTTTAATTATAGTATATGTTCATTTTAGAAACTTTATATAATAAAGATGAGCATGTAGTAAAAATTAAGTTAATTAGAATATACCATCTATAAATAATTTTTTTAGCATTTTGTCATATAATCTTTAATGTTTATGTATTTTGCTATAATTCACATAAGTGTATATATAGCAAATGCATAATTATAAAATGACTGAAAACATATTGTGAATGTTTTATAATAAACTGTATACTATTTATTAAACATTAAAGTGATGAAATTTTATAAGACAAAACTCAAAGTGATAACAAAGGATTTAGCCATATGGGCTAACAGCTATAATTTGATTTGACTGTATCCCCACCCAAGTGTCATCTTGTTCTCATGATAGCAAATAAGTCTCATGAGATCTGATGATTTTAAAAAGAAGAGAGTTACCCTGCACAAGCTCTCTCTCTTTGCCTGCTGCCATCCATGTAAGATGTGACTTGCTCCTCCTTGCCTTCCACCTTGATTATGAGGCCTTTCTAACCATGTGGAACTGTAAGTCCATTAAATCTCTTTCTTTTGTAAATTGCCCAGTCTTGGGCATGTCTTTATCAGCAGAGTGAAAATGGACTAATACAGTCAATTGGTAACAGTAGAGTGGATTGTTACTGAAAAGATACCTGAAAATGTGAAAGCAACTTTACAACTGAGCAACAGGCAGAGACTGGAACAGTTTGGAGGACTCAGAAGAAGACAGGAAAATGTGGAAAAATTTGGAACTTCCTAGAAACTTATTGAAAGGCTTAGACCAAAATGTTGATAATGATATGGACAATGAAATCCAGGCTGAGATGGTCTCAGATGGAGATGAGGAACTTGTTGAGAAATGGAGCAAAGGGGACTTTCGTTATGTTTGAGAAAAGAGACTGGTGGCATTTTGCCCCTGGTCTGGAGATTTGTGGAACTTTGAACTTGAGAGAGATGATTTAGTGTATCTAGCAGAAGAAATTTCTAAGCAGCAAACTATTCAAGAGGTGACTTGGGTGCTGCTAATGGAATTCAGCTTTATAAGGGAAGTAGAGCCTAAAACTTCAGAAAATTTGCAGCCTGACAATGTGATAGAAAAGAAAATCCCATTTTCTGAGGAGAATATCAAGCTGGCTGCTGATATTTGCATAAGTAATGAGGAGTCAAATGTTAATCACCGAGACAATGGGGGAAATGTCTCCAGGGAAGGTCAGAGACCTTTGTGGCAGCCCCTCCCATCAAGGCCTTGAGACCTAGGGGGAAAAATGGTTTTGTAATGCCAGGTCCAGAGTCTCTTTGCTATATGCAGTCTATGGACTTGGTGCCCTGCATCCCAGCCGCTCCATCATGACTAAAAGGAGCCAAGATACAGCTTAGGCCATGGCTTCAGAAGATTCAAGTCCCAAAACTTGGCAGCTACCACATGGTGTTGAGCCTGTGAGTGCATGGAAGTTAATCACTGGGGCTTGGGAACCTCTGCCTAGGTTTCAGAGGATGTATGGAAATGCCTGAATGTCCTGGCAAAAGTTTCCTGCAGGGGCAGGGTGCTCACGGAGAATCTCTGCTAGGGCAGTGTGGAAGGGAAATGTGGGGTTGAAACCCCCACACACAGTCCCCGTTGGGGCACTGCCTAGTGGAGCTGTGAGAAGAGGTCTACTGTCTTCCAGACTGCAGAATGGTAGATCCACAACAGCTTGCACTGTGCACCCAGAAAAACCATAGACCCTCAACACTAGCCTGTGAAAGCAGCTAGGAGGGAGGCTGTACCCTATAAAGCCACAGGAGCAGAGCTTCACAAGACCTTGGGAATCTACTTCTTGCATCAGTGTGACCTGGATGTGAGACATGGAGTGAAAGGAGATCATTTTGGAGCTTTAAGATTTGCTTGCTCCGTGCGATTTTGGACTTGCATGGGGCCTGTAGCCCCTTTATTTTGGCCAATTTTTCCTATTTGGAATGACTGTATTTACTGAGTGCCTACATCCCCATTGTATCTAGGAAATAACTCATTTGCTTTTGATTTTACAGGCTCATAGGCAGAAGGGACTTGCTTTGTCTCAGATGAGATGTTGGACTGTGGATTTCTGAGTTAATGCTGAAATGAGTTAAGACTTTGGGCGACTGTTGGGAAGGCATGATTTGTTTTGAAATGTGAAGACATGAGATTTGGGAGGGGCCAGGGGTGAAATAATATGGTTTGACTGTGTCCCTATCCATATCTCCTCTTGAATTCTCATGTGTTGTGGGAGGGACCTGATGGAGGGTAATGAAATCATGGAAGCTGGTCTTTCTTATGCTGTTCTCATGATAGTTAATAAGTCTCAGGAGATCTGTTGGTTTTAAAAAGAGGCGCTCCCCTCCACAAACTCTTTCTTTGCCTGCTACCATCCATGTAAGATGTGACTCACTCCTCCTTGCCTTCCACCATGGTTGTGAAGCCTCCACTTACATGTGGAACTGTAAGTCCATTAAACCTCTTTCTTTTGTAAACTGCCCAGTCTCAGGTATATCTATATTAGCAGTGTGAAAACAGACTAATACAAACTGAATGCTAGGAGGGATGCAAAGAACATGAAACAGAGAAAGGAGGACCAAAAGGTGTTCAATCGAAATGCTATCTAAGACAGAAATAGAGGGTAACAGAAGGTAAAAACATGTACATTTCTTTTAGAGGTAGTCCTCTGGCCTCTAGATCCCGCATCATGTCTTAGCGACAGAAGAGTAGCAAGAAAAACTGCGAGGATTATTTACACACAAAATCTTTGTGAGATTTGGGTGGTCAAAGAAGCTTCTTTGAGGACAATGAGATTGTGTTTGTATATGTGTATGTGGCAAGGTGGACAGTGGATCCAACTTAATTTTTGATTATTCTTTTAAAATGTGATAAATGGAGGTTGATATTTGCAGAGACAGAATTGGGGAACACTTCATAAGGAGCTTGGTTTCTGTTGGAGACACAAAGGATAGAAATCCTAAACTTTCCTGAGATTAAAAGTTATTAAAACTCGTTGTATAGACAGAGCCAGGTTTGACCAAGGCTTGTAAACAGAAAAGACCAGAGAAGTCCTTGATAGTCCCATCACTAGGTGTTTGAAAGTAGATCGGAGCTGTGAACTGGTCTTGGCACATGCATAGCAGTCCTGGAGTAAGTATGAGCTGACAGCAAAATTAATTCATGTCTAGCCCTTTTAAACCAGAGGAGATAAAACGTTAGCAAATCTAAAGTGTTATACTTCTGGGAGCTTAAAGAGTTACTTTGACTGAGCATGGTTATGCAGAGGAAGGCAGCCATGTAGGGGAAACATTCTCCCATGAAACTTGAAGAATGACAGCATCCAAGATAAGCACCTGTGGCCTAAAACTGGGGCAGGAGGTCTTGCCTTTAGCCACATAGCCTTAGACAGGACTGGAGGAGTGTGCCAGCCTTTCTTGCAAACCAAGGATTGCTTGCATGTTTTGGATGTTACACAGATGTCTGGTTGCCCACAGGGGCTGGGTTGGAAACAAACTGAATGTATGCTGTTTGATTGTAGTATCTCCCAGTTTAAGGGGTTAAATGAAGTCTGTAAAGCAGGAACAAGTAGGTCTGACTAATTGGAAATGAGAAAGCACTCTGGAGATTCTGAGGATTATCATGGGAATGGGGACCCTGTGGAAAAAGCATTAAAGAACATTAAAAATTGATGCAATAGTAGCCAAATTCCATACCAATAAGTGAGAGCCCTTATGCATGGAGAGGAAATTCTCTCTATTTTAGCCCAGAAGCCTCAACACGTTGTGGCTTTTATGTGGTATGGCACGGTATGGTCATCGACAGAGAGTGGCTTTGTTTCCTGTTGCTGCTGTAACAAATGATGACAAACTTAACTGTTGAAAATAACACAAATTCATTATCTTATGTTCTGAATGAAAGATTTCTAAAATGTGCAAGTAGGGCTATATTCCCCCTGAATGTTCCAGAGGAGTATCCTTCTCCTTGCTTTTTCTAATTTATAGCCCACATTCCCTGGCTCATTGCCCTGCATTACTCTGGCCTCTGCTTCCACTGTCACATCTGCTTCTCTCATTGTCCTCTCCTTGCTTCCTTCTTCACTTATAAGCATACTTGTGATTACATTGGGCATGCTTGGATATCCAGGATAATCTCTGCATTGAGACCCTTAAATTTAATCACATCTGCAAAGTACTTTTTGCCGCATAAAGTAACATATTCGCAGCTTCTGTGAATAATGACATATTTGGCGGGCCTGTCATTCCGCCCACCCCAATGAGCAATGCAAGACCGGTCACTGACACCCACATCTGTGGCAGGGGCTTGTCCTCTAGACTCAGGAATTTTGCATTAGATAAGTTGCTATTTACTAAAATGCCATGGTTAGGTTATGTAGAGTTCTCCAAAAAATATTGCATGTGTACCCTTGAAAGTTTTATGGAAGCCATATATTAGTCAAGTGGGAGATAAATCAAAGTTGAAAACACAATAATAAGTCATTAAATGAAAACAAAACCAGGTTGTGTACATCAAAAACAATATTTCAGGTCAATCTAAATTATTATTGTAAATATTGTTTGTTAAACTAAATGCAATCAATATTTTCAAAAGAAATGGTGTATTTTCAAAAGAAATGGTGTATTAACCAGTTTTGTGTTTCTGTAAAGGAATGCCTGAGACTGGGCAATTTATAAAGAGAAGAAGTTTATTTGGCTCATGGTTCTGCGGGCTGTATAAGCATGACACCAGCATCAGCTCCGCTTCTGGTGAAGCCTCGGAAAGCTTTTACTCATAGTGGAAGGCAAATAGGGAGCAGGCGTTTCGTATAGTGAGAGAGGAAGTAAGCGGGAGGCCAGGCTTTTGTAAACAATGCTCTCCATGAGTGACACTGGGAGTTTCACAGTTCCATCATTACCTCCTGGTTCTCAAGAGTGTGGACTCAGACTAGAATTAAACCACTGGCTTTCCTGGGTCTCTATATTGTAGATGCCAAATTCTAGAACTTTTCAGCCTCCATAATTGCATGAGTTAATTTTTCATAATAAATCTTTATATATATATTCATGTGTGTCCATATGTGTATATATATGTGTGTGTTTATTTGTGTATATATGCATATATTTATATCTATCTATCTATCTATCTATCATCTATCTATCTATATATCTACAAATGAAATTGGTTCTGTTTCTCTGGAGAACCTTGACTAATACAATTAAAGAAATAAATAGAAACAGAAAAATGTAAAACTACTTCTTCCAGAAAATAAAGCATAAAACAAACTGACAGAAGTAAGGAAAAGCATGACAATTTTGTCAACAAATATAAAGCATTCTACTGAACATAAACATTGGCAATTTGAGTGTAATGAGCAAAACAATCTAATTATCTACGTCTACATGAATCAGAATTATTGAAAATAAATGGATGGACAGCATTCCTCAAATTTGAAAAAGAAAGCTTCGGTTGCAATTTTAATTTCAGACAAAGTTGAGAATTCATTGCAAGAATAATTGAATGGGCTAAAACCTGTTATTTATATTTAAATAAAAATATAATACTCATGGGCTCTTTTAGCTATGCTTAATAATGTGTCAATATATATAATTCAAAGACAAATCCTTAAAAAAGAAATGGCTGGGTTCTGTAGCTGACACCCATAATCCCAAAACTTTGGGAGGGTGAGGTGGGAGGACTGCTTGAGTCCAGGAGTACAAGACCAGCCTGGGCAATGTAGTGAGACCTCATCTCTACAGAAAATAAAGAAAAAATTAGCCAGCCATGGTGGTTCTTGTGTGTAGTCCCAGCCACTTGGGAGGCTGTGGTGGAAGAATCACTTGAGCCCAGGAGGTAGAGGCTGCAGTGAGCCTTGATTACACGGCTGCACTCCAGCCTGAGTGAGACCTTGTCTCAAAAAAAAAAAAAAAAGAAAAGAAATGGAAAGATACATGATCTAAAATAACTGCTGTTGCCTTTGACTGGTTGAGTCCAAACATCTAAATAAGACATAAAAAATTAGAATAACATAGCTTATAAAACTTAATTATTAATTTATATGTAAAGTTTGTTATCCTAAAAGAGATATCAAAACTTATTTTTTAATTTTTATAAAATCTTCCCCCACTCCATTATATATTAGGCTAAAAAGTAAATTTAGAATAGCCTAAATGACAGAAATGATTCAAGATAGATTTTTTTTTCTGTTCAAACTGCTGTAAAATATGAAATTTATAATTAAAAGTTATAAGTAAACAAATCACCCACACATTTGTTCATTAATGCAAGCCTCCCTGGTTACAAGAGAGTTAAAGAAAATCCCTGTAAGACAAAGTTTTGGGGATGTCTAAAGTGGTGACAAAATCAAATCATAGTCATATGTTTCTATTATTAAATACTTAAAATAAAAATCTATTTGTAGCCAATAAAAAAATTATACTTTAATAAGCACATCTACACATAGTATCTTCAAATGGGTTCCTAGACATGAAATTATTGTGTTAAATGATATACATTTGATTTGTATTACCACTGTATATTCCAGAAATGTTGAAAAAGTAAAAATAAAATCTCTTGTATCTTAGTAGAACATTATAAGAATTAACTGAACAGTTATCAATCATATTTGTACATGATTTTACTCACAAACCATAATCCCAGCATAATCCCACAACCCAAATGATAATCCCATACCAAAAATCCCAAATGATTTTAATCACAACCTATATTATCTCTATTTTTGAGCTGGCATTATGCAACAGTGTAAGCTATATGGTTTATTTGACTGTAGTAAACTTGGTTAGATAATTTTATTATTTTATTTATTTACTTTTCTGAGATGGAGTCTCGCTCTGTTGCCCAGGCTGGAGTGCAGTGGTGTGATCTCAGATCACTGCAACCTCTGTCTCCCGGGTTCAAGCGATTCTCCTGCCTCACTCTCCCAAGTAGCTGGGACTACAGTTGCGCACCACCACGCCCAGCATTTTGTGGGTGTGTGTGTAGTTTTAGTAGAGATGGGGTTTTACCATGTTGGCCAGGCTGGTCTTGAACTCCTGACCTCAAATAATCCACCTGTCTTGGCATCCCAAAATGCTGAGATAACAGGCGTGAGTCACTGCACTCAGGCAGAGAACTTTAAAGTCACAATCATAGTTTAATTATCAAGTGTCACCAGCTAGGTCACAAAGCTCTGTGGGCTCCAGCTGCTTGTGTCCTCCCCCAACTGGCCTGTGGAGCTGGTGCTACCCCATAGCTGATTCTGTCATGTGGCCCACGTGGGGACCCAGCTGGGCACCCGCCTCACTGCCAGCCATGAGGGATTCTAGAGAAGAGGTCTACCAAGTGTGAGCCCAAAAGTCCCCACTGATATAGGCTCAATTCTCTGCCAAGCTGTTCCTTAAAGGTGGTAGCCAGCCATTTCCTTCCCCTGCCCCTTTACCTTTCGTGGCTGGCTTATGGCCCATTTTTGGAGAAAAGACACGTAATCTTGCACATTTGTGAAAATATTTAAGCATTCCCTCATACCCTTTCAACTGTACCACTGTATGTATGTTGTGTTTTAGATATGTGTGTGTGTTACATGCATATTGCTACTTGCTCATTTGAGTTTATTTTTCCTTTGCATAAGTTGGCTGAGCATCAGTTGCCATGAGAGAGTCAGATGAGAAATTCTCACCATCTTCAAGTCACAAATTGCAAGAGAAATTCTTCTGGGGATGGGGATAATCAGGACTGAGGAACATGTCATTTTCCCTAGAAACAGCTCTCATCCTCCTAAGAGATTTGCGTCTTTTTCTTTCTGTTTTTATTTATGAAGTCACTTCTGGTAGTTGGAGGAGACAAAACCAGCTCTTTTAGTTTCTTCATGGTTATATTCTTACATCTGCAAGATATTATAGAGTTTAACTATATGTAATTTGGGGATTGTCCACTGCAAACAAAGGCGGGGGTGGTTGCAGAGGAAGAAAAGATGTTCTAGAACTGGTAGTTGATATATGGAGATACTGTAATGAAATAATCCCACATGTTACTCTATCAGAGTTCTAACAGTTTATAGGATAGTACTGACAAAATAATGTGCAGAAAAATGGAATGGAATATGCATTGATGTATCTCTGAACTAAGTATATGCTAACAGAAGAATTACAAACTGACACTGAAGGGATATCTTTACTTAATAAATGGCATGGGGAGAAAGTTATTACTAGATGAAATAAAGACTTAAATGAAAAAAATACTGAAGGTGAAGAATTTTGAGTGTAGAATTTTTCAAATAGACTAATATTTAGCTACGAAAGTGAAATATCTTTATTTTCTGATGCTCAGCTCAATGAACTTCAGAAAATTTGCCACACAAAAATGACTTTTGAAATTACTCTTGGAGACAGAATTCTAGCAAAAAAGAGAAATAACTCTAAGAAGAAGTAACACTGTGGAGTTATAGCTTAGCAATACTATTATCTTAATAAACAAAAATATAACCAAACAGATACAAACAAATTAAACAAATGAACCCCATAACATTCCAGAATTAAAATTCTTGGTGATTCTAAAATAATGGGGATATAAGGAGTGCTGGAGACCAGTGTGGGCTGAGAGTAATTGTCCAGTTCAAGAAAAATATGTACACAGTAATAAATTTAAGAAATTTATAGTTGCAAATAAAATCAACTCTAAATTTTAATTAGACAGAATTAAAAATAGTACGTCTGCTGTGTCACATAGAGTTTAAGATGCCATCAGTTGTAAAATGTGCCATCATTTCATTTACCACCATGAAGGATGGATCCAATTATGACACTATGTGCTTTCTTATCAGATAGAATATTTATTTATATTCAAAGAGTTTTTTAGACATCATCATTTTATGAAAACACAGAAAGAAGAAATAAAGTAAAATCAGATAAGATATTATTAAAACTTCTTTACAAGAGTCCAACTCTTCTAAGCTACTTCTTAACTTAGCATCATTGATATTTGTATTTTTCTGGACAAAATAATTCACTGTACCATAAAGAGTGATGATGTCATATTTTTAAAAGAATTTAGAGAAGAAGTAAAACTACTCTGTTTTGCAGTTAGAGGAGGTCTACTTTAGGCTTCGTTTAGGGATGTTGCTACACTTCTCCAGTTCACCACCTCTGTCAACTTCTTTCCGCATATCATTTCATTTCTAGGGGTTAAAAATACTCTACTCTTCAATATTTTCTCTGGGATTTTCTTCAGACTGCTGACACTAATTCTGTGGGTTTTGATGCTCAAACTTTTGATATTTCTACATGTTCAGGAAGTGGCAACTATGTCACAATTACCACCTGGCCAGTAATGATCATACAATGCCATACACTTCAATCCATTCTGGTTTTCGAGACATTAAACTATAAAACACACACATCTTAGAAAGCATAAATTTTAACTTTCAGTCAACTGAAAAACAGTAACCTTCCTAATATGTAAAGTAGGAATGGAAAAAAATGAAAAAAATTAAGATATGGTAATATAGAACACTAAGCTTTACACACAAGAAAACCTAAATTATAAGAGTAATATTAATTACTGTGAGTTAAAATATAGAGACAGAGATTGAATTAAAAATAAGATTTAATGGTATGTTGTTTTTATTAATCAAAATTCCCATCAAGGAAAAAACTCAAGATATTTAAAGGAAATTCAGGTAATTGGTCACACAGGTGTTGAATAAGCAAAATGCAGAGGATCATCAGCAGATGCAAAAAAAAAAAAAAAAAGATGGGGTGATAGCCAAAGAACAGAAACTTTGACAAGCTGACAATTCTGGGCTAAAGTCCAGGTTTCTATACCTGTCAATAAATTGATGGAGCTGCTGTAACATCCTATTCAGAGTGCACCAAAGACTTTCCATTTTGGCCAGGGATAGACCCATAACCTACACTGTAACAAATACCAGTGCTGTCCTCTGTGTCTATGCTGTAGCTCTGTTGTTCTGTCACTGCTGCTGCTGCCCCTGAAGACTGTCACAAACTGAAAACAGGTGAGAGATATTTTTGCCCTCCTCCAACTTACGAATTCCTGTTAGGATTCCCATCAGCAGAACTTGACAGGAAGCCAGTTGGCATGAGATCCTAGGAAATGTCACTTGCAGGCTTTCAGTCCCCTCAACACATAGCAGAATACAGAAACATGGGAATAGGGGCTTAAAACAAACATGCAAATAACTGAAATCACTGTCTACAAGACATACATGTAAAACAGAGGGATATGGAAGTGTTTATTCATTCAACAAATATTTATGGAAAGCCTTCTAGGTGTTGAGCTCCTCTTCCAACTGTGATGTTACAGCAGAGAGCAAAACAGATGAAATATCTGTTTAGTGTATTTTCTGAGTTAAACTCAGGGAAGACAGACAACAAACTACATGAGTAGTTACATTCTGTCTTTGTTGACACTTGAAAAATACTATAGTGGAAAGTAAAGCAGGGAGAGGGGTAAGGAGGGTAGGGTGTTGCAATTTGATAAAACAGAGGCCTGGAAGTTACCTGAGTAAATCCACACAGGGACAGGTTAGCCAGCATACAGGGAGACAGGAAAGAGCATGGTAGGAGAAGGCAACAAATACATGATGAGGTGACATCATTTGGTCTGAGCAGGGCTGAAAGCGGTCTTTTACTGTTTATATAATATTTATACTTTTAAGAAATTTCATAATGCACCCCCATCTAGTCTTCAGATTAGTCCAGATTTCAAGATCACATTGATTTAATGACTTTGGCTTCAGTTTTTTTAAACCTTCTAAAGACTTCCTGATAATTATAAATAAGTTAGCATCCACTATAAGTGATTTGTCCTCAAGGACTCTCAGATGGAAATATATCTGACTACCCACACTCTGTGTAGAACTGCAAGAAACTTTCTATGACACCTGAAAGATTAAACTGTCCCCACAGTCAATTCACTTCTGAATCTTTGTAGTCATGGAGAGAAGTTGTCAGAATGCTTGGCTGCTGTTGCTTAGTGGAAGACAGAATTAAAGCAATTTCCCCATCAAAACCAAGACATAGCACAAGAAAACAAAAAATCTCTCTCATTTGGGAATATAATCATATAATCTCTACTTAGTAAAAATATATGGTTGGCTATAGAATAAAATGAACTATCTGAATTCAAGCTATTGCCTCTTTATGGTTTAATTAACCTAAGTCCTTCAGAAGGAAGCCCCATTTATTGTTACCGAAGGAAACCAAGAACAAATACAAACTGAGATAACTACTCACACACGTATGCATGCATACATGACTGAGTGTGTTCATTTGAATATGAATAAGCATTCATGGGCAGAAAACAAACAAATAAGCCAGAGACCTGGAAAGGTCTCTTTGAAAATGTGGCGTTTAAACAACGACATAAAGGAGGAAAAGTAAATCTGAGTGAAATCTGAGATAATTATTCTAATAATGCGCCAAGTAGACATTAAGGTAAAAGTATAGTAGGAATAATGAAATATATAATTTACTGGTAAAAGAAATCTTAGCTCAAGAAGGTATGATGATCATGCATGTAATTTGCAGAATATCAGTGCAACTGAAATGGGCCCAGTTGTCCCACAGACACGAGGTTATGGTTTCTTTTGAACAAACATAGAAATTGCCCCTCCCAATCTCAAAGCTTGAGAATGTTACATTTGTCTTATACGAGTTCCTTTCTCAGAACACCAATCATCAGTCCTCCCAAATAATGTCAAGGGACTGAAACTTATGAGGCTATTGCATCTGAACAATAAGACACCAGCGCCCTCATCCCTCATGATTGCCTATTCAACCACCTGCTTCCTTTTCACCACCTCCTCTTCTTCACTATTCCCTAATGCCTGTTTTCTTGCACATAGTTACATTCCTTCCCCGTTATATTAACTTCTAATTTTAATCAGTTGAGAAGATGGATTTGAGACTGATCTCCTATCTTCTGGACTACAACCCCCACGTAAAGCCTTCTTCCCTGGCAATGCTCATTGCCTCAGTGATTGGCTTTCTGTGTAGTGAGAAGCAGGATCTAGACCAAACCTCTGGTGTTTCAGTAACACAGCCCTAAAACATGTAACACAACAATGCTCAGGAAAAATAGATATATCAAAAGTTGTGGTTTAAGCTGAGAGATCTAGAAGACAAACCTATTGATATATTAGATTTAAGTAACACATTAAACACATGTTAACTGTATGTGGAAATATATACCCAATGACAACAATAAGCATTCTTTTAGTCAATTCATGGGAGATACCATAGACAAGGCCACAACAGAAGCATTAATAAATCCTGAAGAATTGGCATTGCGTTATGACTATGTTCTTTGACCATAATTCAGTGAAGTGAGAAATTCATAACAAAAGGACAGCTTTTAAAAAATCTCTTATATTTGGAACCTGTGATAAATATTTCTTTTATTGTAGAGGAACTCTTAGGAAATTATGAAGTACTGAACGAAGTAAAAACACTACTTATCGGTATTTGTAAGACTCAATCAAAGTGTTACAGGTAGTTAGACAGGCATGAGTGGGGCAGGAGACTGCTCTTCCCCCACTCACTAGGAATGTCAGGTGGTGGTTTGGCAATTATCACATTGCCTCCCTAAAAGTTATAAATTGGCAGCTAGCACCAGGGAGAGGCCATTCAGTTGCACTAAAGTGTTAATTGAATGCAGAGGCCAGGGACATGCAACTTCCTGAATGTGTGCATGAAGAGACAAAATGGCAGAATACGACCTTCTGGGGGAACACTGCTGGAAAAGGGAAGAAAGTCTCAGATGGGCATGCATACAGCTTCCTAAACACACTAAGCATGCTCACTTCCCAAGGACAAGGAATCCTGGCCACATCTAAGGGCCATGAATAACAGATTACAATGGTATTGGTTAAGGAAAATCTTGCTTTTACCACTCTCCATCTACCTTCTTTCCCTCATCACTGGAACAGCCAGTGGTAAAAGTTAAAGACTAAGTCAGACCTTAGCTGGGTGAGGCAGCAAGTTTCAAATGAAATGAGAGACTTGCACTTGACTTTAACTTTTAATATGTGAGTGTGGCAAGAAAGAAAATGCAAAACCTCATTTAGAACAGTGACAAAGTATACAGAAGATTGCATAAAGGCAATGTTCAAGAAAATATCACGTTTCTTTTTTGCACCTTGCCAGGTCTAACTTACTCAATAAACCAAATATACCTACATCAAATAAATATATTTACTTAAAAAACCCTCTTATGTGTTGTAGTATGTGTCAGAATTTCAACCCATTTTAAGGCTGAATAATCCATTGTATGCACATACTATATTTTCTTTAACCATTTCTTCTTTGATGGACATTTGGGTTGCTTCCCCCTGTTGGATATTGGGAATAATGCTGTGAGCAAATGGATGCACAAATATCTCTTTACGATCCTGCTTTCAATTCTTTTGAATATATCACCAGAAATGAAATTACTGGATCATATGGTAATCCTATTTTTAATTTTTGAGAAACTGTCATACTGCTTTCTATAGCAGCTGTACTGTTTTACATTCTCAACAACAGTATAGAGGGTTTCCAATTTCTCCACATTCTTCCTAACACTTGTTATTTTCTCTTTTATTTTTAATAGTTGTCATCCTAAAAGTGTGAGTTTACAGTTACTTGTGGTTTTGAATTGCATTTCCCTAATGATTAGTGATGCCAAGCATCTTTCCATATGCTTCTTGGCTGTAAAATATTTCTGATTATCAAAATCCCTATAAACAAATATTTCTCTATATCATTTAAAAAAGATGTCATATTGTTGTTATAAAATATATTACACAACAATAAGGATAACATTAGTATCTCAAAATAAACAGAATTCACATAAAAAGAACTCAGGATAGTCATTAAAGACACTTTAGGCCAGGCGCGGTGGCTCACACCCGTAATCCCAGCACTTCGGGATGTCAAGGCGGGCAGATCACAAGGTCAGGAGTTCGAGATCAGCCTGGCCAATATGGTGAAACCCCGTCTCTACTAAAAATACAAAAATTAGCCATGCGTGGCGGTGTGCCCCTATCATCCCAGCTACTTGGAGACTGAGTCAGGAGAATGACTTGAACCCGGGAGGCAGAGGTTGCAGTGAGCTGAGATCGTGCCACTGAACTCCAGCCTGGGCAATGGAGTGAGACTCTGTCTCAAACAAACAAAAAAACGACTTCAGTTATTTTAATATAAATGCAAATGTAATTTAAAACATCAAGTCTTTAAAAATATCAAATTGACAAAAATTAAAAGAAATATTAATATTTAATATAACTGAGGGTTTAAGACATTCGTATTCTTAAAATGATGCCATTGCTTTGATCCTTCTGAAATGAAGTTATCTGTCTATTCATCTGTCTATCTCTCTCTCTTGCATATATCACATCTATCTTAAATTAACAAAAATAAAATATTTTTGACCCTTCAATAAAGTTATGATAAAATACAAATCATAAAGAAAAAAATGCATAAATTTAACTCTATCAAAATAGAAAATTCTAAAGACCATCAGCAAAATTAAGACAAGAAGTAGACCTGTAGAAGGTTTTTGTAACAGAGATAACAAATGATAAATGTCTAAGATAAATTAAGAATTTCCATACAATAATATGAAAAAGACAAACCCACAGAAAATAAGTCAAGTCTTTGAATGGCTAATAAATATGTGTATAAGATCTATAGATTTATTAATAATAACTTACACAGTAAATTACAGTGAAATATCTTTCTGTTGCATCAGCTTGATAAAAATATTATGACTATATCTAGCATTGACAAGCAAAAAAGAAAACTATTGTTCATCTATGATGAGATTATTAATGATACCAAAATGTTAAAACTACTTTGGCAGTATGTATTAAATTTGCATATGTGCATATATTAGTACCAAAAATTCCATTTTAGGTATGTATTATTATGGAACAAGGCCACACATTAAGAATTTCACTTTAAAAAATAATAATAGAAATGCAGGGAGGAGGGTGACTCACAGCTTGAGCTAGCAATGACCATAATGCATTTTTTTAACATATCAAAATTAGAAGCTTTACACAAAATGACTGAGTAAATTCAAGGTATTTCTTCCTTCTCTCTACATGCAAGTACATGAATTCAGGAAGTCCTTGGTAGTCAGCAGGATAGGGAAGGTATATACTGGAAACAAACAAACTTTGAAAGAGGAAGTTGAAGATACACATTCGAAAAATCAATCATATACATTTGTAAACAAAGTGACTCACAATATTCAGAATGAAAGTGAATGTGATGTTGAGGAACTGTAAAGGGGTTAGAGGTAATTGTTTACCAGAGCAAAACATTACTGTTAGCTGAGTAGTTAACTGAATAACTGACACACATTTCTTTTGATTGTGTTGGGGCTGACTTTGCCATGATGCCCTTCTGTACACAGGGTGACAAAACGATAGTTTTCAACGTGGTAAAATCTGTACTAATAATAAGAAAAAAATTAAAACAACCCCAAATATCCATCAACAAGTGAATAGAGAAATAAATTTTAGACAATTCTTATAATGGAATATTATACAGCATATAGAATAAACTAGAGCTTAGCAAATAGAGACCAATGCTTGAGCGTGGAATGGAAGATTTTGTTCCCAGACAGGGCCCAATCTAGCACAGCATCTAAATATTGATGCATGAGGTGCCAGGGAAGAAAAATGTGGTAGGTCTCTTAAAGCTGAGGAATAAATCAAACCATTTCTGCCCCATATTACAAAAGCACAGCCTCAGGCTGCAGTTGATCAGCAGGCAATAACTATGATGGTTTGGAAGGTTTCAGGTGGCAAATATCACTTTAGTACTTTCTTCAGGGTTTCAGCGTCTGGCTATCTTTGCTGTGCAGGTAAGTTTCTTAGTTTGGAATTATAATACCCAGATATTTTTTAGTAAAGTTGGTGTGCCCTGCTGTCAGCATACTGGACGACCAGGTTAAGAGCAAGTAGTAACGTGGGCAGATCTCAGAGATGATAGTAAATGCAAAAAGCATATTGCTGAACCATTGAGCAGTCAGAATTATTTATGTAAATTATGTACATTTTAAAACACACTAAGGGGTTTATATTTTGTTATTTTGAGCATATTTAAGAAGAATATTCTTGGGATGATTATTAGCTGCTTATAGATTGTGTTTGCTTAATTATCCTAGACACTGAAATCAGAAAAGAAAATACTGAGTACATTTGGCTAAATGGGTTTACTTACCATTCCATCAAAACTAAAATAAATGATGTCTGGCTTTAAAAATAAAAATAGCTGCTTTTCTCTTACAGCAACTATGAGCTGGAACCACCAGGCACAGCTCCTTGGATAATGTGTGGAGTCAGAGGTTTGAAATTTTAGTGTTATAAAATACTGTCCTTATATGCCTTACCAATACCTTGTGAATTGACAGTGTAGAAATGGTGGCTCTCACCTTCCTTTCAGTGTTTTCAGACTACAGAGTAGTCAGTGCAGACTAATAGAGACATGATGCTCTATGTCAGAGCTAGGCAAACTTCTCTGGAGGAGCCATTGTTTTTCAGGGATTTCTTGGGTGAGCTCTAAACATCAATATTTCCTTTTCATCTAGTGGCAATAACTCAAAGACCAGGGGAATCACTTAAATATTTATAGGAGCTACCTGCCCATGCTCATGCCTGGGCTGTCATCAGATTCAAGGAAAGGCATGAGCCCTGTCATCAGAGGCAGGTACTTTCAAAGAAAAAACAGCACACACTCTCATATATCTTTAATGGAAAAACAAATCATACTTCTATGGAAAGTGTTGGTGTTGATGTGATGGAATGTTGAAATTTATTCATAGATGTGAAAATTCTTCCACGTCAGAAAAAAATGACATGGAGCTTGACCAAGCTTCACATTAAAGCTGTACCCTTGACTTCCCTCACTAATTAGTCTCTCCACCTAGAAAGCCACTGGAACAAGGTCCTCAGATCGGCATCGCTGTAGCTGCTTGAGCCTCACCAGGTGGTCAGATCACAGGCAGCTATTTTCCTCGCCCTAACCCAAACCTACAAACCTCTGGCACAGCAATTCAACTGCAGAAAATGTGCCCCTTTGCTGTTTTGAAAGATCCTTCTCTTTGTCTTCTAATAATGTAGGCTCTATTTTTCCCATGTTATTTATTTTGTCTTTAGATTTAATCAGGATTGTCAAAGGTTTTTATTTTTACAGCCAGACATCATAAATTCTGTGACAAGCTCTTCAATGGACCATTTGAGCTTATGTGACCTGCTTTCTATTTCTTTTTCATCCCTCTAACTTTTATAACTTATTACCTACTTTCTGTTACTTTAGCAGTGCGATTTAGAACAGGATTAAACACATTTCCACATGGTTTGCAAGTAGGCTTTTAAACTGGGTCTTTTAAAATATGCTTTTGAGTCAGAGTTTTACTAGAGTACAATAATTATTCTTTCATCCTTGCTCCATTTTTATACTGGTGGGTAAATAAAGCAACAACTGTACAGAATGTTTATTGGTGATATAATTACCTATTGCCAGTAGCCAAACACCTGGTGAAAGCCACAAATTCCCCAAACGTATATTAATTTACTTAATAGATGTGCCAGTTCATAGATGTATTAAATAAACACTAGCTTTTTGATTGGTTGATTCAGACTATATTTGTTTGCACATATGTTTGTCCAAAAACTTTCCTAGTCAATTTAATCAGCCAACCAATTAGGTCAGTTGGCAAAACTACCAACTGATATGATTGCATATTTTGACTCACTGCGTTGTCAAATTCATGCTATTAAAACAATAGGCTTTTTATCTTATATTTGTCTTCCCCACCATGATAATAGCTCCATACTTAATTCAACCATGGCTGGATGTCCTTGGAGCTATTCAGTCCTCCTCCAACTTGATTCTGAGCAATTGAAAAACCAATCATTATAATTAATTCTAAATCTTCTTGTCAATTCACCATCTCATACTTCATATTATTTCTTTCTTACTGCAGTTGTTTCTGTATCTATTTTATGGAGTTTAACATTTCCATCTTCAGATTCAGGTCCTAATTAATCTCCTGCAGAAGACTTAAAAACTTTTGCCTTCATTTGTAATGATCTATGTGCTTTAGACTTACTCATTCACAGATTAAAACCTTTTTTTTTTTTATTGTGGTCAGATTTTCACATTTCTAACACCGTGATTTCTGCATTTAGCATCCTTTTGTCCTCTCTTTCATTTAATTAACTGAATTAATTAATTCAATTTTAATAGTTATTACTTCTTCCATGTGTCCAATATTATGTTAAACAAATGAAAGAAACGAAAAAGACAATTCTTTTCCTTGTGGAATTTGTGCTCTGGTTAGAGAGAGATGTGGGAAAAAAACAAAACAAAACAAAGCAAAACAACAACCACTCACACAGATAATTCCAACACAAAGCAGTAAAATCTATCAAAGCAGAATCCCAGAGCGCAGGCAGAGGGGCAGTGTGCCAAGATAGTCAAGAACACTGACTCTCACATCCTACTGTCTGCTCCTGTAATGACATCACCACTTGGAAATCTTGTGGCTGTGGCGGAAATTCCTTTCCTTTTTCAGGCCTCGGGTTCCTTTTATTTTAATTTAGGATACCTACAGGACTTCCTTCATTGACTTGTCGTGAGAAGGTAATGAAATGATACATATTCAATACTTAGGCTAATTCCTGACACATATAACGTAGTCAATACACGGTGTTGCTATTAAAATATGATTATTGTTACTAGGTGCCCCAACTTCAGAAGGTAGAGAGAAAAGAGGGTTTGGCATAACTGGCAGACTGCCATTTGGGTAAATGATAATAAGGCTGTGAGCTATGAGATGTGGTTTGTTTTCTGGATCTGCCACTAAAAACCTGTAGTCTCTCCACCTTTAGAAACTCAAAATTGTTTTAAGTGACGTTGTGACAGACCACAGGTTCTTGAGCTCTCTATGCAACAGAAATTGACACAGGCCAAAAGAGTTTTCCAAATAAGACTTAATTCTTAATTGGAGGTTACGCCCAGACTTAAGCGAGGCAGCGAGAGAGAGAGAGAGATAGATAGAGAGAGAGAGAGAGAGAGAGAGAGAGAGAGAGAATTCCTTGACTGAGTCCCTGAAAAGAGCTAGAGGTAGAGTTTTTGTTTTGTTTTGTTTTGTTTTTTTAAGCATGGGAATTGACATCACGGTAGGGTGTGCAGGTTGAGCTAGTCAAAGTATGTGAGGGGTGAGGCATATGGGTCGGATTATCTGGTTGTGATGGTTATCTTGAGTAATGGGCCACCTGATGGTCTGGTCTGTGAGCAAAAAGGCTATAAATCAATTGTTCAGCATTCCTGCCTGAAGTGGGACCCTCTGCAACCTTGGTTATCTCTTAAGGCCACTTCCTGGAATTCTTTCAGTAAAACGCATGGTTAAACATTATGGCATTAGTGAGGTAGTGGTGTGAGTTCTGTGATCAGTGGGAATGCACGAAAGAATGCTCTAGTGGGGATGAGTTGCCACCAAGTCCTGTTCCTCTGTCTCAAAATGAACAGATTTAAAAGTTTCTCTCTCCTACCAAATTCAGGTTAGTTTAGACCTTTAAAACTATGCTCTCACAGATCTCAGTATTTATTATTATTATATTTTGAGACAGAGTCTCTCTTTGTCACTTAGGCTGGAGTGCACTAGTGTGATCTCGGCCCATTGCAACCTCTGTCTCCCAGGTTCAAGCAATTCTCCTGCCTCAACCACCCAAGTAGCTGGGATTACAGGTGCCTGCCACCATGTCCAGCTAATGTTTGTATTTTTATTAGAGATGGGGTTTTGCCATGTTGCCCAGGCTAGCCTTGAACTCCTGGCCTCAAGTGATCCGTCTGCCTCAGCCTCCCAAAGTGCTAGGATTACAAGTGTGAGCCACTGCATCTGACTGTATTATTTGTATTATAATGTTACTACTATTATTTAGATAAGTGCAATCATAAAGCAATATAAATCTTTAACACTTATAAAACTATAAAATGAAAATCAAAGCAAATATCCCTTTTTGGGGCCTGATTTGTTTTGATTTGCCGTGATTTAATTTTATTTTAGTCTACAGAGTGCAAACAGATAGCTTCATTCTATTTTTTACAATTGCCTTTATTATAAACAGACCAAGTGGGATTTTTTCGCTCAGTCCTTTGATGGCATAGTGGGGCTAATTTTTTCAGTCACTTTCAGGTGTTGAAATAATTTTATTTTTTACCTACTAGAAAATCCATTGTGACCTTAATCAAATAACCAAAGATAACATCACAGTAATGGGACAAAATGAAATTGTGTGCCACAGTTACAGTAGGTAGCTAGTCAGACACGAGCAGAACTGGAGAGGGCTCCCCTACTCTCTGCCACCAGGAATGTTAGGCAACCACCAGGTGACAGGCAGGCGGTTGTTACACTGTTTCTGTAAAATAATAATTGGTCGCAGCCTGCACCAGGGAAAGGCAGTCTCCCAATAGATAGAAAAAACCTGAAACTGGTGATCAGCAGTTTCCCAATAAGACCTCGTGAGTTAGGCAAGTGGGCTCAAACATGTGCATTAAGAGGCAAAATGGTGGAGTTTAACTGGTATGTGACCTTCTAGGGACATTTGACTGGTAAGGAAAGACACCTCAAGTGAGCATGTGTACAACTCCAGTAAACACACTGTGCTTGCAGCACCTTCCAAGTGCTAGCAGGCCACTGTGCATGCAGACAGTCCACTCCGCAAGGGAAGAATCAAGGAAGAAGAAGCACAAGACCTGGAAGCAGGCCAACGTACAAAACCCCAAGTCAAAAAGTCAAACCATGCACTTGATCTCTCAAGTCACCCACTTGGTCCTCTTCCAGGTGTACTTTATTTCCTTTCATTCCTGCTTTAAAGTTTTCATTAATCTTTCACTTCTGCTCTAACACTTGCCTCTGCCTCTCCTTATGCCTTATGCCCCTCAGTTGAATTCTTTCTTCTGAGGAGGCAAGTATTGAGGTTGCTGCGGACCTATATGGATTCATCGCCACCGGTAACACCACCTTAGGCAAACTAAGAAAAACATAGTGTCTCTTCCATGATATTCTTGCCAAAGATACATAACTTGGATCATATCGCTAGGAAGCATGAGACAAATCTAAATTGCTGGGCAATCTATAGAATAACTGGCCTATAATTTTCAAAAGAATTAGGACGTGGGAGTCAAGGTAGACTAAGAAACTCTTCCAGGTTGAAGGGAATTAGAGAAACATGACAGCTAAATGCAATTTGCATTCCTGGGTTAAATCTTTTTGCTATAAAGGATGTTATTGGGACAACCACAAAAATTAAGTGGAATGTGAGGATTTGATGCTAGCAATGTGTCAGTATTAGTATTCTGATTTTGATGGCTGCATTATACTTATATATAAAAAGTCCTTGTTTATAAAAATAGCATGCTGAAGTATTAAAAGGTGATGATTGCATTAACACTATTTTCAAATAATTTAGGAAAAGATGACTTGTACTTGCAACTTTTCTGTAATTTCAAAATTAATTAAAACTATTTAAAAATAATTTGAACATGTTGTTTTTCAATGAGTCTGAAAGGAAATATATGTACCTTATATTTATGCTATGTACAAATCCAATTCACAGCAAAATAAAAACTCCAGTCTCTTACTTAATATTTTGCTTCCTTCTCTAGTTTAATCCTGAACTTCAATACTGTAAACCCCATAGAGAAGGCAGTGCATTCTGTGCTATCTTTCCCTGCTTCATAGCCTGATCCTCACCTCTGCTGCTCCTATTTCTTCTGGGTCTGGGACATGGGAAAAAGTATTTAGGAGGAAAGGACAGCCTTACCTGACTGGTTCTCTTGAAATCTGATCATAGCATCTGTTATGGCAGAAACCGCATGTTTTTAATTTCTCCTGTGGGTCACTTTATAAACCTTTGGGGATATACCACAGAGACCTACATAGTAGCATTCCCTGATGCTGATAATGTGTACTCCAAAGAAGCCCAAACCACACTCTTAGGAACTACACCTCTGGAGTGTTTTTTACCAGGATTTGTTCAATATCATCCTAACTTCTTTTTTTTTTTTTTTTAATTATACTTTAAGTTCTAGGGTACATGTGCACAACATGCAGGTTTGTTACATATGTATACATGTGCCATATGGGTGTACTGCACCCATTAACTCATCATTTACATTAGGTATATCTCCTAATGCTGTCCCTCCCCCCTACCCCCACCCCACCACAGGCCCCGGTGTGTGATGTTCCCCTTCCTGTGTCCATTGAGTCCCGGGAAAATTCATCACCTAAACTCTGTCAAATGCGGATGTCTGTAATCCCAGCTACTCTGGAGACTGAGACATGAGAATCACTTGAACCCGGGAGGCAAAGGTGGTAGTGAGCCGAGATCATGCCACTGTACTCCAGCATGGGTGACACAGACAGACTCTGTCTCAAAAAATTAAAAAAAAAAAAAAAACTTAAAAAAATTGGGGCAAAAATGGAGAGGGAACAGGGAGGATATGGTAATTCACATATTGCAAGAGAAAAGGAGCAGGTAGGGAATAGTCAGTTATGTATTTGTCTCATACTTTACATAAGATATGGAAATACTTAACTTTTATCTATAGCTATTTAACTTGTGGAAATATTTAACTTTTTATCTACAGCTATCTGCTTAGGAACAAAAGGAAAGGCAGCTTCTTGCATGACTCAGCTTTCACCTTAACATTTTTCTTTTGGCATAGTGAATTGGGGTCCCAAGTTTTTATTTTACTTTCACAAGGTCTATATTGCATTCTGGAAAATATTGCCGTCATTATCACAATGGGACTGTATCACTGTCTTGTTATTTTTTACCTCTATGATTCCATTTATTTGACAATATTTCGCAGGCAAAACAACAAAGAAAACAGATCAGTGGTTGTCAGGGTGTAGGGATTAGAGGAGAGATTGACCACAAAGAAGCAGGGAGAAGTTTTTGGGAGTGGTGGGACTATTCTGGTTACATAACTGTGTATGGTTACACAACTGTGTATGTTAATAAAACTCACAGAACTGTATACTAAAAGGATAAATTTTATTATATGTAATTGATTCTTAATTTCTAAAATGAAAAAAAAAAATCAACCAATTCAAAAAAGGAGGAGATTTAGAACGTGTAATGAGGAATTAATTTAAATGCCAAATGCTGGGCAATACAAACCTCCACCTCTGTTTCCCCTAGAAAATATCAAATGAATTCTATGTTGAACATTATGGTTTTTAAAATGTTTCTCTTTAAAGGAGATTTGTAAATAAATTTTGAGTGCTATCTTTAAGGTTGGTGCAAGGAAAAAAAGAGGCTGACCACAGGGGACAGCCAATATATAGACAAGGTAGTTCATTTTAAAATGCAAATTAAAATGTATTATCATTTCTCCACTATCATACTGGCAATTTCAATATTATCTGTAGAGTAAGACTGAGCCAAAAGACAATGGATTGATATTTTCAAAATTCAGAGGAAATTGTTTTCCACCTAAAATTTTTAAATACTATTTTTTTTATTTCAATAGCTTTTGGGGCACAAGTGGTTTTTGCATACATGGATGAATTGTTTAGGGGTGAAGTCTGAGATTTTAGTGTACCTATCACCAAAATAATGTACATTGTGCCCACTATGTAGTGTTTTATCCCTCACTGCCCCTCACACTCTCCCTCTTCTGAGTCTCCATAGCCCATTATATCACTCTGTATGCCTTTGTGTTTCCATAGCTTAGCTCACATTTGTAAGTGAGAACATACATTATTTAGTGTTTCATTCCTAAGTTACTTCACTAAGAATAATGACCTCCAGCTCCATCCATCCAAGTTGCTGCAAAATATACTATTTAGTTCATTTTAAAGGCTGAGTAGTATTCCATGTGTATATACACCACATTTTCTTCATCCACTCATTGGTCAATGGCCATTTAGGTTGGTTCTATATGTTTGTTACTATGAATTGTGCTGCAATAAACATGCATGTGCAGATGCCTTTTGGTGTAATGACTTTTCCTTTGGTAGACACCCAACAGTAGGATTGTTGCGTTGGATGTTAGCTGGTAGATTTACTTTTAGTTCTTTAAGAAATCTGCTTACTGTTTTCCATGGAGGCTGTACTAGCTTACGCTCCCACCAGCAGTGTATAAGTGTTCCCTTTTCACCACATCCACACCAATGTCTATTTTTTTTGACTCTTTAACAATGGCCAGTCTTGAAGGAGTAAGGTGGTATTGCATTGTGGTTTTAATTTGCGTTTCCCTAATTAATGCTGTTGAGCATTTTTCATATGTTTGTTGGACATTTGTATATCTTTTTATTGAGACATGTCTATTCATGTCCTTTGCCCACTTTTTGATGGGATTTCTTTTCTTGCTGATTTGTTTGAGTTCCTTGTATATTCTGGATATTAGTCCTTTGTTGGACTGATAGTTTGCAAATATTTTTTTCCTTGCTGTGCTTTGTCTGTTTACTCTGATGATTATTTGTTTTGCTGTACAGAGCTTTTTAGTTTTATTAGGTCCTATTTATTTATTTTTATTATTGCTGCATTTGCTTTTGGAGGTCTTAGTCATTAATTCTTTTCCTACGCCAATGTCCAGAAGAGTTTTTTTCTAGGTTATCTTCTAGAGTTTGTATGGTTTCAGGTCATAGATTTAAGTCTTTGATCCATCTTGAGTTTATTTTTGTGTAAGGTGAGAGACAGGGATCCAGTTTCATTCTTCTACATGTGGCTAGCCAATTTTCCCTGCACAATTTATTAAATAAAGTGTCCTGTCCCCACTTTCTTTGTTTGCTTTGTTGGAGATCAGTTGGTGGTAACTATTTGGATTTGTGAGTTCCCTATTTAGTTCTATTGATCTATGTGTCTACTTTCATACCAGTACCATGCTGCCTTGTAGTATAATTTGAAGCCCAGTAATGTGATGCCTCTGAATTTGTTCTTTTTGTGTAGGATTGATTGCTTTGGCTATTTGGGTATTTTTTTTTGTTCCATATGAATTTTATAACTGTTTTCTCTAATTCTGTGAAATACAATATCGGTATTTTGACAGGAATTGCATTAAATCTGTGGACTGCTTTGGGGAATATGGTCATTTTCACAATATTGATTCTTCCAATCCCTGAACACGGGATGTGTTTCCATTTGTTTGTGTCATCTACGATTTATTTTAGCAGTGTTTTGTGTTCTTCTTGTATAGATCTTTCATCTCCTTGTAAAAGGGTATTTTATTTTTTTGAAGCTCTTGTAAAAGGGATTGAGTTCTTAATTTGATACTCATCTTTGCCATTGTTAGTGTTTAGCCGTGGTACTAATTTGTGTAAATCAATTCTGTAACCTGAGACTTTACTAAATTTGTTTATCAAATCTAGGAGCCTTTTGGATGGGTCTTTAGGGTTTTCCAGGTATATGATCATATCACTGGTGAACAATGATAATTTTTGACTTCCCCTTTTTCAATTTGAATGCACTTTCTTTCTCTTGCCTGATTGCTCTGCCTAAGACTTCAGTACTATGCTGAATAGAAGTGGTAAAAGTGGGCATCTTTGTCTTGTTCCAGTTCTCAGGGGGAATGCTTTCAACTTTTCCCTACTCAGTATAATGTAGGCTGTGGGTTTGCCATATGTAGATTTTATTATTTTGAGGTAAGCACCTTCTATGCCTAGTTTTTTGAGTGTATCATAAAGAAATGCTGAATTTTATAGAATACTTTTTCTGCATAGATTGAAATCATCATATGGTTTTTGTTTTTAATTATTTTTATGTGATGTGCTACATTTATTGACTTGCATATGTCAGACCATCCCTACATTCCTGGGATGAAACCTACTTGATCATGGTATATTATCTTTTTAAGGTACTGTTGAATTCAGTTAGCTAGTACTTTATTGAGCATTTTTGTATATATGTTCATCAGGGGTGTTGGTCTGTAGTTTTCTTTTGTCGTTATGTGCTTTTCTGGTTTTGGTATCAGGTTGATACCAACTTCATAGAATGAGTTAGGGAGGACTCTCTCTTTCTCAATCATTTGGAATAATTTCAGTAGAATTGGCACCAGTTATTCTTTGAATGTCTGGAAGAATTCAGCTTTGAATCCAGCTGGCCCTGGGCTTTGTTTTGTTGTTGTTGGGAATTTTTAAATTACTGATTCAATCTCACTGCTTGTTATTGGTCTGCTCAGAGTTTCTATTTATTCCTGATTTAATCTAGGTGGGTTGTATATTTCCAGGAATTTATCCATTTCCTCTAAATTTTCTAGTTTATGTGCATAGAGGTGTTGTTAGTAGTCTCAAATGATGTTTTGTGTTTGTGTGTTGTTGCTTGTAATGTCTCCATTTGCATTTCCAATTGAGATTACTTGAATCTTCTATCTTTTCTTGGTTAACCTTGGCTAATGGTCTATCAAATTTGTTCAACTTTTCAAAGAACCATCTTTTTGTTTAATTTATCATCTGATCTTCTTTTTCTTTATTTCAATTTCATTTAGTTCTGCTCTGATCTTTATTTTTTTTTCTTCTGCTAGCTATGGATCCAGTTTGTTGTTGTTTCTCTAGTTCCTTGGGGAGTGGCATTAGGTTATTTGTGACCTTTCAGACTTTTTAAAACTTTCAATAGTTTTTTGAGAATAGGGGGTTTTTGGTTACATGAATAAGTTCTTTAGTGGTGATTTCTGAGGTTTTGGTGTACCCATCACCCATAAAGTATACACTGTACCCAATATATAGTCTTTTATCCCTCATCGCCCTCCCAAATTCTCTCTGAATCCCCAAAGTCAATTTTATCATTCTTATGCCTTTGCATCCTCATAGCTTAACTCTCACTTATGAGTGGGAACATATGCCATTGCTATTTGGTTTTTCATTCCTGAGTTACTTAACTTAGAACAATCACCTCCAAATCCATCCAAGTTGCTGCAATTGCCATTACTTCATTCCTTATTATGGCTGAGTAGTATTCCATGGTGTGTATATACCACATTTTCTTTATTCATTCATTGGGCATTTAGGCTGCTTTCATGTTTTTGCAGTTGCAAATTGTGCTGCTATAAGTATGTGTATGCAAGAGTCTTGTTCATATAATGACTTCTTTTGTTGTGGAGTAGATACCCAGTAGTGAGATTGCTGGATTAAAAGGTAGTTCTACTTTTAGTTCTTTAAGGAATCTCCATACTGTTTCCCATAGTGGTTGTGCTAGTTTGCATTCCCACCAGCAGTGTAAAATTGTTTCTTTTCTTACCACACCCACACTGACATCTAGTTTTTTTAAAAAATTATGGCCATTTTTGCAAGAATAAGTTGGTATCTCACTGTGGTTTTAATTTGCATTTTCCTGACAATTAGTGATGTTGAGCAGTTTTTCGTATGTTTGTTGGTCATTTGTATATCTTCTTTTGAGAATTATCTATTTATATCTTTTGTCTGCTTTTTGATTGGATCTTTTTCCTTGATTTGTCTTTTCCTTGATTTTCCTGATTTGTCTGAGTTACTTATAGATACTGGATGTTAGTCCTTTGTCAGATGCATAGTTTCTAAATATTTTCTCCCACTCTGTGGGTTGTCTGTTTACTCTGCTGATTATTTCTTTTAGTGTGCAGGAGAATTTTAGTTTAATTTGGTCTCATCTATTTAGTTTTGTTTTTGTTGCATTTCCTTTTAGGTTCTTGGTCATGAACTCTTTGCCTAAGCCAAAGTCTAGAAGAGTTTTTCTAATGTTGTTTTCTACAGTTGTTATGGTTTCAGGTGTTAGATGTAAGTCTTTGATCCATCTGAAGTTGATTTTTGTATAAGGTGAGAGATGAGGATCCAGTTTCATTCTTCTGCATGTGACTTGCCAATTATCCAAACATCATTTATTGAAAAGGGTACCCTTTCCCCAGTTTATAATTTTGTTTGCTTTGTCAAAGATCAGTTGGCTATATTTGGCTTCATTTGTAGGTTCTCAAATCTGTTCCATTTGTCTATGTGCCTATTTTTATACCAGTGCCATCCCATTTTGGTAACTATATAGTCTTGTAGTATAGTTTGAAGTCAGGCAATGTGATGCCTCCAGATTTGTTCTTTTTGATTATTCTTGGTTTCACTATGCAGGCTCTTTATTGGTTTCATACAAATTTTAGGACTGTTTTATCTAGTTCTGTGAATAATGGTGATAACATTTTGATGGGAATTGCATTGAATCTGTAGGTTGCTCTGGGCAGTATGCTCATTTTCACAATACCAATTCTACCCATCCATGAGCATGGAATATGTTTCCCTTTGTTTGCGTCATCAATCATTTCTTTCAGCAGTGTGTTGTAATTTTCCTTGTAGAAATCTTTAACCTCCTTGGTTATGTTATTCCTATGTATTTTATTTTATTTTTTGCTGCTGTTGTAAAAGGGATTGAGTTCTTGATTCAATTCTGAGCTTCATCGTTGTTGGCGTAGAGCAATGCTACTGATTTGCGTATATTGATTTTGCATCCTGAGACTTTATTAAATTTGTTTATCTGATCCAGGAGCTTTCTGGGAGAGTCTTCTGGGTTTTCTAAGAATATGACTATATCATTGGTGAACAACAGTGGTTTGACTTCCTCTTTACCAATTTGAATGCCCTTTATTTCTTTCTCATGTCTGATAGCTCTGACTAGGACTTTCAGTATTATGTTGAATAGAAGTCATGAAGGTGGGTGTCCTTGTCTTGTTCCAGCTCTTGGGGTGAATGCTTTCAACTTTTTCCCATCCAATATAATTTCGGCTGTGGGTTTGTCATAGATAGATTTTATTACCTCGAGGTATTTCACTTCTATGCCAGTTTTGTGAGGGTTTTAATCTTAAAGGGATGCTGGATTTTGTCAAATGCTTTTCTGTATCTATTGACATGATAATATAATTTTTATTTTTAATTTTGTTTATGTGATGTATCACATTTATTGATGAGCATGTTAAATCATCCCTGCCTGCCTGGTATGAAACCCACTTGGTCCTGATGTGTTTTTTTGGTTGTTTTTTCTTTGTTTTTTTTTTTGTTGTTGTTGTTGTTTGTTTGTTTTTTTTGATATGCTGTTGGATTTGGTTAGCTATTATTTTGTTGAGAAGTTTTGGATCTATGTTCATCAGGATATTGGTCTGTAATTTCCTTTTTTCATTATGTCCTTTCCTTGTTTTGATATTAGGATGACACTGGGTTCACGAAACAATTCAGACAAGATTCCCTATTTTTCTATCTTTTGAAATACTAACAGTAGGACTGGTACCACTTCTTTGAATGAATGTTTGTTAAAATTGAGCTGTGTATTCATCTGGTCCTGGATTTTTTTATGTTGGCAATTTTTTTATTACTGTTTCAATCATGCTACTTGTTATTGGTCTGTTCAGAGTTTATATTTCTTTCTAATTTAATCTAGCAGGATTGTATATTTCCAGAAATTTATCCATATCCTCTAGATTTTCTAGTCTGTGTGCATACAGGTGTTCATAGTAGCCTTGAATGATCTATGATCTTTTGTATTTCTGTGGTATTGATTATAATATCTCCCATTTCATTTCTAATTGAACTTACTTGGATTTTCTCTCTTCTTTTTTTTTTTTTTTTTGGTTAATCTCACTAATGGTCTATCAGTTTTGTTTTGTTTATCTTTTCAAAGAACCCGCTTTTTCTTCCTTTTTTCGTTTTTTAAAAAATTATTTAGTTTTGCTCTGATCTTTTAATTCATTTTCTTTTTCTGGGTTTGGGTTGTTCTTCTTTCTCTAGTTCCTTGAGGTGTGACATTAGATTGTCCACTTGTGCTCTTTCAGGTGTTTTAGTGCAGGCACTTAATGCTATGAACTTTCGTCTTAGCACTGCTTTTGCTGTATCTCGGAGGTTCTGATAAATTTTGTTGCTATATCTTTCAGTTCAAATAATTTTTGAATTTCCATTTTGATTTAATGTTGACCCGGAGATCATTCAAGAGCAGATTATTTGATGTTCATGTATTTGTGTAATTGTGAGCGCTCCGTTTTGAGTCAATTTCCAGTTTTAGTTCAATGTGGTCTTAGAGGATGCTTGATATGATTTTGATTTTTTAAAATTTATTGAGACTTGGTTTGTGGCCTGTCATATGATCTATCTTGGAAAATGTTTCATGTGCTACTGAGAAGAATGTGTTTTCTGAAGTTCTTGAATACAATATTCTGTAAATATCTGTTAGGTCCATTTGTTCTAGAGCATAGTTGAAGTCATTGTTTCTTTGCTGACTTTCTGTCTCAATAACCATTCTAGTGCTGTCAGTGGAGAGTTGAATCACTGACTATTATTGTGTTACCTTCTATCTCATTTATTAGGGCTCATAGCAATTGTTTTATAAATTTGGGAGCTCCAGTGTTAGGAGCATATAAATTCAAGATGGTAATATCTTCTTATTGGATTGATTCTTTTATCATTATACAGAGGCCTTCTTTGCCCTTTTTATTTCCTGCTGTTGCTTTAAAGTGTGTTTTATCTGATATGAGAATATCTACTCCTGCTAGCTTTTGGTTTCCATTTGAATGGAATATCCTTTCATATCCCTTTACTTTTAGTTTATATGAATCTTTACATGTTAGGTGAGTCTCTTGAAGACAACAGATATTTGGTATGCATTTTTAAAAATCCATTTGGTTAATCTGTATCTTTTAAGTGGGGTGTTTAGGCCATTTATATTCAATTTTCATACTGAGAAGTGAGTTACTGCTTCAGTCATTATCTTAATCATTACCTAGACACTTTTTTTTTTCTTTATTGTGTTATTGTTTATAGGCCCTGTGAGTTTATGCTTTCAAGAGTTTCTATTCAGGTGAATATCTTAAGTTTCAGGATTTAGAATTCCTTTTTAGCATTTTCTTAGGGCTGGTCTAGTAGTGACAAATACCTCCTAGCATTTATTTGTCTGAAAAGTCGGTTTATTTTTTCCTCATTTAGGAGACTTAGTTTTGCTGGACCCAAAATTCTTGGCTGATATTAATTCTGTTTAAGGAGGCTAAAGATATGGCCACAATCCCTACTGGCTTATAAGGTTTCTTGTGAGAAATCCACTGTTAGTCTGGTAAGTTTTCCTTTAATGGTTACCTGGTGCTTTTGTCTCACTACTCTCAGAATTCTTTACTTTACATTGAATTTAGATATCCTGATGACTGTGTTCATTGGTGAAGTCTTTTTTGTGATGAATCTCCCAGGAGTTCTTTGAGCTTGTTGTATTTGGATATCTAAATCTCTACCAAGGCCAGTGAAGATTTCCTCAATTATTCTTTCAAATAAATTTTACCAAATTTCGCTTTCTCTTCTCCCCTCAGGAACACCAGTTATTCTTAGGTTTGGAAATTTTATATAATCCCATATTTCTTGGATACTTTGTTTAATTCTTTTTATTCTTTTTTCTTTATTTTTGTTTGACTGAGTTAATTCAAAAGCCATGTCTGAGAGCTCTGAATTTTTTCTTCTACGTGTTCTAGTCTACTGTTGAAACTTTTCACTGCATTTTGTAATTCCTTAAATGTGTCTTTTATTTTCAAAAGTTCTACTTGGTTTTTCTTTAAAATATCTAATTAGAAAATTTTTCATTAATATCTTGAATTTTTAAAAATTTATGTTGGTTTTCTCTTTTCTCTGGTATCTCCTTGAGTAGTTTAATAATCAGCCTTTTGAATTCTTTATCTTGCATCAAAAGTTTCATCTTGGTTTAGATCCATTACTGGAAAGCTAGTGTGATCTTTTTGGGGTAGTATAGAACTCTGTTTTGTCAGATTACCAGAATGATTTTTCTGGGTCCTAATCATTTGGGAAAACTATTTCTTCTAATTATTCTTGAATTTATTTTTTATTTGACTGTGTTGTTTCCCCTTTAAGGATGTAAATTTAATTTTTAGTTTACTGTAGCTTAATTCAGTTTTTTATGTCTTCAGTGGTGAAGACTGTATGAATTTCTTGATTATAGAGCACGAGGCTGGTGCTGGGGAATGTCTGCAAGGGATCCAATGATGTGACCTATCCTCAAGTCTCCCAGCAGGACCTATTTTGATAAGGGTGGCAGAGGAGTGACGTAGACTCTGAGATTCCTTGGTTATAAATAGCCTTTGGCTTTCTCAAATGCCAGTTGTAGTAGGAATAAGCCGGTCAGGACCTCCTGGTTAGTCAGGGTAGTGCAGGCAATGGTGATAGCTGAGGTTTTCCACAAGTTTTCTCATTCCTGGATGCAGATTATTCTACCTATAGATGCTATAATGAACTGTGTCAGTTCTTCTTCAGTCAGGAGGTGGGACTTGCAAAAGAGTACTAGCTGCAGTAGTAGTGGTGGTATTCATGTTTGCCTTATGTTACCCATGGGAGGTACTCCGGTTTCTCAAGTGATGGGCGGGGCCGCTGGGCTCCCAAACGTTTCTGTCCGTAGAGTTAAGCTACCAGGGTGGGTTGAAAGGCAAAGCCAGGTGGGGGCTGAATCAGGCAGGTCTGAACTCTGGCTCTCTACATGCAGGGCAAGCAGAGGCTCCTTTGGGAATTGAGGGACTGTTCTCTGGTCTCTAGGGTAATGTTCTAGGAAGGGGTGCAGCTGCCTCTGCAACAAAGAACAGTTTGTACAGGGAGTGGGAAATAGCAGGTGGCAGTAAGCCTCACCCATATCCTATGCACTTGGCAAGGCAAGTTTCTCATGAAAGTGTTGCAGTGTTTGCTAGGAGCAGCTAGCTAAATTCCAGGCAGTCTACACTCAGAATTCTGGAGATACCAAGTCATATGCTTTCTCCACAGACACAGGAACCATTGCTTTCAGGTCATGCCCCTCCCTGTTGCCCAAACAGCCAGGGTTCCCAGCTCCTGTGCCCATGGTTGCAGCACACTTCCCACTCACCCCCTGGTTCTGGCCAAGGGAGTTCATTCCTACTCGAGATTATATTAGGAATTTCAGTTGGGAGCTTCTTTTCACCTACCACCACTCCCTGAGGTAGTTGGCTAACTTCTGCGAGGTGCCTTGTGATGTGGAATCAGGAATGGCTTTCCTCAGTCTGCACTGAAGACTGGGAATGCCTGCAAGGCTCTTCCTGCTGTCCCTCCTACTTTTCAATTCCCCATCACTTCCTATATGACCTTCAGCACTGAGTAGGGTTAAGACCTTCCCCCATGGGCTGAATTGTTATGTTCCCCAGAAGGAGTGTATATCTTGGAGGCAGTCTCCCCATTTCTCACATGCTAGGGACTTACAATTTTTTGCCTGGCTCATGGTGTAGGCTGCACCCTGTTGCTTCTTTCAAAGGGTCTGTGTTTTCTTTCAATTTTCCTGTTAAGTTCCTGCATTGCTTCTTGGAAAAAAGTTCACAGTGTGAATCTCTGGTCACTATTTTGTCTTTCCAAGTTGGAGAGGCATGTTAACACTGCCTCTAATTTTCCATCTTGGAAAACACACACACACACATACACACACACACACACACACACAGAGTGAGACTCTCTTAATACACACACACACACACACACACACAGAGTGAGACTCTCTTAATACCCTTTTTACCTGTACTAGAGGAATGTCATAAAATAGAAACACTAAAGCATTCTCTAAACCTGCATATTTCCTTTGAAGATCTTCTCTCATCAATAAATTCTCAGATGTGTGATGGGTGATTCTCTAAATGTTTCTTGGGTTTTTGATGCCTCAGATTTATTTATATAATTTCATATTATAAGAAGTCATATAATTGTGCTGAAACTAAGTTGCTGTAAGCAACATAAATATGGTTCTGATGATTAATGCAATAATTGTTTTGATTTTTACCCTATCTATATTGTATACCTATTCAATTCTCCCATTTCCTTTCTCTATACAAACTTCTAGGTATCCTGATGTTTTTAGACATTAAATAAACTGACATGGTTCTCTTAGTATTGGCTCCAAAAATTAAAATAATAGTTTTTGACCTTTACATGATTGAAAACACAACTGTAATTTAAGATTTTTCAAGTCCAAGGCCATTATAATGTGCTCATTCATATGGTTAAGAAAATTTTTGTTTTCAAATTATCATTGAATTATAGATGTATAATATGTAGGTAAACCCTAATTTTAGAAGCATTGATATAAACCAAGTAATTTTATGTTATTTCAAATATATAGTCACAATGACTCTAAGAGTATAAAAGATTTCCTTGTGATTGGTCTTTTATATGGTTGAGGATGATCTGATGTTGTCAAAATCAAACTGGACCTTTAAAAGTACTAGATCTATATGTTTTTTATAGGAAGCTATCATTTCCCAACCTTTTTTCTTAAAAATGGTATAGAAAACTTGCTGGTAGATATCTGTGAGATGTGCTATTTTTGTCTACTAGAGATATTTATAAAAGGAACATGTTGGAGTTCAGAACCCAATACCCCAAAATATGTCACGTTAACATGCTGATCTGAAGAAGAAATCTCAGTGTCTCTTTGATCTTCCCCTCCTCCCCACAGTCTTTCCCAAAGAAGCTGAAATTCTTTTATTTGCTTAAAATCCAGACCTACCAAAGAAAAAAACAGTTTTCTTATCTTCCCTATAAGATCAAAGCTGTAGCCACACTTCAACAGATCTTTTTTCAAAATAATGACCATCTCCAAATATCAATTGTTTAAATTCCAAAGAGAACTATTTACAAGTTCCCTGATATAATCATTTTCACCAATAACCACTTATTGCCCCTCAATAGAATTCCTCCACTCTCTCTCTCTCAATAGAACTCCTATTCTCCCCTTCCCATAACCTGTTTTACCAGAATCCAAGACCCCATTCCTTCTGTAACCTCAAGATGGTATCAATATATAAGCTTCAGTAACCTTATCAGAAAGTTGGGTCTTCATTTTGAAGGCTCCTGTGTATACAAGTTAAATAAGTTTTTATGTTTTTTCTTGTGTAAATCAGTCTGCCACATGTCACTGATTTTTCAATGAACTTTTAGGGGTCTAAGAGCCTATGTTTCCTACATAAACCCTCAAACTCCGTACTTGTGTTAGAAACAGAAGGTGAGCTTAGTTATCACTGGGTATCTTGTCACAGTGTCCAGAAGTTTTTAAAAGTGTTCTTGAAATATTTTCATATATTGTTAAAGTCAGTAAAGTGGCTGACCTTAGAGGGTGTCTTTCCAACTCTCAGGGTTGTAGAAGTATGTGGAAGAAAAGAAAAGAAAAAGGTAAATACAACCTCCATGTCCCCTGGCAGTTGCTACTTTATCAGTTGGTGCTCTCAAATGCTCTGGCACCAGATGAAGATTTAACTGAGTATATCAAGGTTCCCTGGGACCATATTTTCTATTTCACTGTATTCTTCACAGTTTCACACATTGATGCATATGTAGAAGTCTAGTAGACTCATGATGTTCAGATAAATCCTGAATATGGCTCATCAAGTTACTGAGGGAATAAGAAGGAAATTTTCTGTGAAATCCTGGTTCAAATTTTGGTGAGTGTAATAAATAAACAATGAAAAGAATACTGAATAATCTCAACTGAATTTATTGCTTGTTTTTCTGAACCTCACATGGAAAAGTTTGTCCAGAAGAAATAATTTATAATTTATTCAAACCAATAGGTAAACACAGGTTTCTCTCTCAGCAACATAACTCAGGGTATAGGATCTTTTGATTTAAATCTCTTGGGCTATACACCGAGGTGCCATAGCGTTTTAGTTGCAATCTGCATCTTGATTTTGACAGTCTATGATTTGTAACCACGCTGTGCAGGATGCAATAACACTGTCTACCTCTTATCTTCAAGGGTGCAAAGAGAGAAAATGACTGTTTACTAGTATGTTGACCTCAAGAATTTGTAAATATTTTAATAATATCATCATCATCAAAATTTCCAGGAAATACCTTGTATGTTTGCTGTAGTGTATTTCCTGTTTTTCCTAGCTGGAAATTTAGAAATAAACTCTACCAGAAATAAGAGTGTAGCTCTTTTTAAAATTTTAATGTGCTTATTACTACTTAAAAATAAATTGCATTTGTACTATTTTCAGATAGGAAATTTTAGTAAGAAAATTGTTTTAAATAGTTGCTTATTAAGGTTAGCATTTGCAAATTTCCTGGTTTATATTTGCATTTGAAAATGATCATGAAGAAATGTTTAGATACATCTGGCAATAAAAAATTTACATAATAGCTGGGCCAGTGAAACTCATTAGCTTCCAAAATAATGTATATGTTATTTATATAAAAGCTAGGAATTATGTTTGATTTTAAAATCTTCATTGAGATTAATAATTAGGCAGTTTTAGGAATTAACTGATTAATGGGATAAGTCATCATTACTTTGCGGTTTAGAATAGGAGGTGTAATTCAATTACTATAAGGCAAATGTTTGGCTAATCTGAGCTTGCTTTTTTAATTAAAATCAATACTCACTATCATATCAATTTTCCAAAGTAAATTATCAAGATATATATTGTATGCTATGTCTATACTATGCACTATAAGCATAAAGGAAAACTATCATTGAAATGAGAATTATGTAAGTAAAATGAGTATCGTTAAACCAGTGGATAAAAATAACTGAATCACATAAAGCCACTTATCAAAATCGAAGGAGAAAAACATTCTTAGCATTATTCTGATTTTTTCTTGGTAGGGTTTTCTTTCTTCATACCTTACTTCATATTTCTTTCTTCATACCCTTTGGAATTAGAGGAGACCTACTAATGGAAGAAAAAAAACACACTGTGGAAATGAAAACTTGACAGACTCACAGGATTAACACCCGGCTTCCTTTCCAGATTTGTTAATGATAGACTTTCTCACAATCCCTCTAACTCTAGGAAATATTATTAGTTGGCAACCCACATTTAGGATTCCTTGTATTTGCATCAGATCATGTATATCTGACTTGTTTTCCTTTTTTGCATTTTCCTTTTTATGTCAGTTTGAAATATTACCATTGGAAGGCAAATGCTGAAATAAAAGTTATCTTCCCTTAGCCTTTTAAAAGCTAGAAAAACTTTATTTATTTATTAGTATTTAATTTTTTTCAGAGACAGAGTTCACTATGTTGTGCAGGCTGGAGTGCAGTGGCTATTCACAGGCACAATCCTACTACTGGTCAGCAATGAAGCTTTGACTTACCCCATTTCTGACTAGGGCTGGTTCTCCCCTCCTTTGACAACCTGGTGGTTCCCTGCTACCAGGAGGTCACCATATTGATGCCAAACTTAGTGTAGACACCCAATCAACATAGCTCACTACAGCTCAGAACACCTAGGCTTGAACGATGCTCCTGCCTCAGCTTCCTGAGTAGCTGGGACTAAAGGCATACACCACTGCACTGGTGCTAGAGAAACTTTAAAATGATGGTAGGAAAAGTTCAGGTATTCAGAACAGTGGAGCAGAAATGTCTTTGTACAAGTAATCTGGTCAATTCCTTTGGCTCTAGTATAAAACTTTTCCTCAATTATTCCTGAAAGATAAGAGTGAACCCTTCATCTCTGAATCCCAGAGGAAATACCACAATTCTCTCAAGTATTATAATTAGAATGCCTCTTATTTCACTTCTCAAATTAAATCTCTTATTATTCGCTGGGCATGGTGGCTCACGCCTTTAATCCCAGAACTCTGGGAGGCCAAGGCAGGCAGATCACAAGGTCAGGAGTTCAAGACCAGCCTGGTCAATGTGGTGAAGCCCTGTCTCTAACAAAGATACAAAAAAAATTAGCTGGGCATGGTGGTGAGCACCTGTAGTCCCAGCTACTCAGGAGGCTGAGGGAGGAGAATCACTTGAACCCGGGAGGCGGAAGTTGCAGTGAGCCGAGATCCTGCCATTGCACTTCAGCCTGGGTGACAGAGTGAGACTCCATCTCAAAAAAAAAAAAAAAAAAAAAAATTCTTCTTATTATTGTATTGCTACTGTAAGGTGTGATACTGAAGTAATATGTGTAATATGGGAGTCTTCAGACATGAAGACTGAAAGACTCAGGGAAAACAGTGTATTTTTATGCTTGGGTTTGTTGAAGAATGTACAGCCTTGCAGAAACGTGATTGGGCTAAAAGGTAAAACTAAGAGTAATAAACTGAGAGGGGAAACCCAGCAAGTTCTATCTATTCAGATTTCTCTTGTCCTCTCTGGGTACCATTCATTCCTCCCAGGCTTGGGGAAGAACCCTTCTGGACAGAGAGTCTTCAAGGGAGAGGACAGAAGGAAGAGAGTCACCCTTTTTTTTGGTTTTATGGGTTGCTTTGGGGCAAATGGATTCAAGTTTCTATGACCAAATTTGGGGAAGAGAAATTCTGCTTTCTATGACTTGGTTGAGGTCATAGATACTTTTGGTGTTGCCTAACCATGTTAAAGTTTTTTTTTTTCACATAGCCACTATATTTGTCTCATATATATACCAAATATTGCTACCAGTTTATAGTTTGCACCTTAATTTTATAAATGGTGTTTTTGAGATAATTTTACTTCTAGTAGTGAAACTATCAATTTTTCTTTTTTAATTATTATTTGATCTTTATAGCTTTTTTATATCATGGCTATGCATCTTTAGAGTGTGAATTGGGAACCATTCACATTTTTTTATTCTCTGTAATAATTTGCATAGCAGGGAAATGATCTCTTCCAATGAAGTTTGAACTATTGGCCATTTGGAATTGCTTGGTTATGATAACTTTCTTAGAATTTAGCTTCCGACATTTTTTTTCAAAATCACCCAATATTATTATTGTTAGGATTAGGATTCATCTACTTTGAGTCAGTTTTCTTTTCCAGAATATCACCTACTTTATTTTATTGCTTGGTTATGACAACTTTCTTGGAATTTAGCTTCTGATAATTTTTTCAAAATCACCCAATACTATTATTGTTAACATTAGGATTCATCTACTTTGAGTCAGTTTTCTTTTCCAGAATATCATCTACTTTATTGAAATTTTATAATTTATTAACATAAAATTGTGCCTATTATTTTAATTTCCTTTGGTAACCTCCTTTTTATTTATTAACGAGTTTTTCTATCTTCTCTCTTTTTTTGTTAACTTTAATAGCATGTGGTTTATTTAGTTCATAAAATTCTTCAAGTTTTTTGTTTTATTACATAATGTGAATGTCTTCATTTCTTAGGTTCTCTGACTGTCAGGAACACCTTGTATACCAGGAAAGGCATGTTTCCTTGTCCTTTAGAGTATTTAACATTTTATCTTCAGTGTATAGAACAGTATTGTAGATTCTCGATAAATGCTCCTTGAATAGGTTATTAGAAAGTGGAGATCAAGGTGGGGGCATGGAGGGAAGAAAATAGAGTAAATATGAAAAGCATACATTTAAAGAAAATGAACAAAGAGAGAATTGAAAAAACATTGTTATATTCATAAGAATTTATTCTCTGCTTTATATCCTAAATTACACCACTTTTAGTTTAGGGATTATAGACAGTACAGATTCTCCAGTATGTGTCTGTTTATTCACTGCTATAAATAACTACCTGATACTGGGTAATGTATGAAAAAAAGAGGTTTAATTGATTCACAGTTCTGCATGCTTAACAGGAACATGACTGAGGGGGCCTCAGGAAACTTACAATTGTGGCAGAAGGGCAAAGGGGATGCAAGTATGTCTTACAGTGGTAGAGTAAGAGACAGAGAGCACAAAGGGGAAGTGCCATACACTTTCAAACAACTCTTGTGAGATCTCAGTATCACAGAAACAGCAAGGGGGAAGTGTGCCCCTACGATTCAATCATCTCCTGGAAGCCCGTCCATTGACATGTGTGGATTACAATTCGAGGTGATATTTGGGTGGGGACACAGAGCCAAATTATATCAGTCTGTATTAGTCTGTTCTCACACTGCTATGAAGAACTATCTGAGACTGGCTAACTTATGAAGGAAAGAGGTTTAATTGACTCACAGTTCTGCAGGCTGTACAGGAGGCCTGGCTAGGGAGGCCTCAGGGAACATGCAATCATGGAGGAAGGTGGAGGGGAAGCAAGAACCTTTTTCACATGGTGACAGGAGAGAGCAAAGGGGGAAGTGCCATACCCTTTTAAAAAATCAGACCTCATCAAAACTCACCCACTATTATGAGAACAGCAGAGGGGATATTCACCCCATGATCCAATCTCCTCCCACCAGGTCCCTCCTGCAACACTGGGAATAGTGATTCAACATGAGATTTGGGCGGGGAGACAGAGCCAAACCATATCAGGGTCTGAGGCCTGATTGCTGGAAATGGAAGAAAGTATGCTAAGGTCATCTGACCAGAAGCTGTCTTAATTTATTTACACTGTGATTATTTTGTTTGGGATTGAAATATCCCCTTTCCCTGCATTCATCATATGTATGTTATCCTGTCATCCTGCACTATGAGCATCTGATTTGAAGGTATTTGGGGTTGCTTCATACAATTCCATCACTTTGTGGAACAACAGCAAGATGTCTGGCAATAGTTTTTGGACAATTAGATATGGTCAGCTTGAGATATTGTAAGAGGTTGAAGTTTGATTCAGTTTTGTGAAGGAAAACATGTATATCTTTTAAAGGATTTCTTAAATTTACTCTCAAGAGATTAATCTCATTTCATATTCTTCCTTGAACCACCTAAATTTCTTCTATATACCACAGGACCTTTACCAGAAGCATTGGTAACCATGGCTCTCTTTTTTCCCGTGGACATATGTTTTCTTATCTTGTGAGTTATTAGCTCTATCCAGTGAATCAGGGAGAACACACAAGTGCATTCAATTAATTTCTTAGCTCAAAGGCATCAATCTGCAGTTTCTCACGTCCATTATATATGTCGGTAGTGCCTTTTATGAAGGCTGACTGCTATTTCTGAGACAGCACAAATTTAACCTGAGTGCTTGGACAGGTTTTCTTGATGACATGGTTGATTTCCAAGGGGATTTTATTTTGAGCAAGAACATGATTTTGAGAAATGGTAGAAGAGGCATTTTGGAGTAGATTTACTTTACAAACTCCCTCAAAATCCATTTTTATTTCAGTCTAAGTTTCAAAGCAAATGTCACTTTACATAGTAACAGAACTCTTCCAGTGTGTAAAACATTTTTGTGATTAATGTTCTTAAATTATGATTAATTCAACATACATTGTTGATTACATACTATGTGCCAGATACTACGCTAGACACTGAAGTTCCGAAATAAAATGGGTGCTCTTGCCTCAGAGATGAGAGTGTGTATAGTAGGGTGACTGATTATCAAACCAGTATAATAAAATAAGGTACATGTTATGTGTTGCTATGAGACTGTGTTCAAAGGGCACTGAGAAAAGAACAAATGGCATACATCTTTAATGTTATGTTCTTTTGTTATGGAAGAAGATAAAAATAAGCAATGGCTAGGATTAGTGACAAGATAGCAATTGTGAAATAAAATAGGTGGCACAGTTACACCGGAAGCAGAATGATAATTTAGTACTCAATTGATAAAATGACTGCACTTTCACAATGGATTATCTACTTTCAACCAAACCCAGGTCACTTACATTGCGGGGAAAAAGTCTCCATCAAAATAAAGTTCACTCATACTATTTGACTGCTTTTAGTATTAACTGTGTTTATTTTTTGATAGTTGATAAATAGCTGTGTTTTGAATATATTGCTCTTGATTCACAGGGAATATATAGGTATATATATTACACATAGACACACACACACACACACACACACACACACGCTGAATAATTTTCTTAACTCTTCTTCCAGATCTTTCACTAGATCTTTTTCAGACATATGCTTCTTTTAAGTCTCCAAATGCTTATTCTTCTACTTTACTATGTGGTACTTTTTTTCTTTCATGTTCCATGGCATTGAATATTATGAGATTTATTAAAACACAGATTTTGTTAGATTATGAGACAGGAGGATCACTTGAGCCCAAGAGTTTAAGATGAGCCTTGGCAATAAAGTAAATCCCCATCTCTCTCAAAAAAAAAAAAAAAAAAATAGCCAGTGTGGTGGTGTGCACCTGTAGTTCAGCTCTACTCAGAAGGATGAGGTGGAAGGATAACTTGAGCCCAGGAGTTTGAGGCTGCAGTGAGCTACGATTGTGCCATTGCACTCCAGCCTGGGCAACAGAATGAGACCCTGTTTCTCTCCCACCCCCATAAAAAGAAAAGAAAAGAAAAAGAATACTGGATGAATGATTGCTCTTGATCTTTCTCCTGTTTATGAGTGGGAGTTAGTTTTTTTCCATAGGTTCACAAGGAGCAGGTTAAGTCAGTTCATTCTTTCTAGTTCATATTTCAAAACCTGTTAAGTGTTTTCAGGCACATCTCTGCAGTATTGCAGGTTTATCTTCCTTCTACCCGTGTCTATTGGTTGTCTGTTTCTCTCAGCAGTCACTAATATGTGAAAAACTGCACTTTTCAATATGCATGATTACCAGCATTCTTCGCATCTCTACTTCCACTATAGTAATCTTGTTTTCTGATTTATGTAGGACTTGGGTCTTTTAGTTACAAAAGAGATTTAAGAGGATGTAAGAAATATACTGCTACAAGTTTTAGGCATTCTCTTCCAAAGAGGTAAAACTGAGAACAAATGCAAAGTTTTCTCATTATTCCCTATCATTTCTTTTCACTAAAACACATTTCCAACTTAGGAGATGGGAAAAGATCACTTGGGCTGCTAAGCAAGACCCCACAGACTTGAAAGAATGGTGGGATTTTATAGGTGGAGAACATTCCATGCAGAAGAAAAACCGAGAGTCTGGTTAAGATTATGACCCCAAATTATATCCAATATGTTCAGGGGATAATTGTTATTTGCTAATATGGTAGTGCAACTAGGAGAATGAGCATTTGTAAATAACCAATGAGAGAGAAATTTGTAAAGATAATTTGGGTCTAGATTCTGGAAGAGATTAAGTGTTTTTGTTTTGTTTTGTTTTTCCTTTGTAAATGAAGTTGACATCATATTTTGTTGTTACCTTGACTAAAGAAGTTGAGTTTTATAAGAGATGGTTAGCGTCTTTTCATCTATTTTAAACCTTTGTCACAAATGCTACATGAGTTGGGATATGTTGACTTTCAATGCATATTCAGATCTGATTACTTTTCATCAGCTCCACCTCAGTTAGTTGGACTTCCCAATATATCTCATTTAGATTATTACCTTGGCATTCTTGTAAGTAGTTAATATGGCTTGGTTCTGTGTCCCCACCCAACTCTCATGTTGAATTGCAATTCCCAATGCTGGAGGTGGGGCCTTTTGGGAGGTGACTAGATCATAGGAGTGGTTTCTAATGGTTTAGCACCATTCTCCTAGTGCTGTCTTATGATTGCCTTCTTACGAGATCTGGTGGTTGAAAAGTGTGTAGCACTCCCCATTTCACTTTCTCCTGCTTTGCTATGTGAAAATTATACCTGCTTCCCTTTTGCATTCTGTCATAATTGTAAGTTTCCTGAGGCCTCCCCAGCCATGCTTCCTGTACAGTCTGCAGAACTTTGAGCCAATTAAACCTCTTTTCTTTATAAATTACCCAGTCTCAGGTAGTTCTTTATAGCAGTGTGAGAATGGACTAATACAGAACGTGGGTATCATGGAAGTAGGGTATTGCTATAAAGATACCTGAAAATGTGGAAACAACTTTGGAATTGGGTAATGGGCAAAGGTTGGAACAGTTTGGGGGACGCCAAAGAAGACAGGAAGATAAGGGAAAATTTGGAACTTCCTAGAGACTTGTTGAATGGTTGTGGCCACAATGCTGATGTGATATGGACAGTGAAGTCAAGGTTGAGGTGGTCTCAGGTGGAGATGGGGAACTTATGGGGAACTGGAGCAAAGGTCACTCTTGCTATGCTTTAGGATAAAGACTGGCAGTATTGTGCCCCTTCCCTAGAGATCTGTGGAAATTTGAACTTGAGAGAGATGAGAGAGATAATTTAGTGCATCTGGTGTAAGAAATTTCTAAGCAGAAAAGGGTTCAAAAAGTGGCCTGTTCACCTCTAAATACCTATGATTATTTGCAAAAACAAAGAAATAACCTGAAACTAGAACTTATATTTAAAAGGAAAGCAGAGAATAAAAGTCTGGGAAATTTACAGTCTGACCATGTGATAGAAAAGAAAAACCCATTTTCTGGGGAGAGAACCAAGGCCATCACAAGTCTCAAGGCCTAAGAGGGAAAAAAGGTTTCATGGGCCAGGCCCAGGGCCTTGCTGCTCTGTGAAGCCTCAGGGTATGGTGCCCTCTGTTTCAGTTGCTCCAGCTCCAGCCATGGATAAAAGAGGTCAAGGCACAGCTCCGGCCATTACTTTAGAGGATGCAAGCCCCAAGGCTTGGCAGCTTCCATGAAGTGTTGGGTCTGTGGGTGTACAGAAGACAAGAATTGAGGCTTGTAACCTCTGCTTATATTTCAGAGGATGTATGGAAATACCTGGATATCCAGGCAGAAGTCTGATGCAGAGGCAGAGCCCTCATGGAGAACCTCTATGAGGGCAAAGCAGAGAGGAAATGTGGAGTTGGAGCTCCCACACAGAATCTCCACTGGGGCACTAGTGGAGCTGTGAGAAGAGAGCCACTGTCCTCTAAACCTCAGAATAGTAGATCCATTTATGGCTTGGACCTTGTGTCTGGAAAAGCCACAGGTATTCAATGCTAGCCCATGAAAGCACCTGAAGGCATTGGGAGACCACCCCTTGCATTAGTATAGCCTGGATATGAGACATGGACTCAAAGGAGATTATCTTGTAGCTTTAAGATTTAATGACTGCCCTGCTAAGTTTCAGACTTGTATGGGGCCTGTAACCCTTTGTTTTGGCCAATTTCTCCCTTTCAGAATGGAAACATTTACCCGATGCCTGTTGTCTTCATCATATGGATATTCATTTTCCTAAGCACTACTTGTTGAAAAGACTGACCACTCCCCAAGTTACATTCTTGATGTCTTTGTCAAAAATGATATCATTTTAGATGTATGAATTTGTTTAAGGGTTCTCTATTCTGTTACATTACTCTATATGTCTGTTTTTATGCCAGTACCAATCTGTATTGGTTACTATAGCTCTGCAGTATAATTTGAAGTCAGGTAATGTGATCCCTGTAGTTTTGTTGTTTCTGGTCAGGAGAGCTTTGGCTATTCTGAGTCTTTAGTGGTTCCATATACATTGCAGGATTTTTTTTTTTCTATTTCTGTGAAGAATGTCACTGGTATTTTGATATGGATTGCATTTAAAAGTAAATTGCTCAGAATATTATGGACATTTTAATGATATTGATTCTTCCAATCCATCAAATATCTTTCCATTTTTTGGTGTTCTTTTCAACTTTCTGTAATAGTGTTTTATAATTTTCATTGTAGAGATCTTTCTCCTTCTTTAAGTTAATTCTGAAGTATTTTATTTTACTAGTTTTTTGAGGTTGTTATTGTGATGGGATGTTGAATTTTTATCAAATGTTTTTTAACATAAATTGAAATGCTCATATAGGTTGATTTGTGGGTGTTGAACTGCCACACTTAGTCATGATGAATTATCCTTTTAATGTGTTGTTGAATTTACTAGTATTTTGTTGAGGACTTTTGGATCAATGTTCATCAGGGATGGCTTTAGATTTCTTTATGGTTCAATCTTCTGGCCTGTATGTGCCTAGGAATTTATCCATTATTTGAGATTTTCCAATTTATTGGCATATAGTTGCTCATAGTGGTCATTAATGGCCTTTTGTGTTTCTGCAATATCAGTTGTAATGTCTCCTTTTTCATCTCTGATTTTATCTATTTATGTCTGCTTTCTTTTTATCTTAGTCTAGCTAAAGCTTTCTCGATTTTAAAGGCTTGTCAATGTTTAATTTTTCAAAAAAACAACCTTTTTGTTTTGTCAATCTTTTGTATTTTTTTTTCATTTCAATTTATTTATTTTAAATCTTTATTATTTCTTTCCTTCTGCTATTTTAGATTTGGTTTACTCTTACATTTTTAGTTCAGATGTGTCATTAGGTCGTTTATTTGACTTTTTTTCTTCTTTATTGATATAGGCACTTATAGCTATAAACCTCCTTCTTAATAGCTTTCACTGCATCACACAGGTTTTTGTATGTTGTTTCCATTATCATTTGTTCCAAGACATTTTCCCTTCTTAATGCCATCAAAATTTCCTTATTAACGTCATACTTGACCCACTGGTTATTCAGGAGTGTATTGTTTAATTTCCATGTGATTGTATAGTTTCCAAAATTGCTCTTGTTATTGATTTCCAGTTTTATTCCATTGCGGTCAGAAAATATGCTTGATACTATTTCAATATTTTAAATGTTTTAAGACTTGTTTTGTGACCTAAAACATGGTCTATTCTTGAGAATGATTTATGTGCTGAGAAAAAGAATATGTATGGTATAGTGGTTGAATAAAATATTATGTAGATTTTGCCTATAATGCAGATTAAGTTTGATGCTTCTATAGTGTAGATTAAGTTCAATGTTTCTTTGTTGATTTTGTCTGAAAGATCTGTTCAATGCTGAAAATGAGGTGTTGAAGTCTCCGGCTATCATCGTATTGGGGCCAATCTTTCTCTTTAACTGTAATAATAGTTGCTTATATATCTGAGTGCTCCAGTGTTGGGTGCATATATAGCTACAATTGCTATATCCTCTTGTTAAATTGACCCCTTCATCATTATATAGTGGCCTTTTGGCTCTTCTTATAGTTTTTATCTTGAAATCTGTTTCTGTGTGATGTAAGTATCACTACTCCTTTTCTTGCTTTCAGTTGGCATAAAATATCTTTTTCCATCACTTTATTTTAAGTCTATGTGAGTTTTTATAGGTGAAGTATATTTCTTGTAGGCAATAGATAAATAAGTCTTATTTTTTAATCCACTCAAGCAGTCTATATATTTTTATTGGAGAGTTTAGTTCATTTCCATTCAATGTTATTACCGATAAGCAAGGACTTACTCCTGCCATTTTTTTATTTGTTTTCTGGTTGTTTCATGGTCTTCTTTTCTTTCTTTCCTCCCTTGTTGTCTTCCTTTTAGTGAAAGTGAATTTTTTTCTGGTAGTATGTTTTAATTTCTTACCCTTTATTTTTTGTATATCTATTTTACGTTTTTTGGTTTAAGGTTACCATGAGGCATGCAAATGTTGCCTTGTAATTCATTATTTTAAGCTGATAAGCAACTTAATACTGTTTGTAAAGCAAACAAACAAGCAAAAAAAAAAAAAAAAAGCTAATAAAACTCTACACTTTAAATTTGTCCTCCTGCTTTTTAACTTTGTATTCTTTCTACTTACATCTTATTGTACTCTCTGTGTCTTGGGAAGTTGTTGTTGCAATTATTTTGGATTGGTTTATCTTTTAGTGTTTCTACTTAAGAGTAGTTACACACCACAGTTACAGTGTTATAATAAAGTCTTTGTTTATTCTTCATGTTTGAATAATATTTTCACTGAATTTACTATACCAGGATGTAAGATTTTTCCTTCAGAACTTAAAATGTGTCATGCCATGTTCTCTCCTGGTCTGTAAGGTTTTCACTGAAAAGTCTGCTGTCAGATGTATTGGAGCTCCAGTTTTACTCTTCTACATGTGGCTAGCCAGTTATCCCAGGACTATTTGTTGAATAGGGTGTCCTTTCCCCACTTTATGTTTTTATTTGCTTTGTTGAAAGTTAGTTGGCTGTAAGTATTTGGTTTTATTTCTGGGTTCTCTATTCTGTTCCATTGGTGTGTGGCCTATTTTTATACCAGTACCATACTGTTTTGGTGACTATGGCCTTATAGTATAGTTTGAAGTCGGGTAATGTGATGCTTCCAGGTTTGTTCTTTTTGCTTAGTCTTGCTTTGGCTATGCAGGCTCTTTTTGGTTCTGTATAAATTTTAGGATTATTTTTTCTAGTTCTGTGAAGAATAATGGTGGTATTTTGATGGGAATTGCAATGAATTTGTAGATTGCTTTTGGCTAGGTGGTCATTTTCACAATATTGATTCTACCCATTCATAAGCATAGAATGTGTTTCTGTTTGATTGTGTCATCTATGATTTCTTTCAGCAGTGTTTTTTAGTTTTTCTTGTAGAGGCCTTTCACCTCCTTGGTTAGGTATATTCCTAAGTATAACTTTTTTGGAAGCTATTGTAAAAGGGGTTGAGTTCTTGATTTGGTTCTCAACTTTTTCACTGTTGGTGTATAGCAGAGCTACCAAATTGTGTACATAAACTTTGTTAAATTCATATATCAGTTCTAGGAGCTTTTTGGATGAGTCTTTAGGGTTTTCTAGGTCTATAATCATATCATCAGCAAACAGCAACACTTTCTTTTCCTCTTTTACTGATTTGGATGCCCTTGATATCTTTGTCTTATCTGACTGATCTGGCTATAACTTGCAGTACTATGTTGAATCAAAGTGATGAAAGTAGGCATCCTTTTCTGGATCCTTATCTCTCACCTTATACAAATATCAACTCCAGATGGATCAAAGACTTAAATATAAGACCTGAAACCATAAAAATTCTAGAAGACAACATGAGGAAAACCCTTCTAGACAATGACTTAGGCGAAGACTTCATGACCAAGAACACAAAAGCAAATGCAACAATAACAAAGATAAATAGGTTAGACTTAATTAGACTAAAAAGCTTCTGCACAGCAAAAGAAATAATCACTGCACAGCAAAAAAAGTAATCAATCAGCAGAGTTAATCACTGCACAGCAAAAAAAGTAATCAATCAGCAGAGTTAACAGACAAATTATAGAGTGGAATAAACTCTTCATAGTCTATATATCTGACATAAGACTCATATCTAGAGTATATATATATAGACATGAATAGACAATTCTCAAAAGATAAACAAATGACCAACAAGCGTATGGAAAAATGTTCAACATCACTAAGTATCAGGGAAATAGGAATCAAAACCACAATGTGATACCACATTTCTCCTGAAAGAATGTCCATAAATCTCTGGGAAATTCTTATTATACCTTTGAATAAACTTCCTACTCCCCCACCTCCTCTTTAAGGCCAATAAGTTTTACATTTCTCATTCTGAGGTTATTTTCTAAATCTTGTAGATACGCTTCATTCCTTTTTCTCCTCTGACTGTGTATTTTCTTCTCTGACTGTATTTTCAAACAGCCTATCTTCAAACCCATAATTATTTCTTCTGCTTGATCAATTCTGCCATTATGAGACTGTGATGCATTCTTCAGTATGTCAATTGCATTTTTCAACTCCAGAATTACTGCTTAATTCTTTTTAATTATCTCAATCTCTTAGTCAAATTTATCTGATAGAATTCTGAGTTTCTTCTCTGTGTTATCTTGAATTTTGTTGAGTTTTCTCCAAGCAGCTATTCTGAGTTATCTTGTCTGAAAGGTCACATATTTCTGTCTCTCCAGAATTAGTCCCTGGTGCCTTATTTAGGTTTTTTGTTTGTTTGTTTGTTTTGTTTGTTTGTTTGTTTTGTGAGGTCATTTTCCTGGATGGTCTTGATACTTGTGGTTGTTCATCATTTTCTGGGCATTGAAGAGGTAGGTATTTATTGTAGTCTTCACATTCTGGGAAGTTTGTAACCAAACTTCTTGGGAAAGCTTTCAGACATTTAAAAGGACTTGATTGTTTTTGGTCATTGCATTCTTATCTGCATTTGAGGGCACCCCAAGTCCAGTAATGCTGTGGCTCTTGCAGACTCATATAAGTACTACCTTGGTGATCTTGGGTAAGATATGAAAAAATTTCTTGCATTACCAGGTGGAGACTCTTGTTCCCTTACTTTCTCTCAAATAATGGAGTCTCTCTTTGCTGAGCTGCCTGGAGCTGGGGGAGAGGTGACACAAATACCTCTCTGCCCACCACCACTGGAACTGTTCCGGGTCAGACCTGAAACCAGCACAGCACTGGGTCTTGCCCAAGGCCCATGGTAACCACTGCTGGGCTATCACTTATGTTTTCTTAAGGTTCTAGGACTCTACAATCAACAGGTGGTAAATCTCTCCTCAGGCTCTCATCCTTCCCTTCAAAGCATTGACCTTCCCCCAGCCTTGGGCAGATCTCAACATGCCATCTAAGAGCCAGAACCTGGAGTAAGAAATTTTAGGGATCTATCTGGTGCTCTATTCTACTCTGGCTAAGCTGGCACCCAAGCCACAGGGCAAAGTTTTCCCACTCTTCCACCTCCCCTCTTGATACTGGCGGAAGAACCTTTCCCCATCACTGCTTCAGGGCTACATCAAGTACTGCCTGGCTACTACTGGTGTTCACTCAAGGTCCAAGACCTCTTCAGTCAGCTTGTGGTAAATGCCGCCAGGCCTAGGATTCTCCTTTCAAGGCAGTGGGCTCCTCTCTGTCCCAGAGAAGGTACAGAAATGCTGTCCAAGAGCTCAGACCTGAAATCAGGTACCCAAAAAGCCTGTTTGGTGCTCTACCCCACTGTGACTGAGTTAGATCCTAAGCTGAAAGACAAAATCCTCTTTACTCTTGCCTCTCCTTTTCTCAAGCAGAAGGGGGTCTCTCCCTGTAGCCACTTGAGCTGGGAATGTGCTGGTTCACATCTGAAGCTAGCACATCTCCGAGTCTCACTCAATGACCCTGGTGAGTACTGCTTGGCTACTATCACTGATTATTCCTGACCCAAGGGATCTTTATTCAGCAGATAATGAATCCTGCCAGAATTGGGTCCTTCCCTTCAAGGGAGTGGGTTACCTTCCTGCTAAGGATGTATATAGAAATGTTATCCAGAAGTTAGGGGCCAGAGTGGGGGTCTCAGGATGCTGCCTATCCTACTGATTGCCCTAGCCTACAGTGACTGAGCTGGTATCCAAGTTGCAAAGCAAAGTGCTCTTAATTCTCCCCTCACCTCTCTTTAGGTAGAAGGAAGAATCTGTCTCGGAGATGTTTTCTAGGGTTGGGGGAGGGATGACAAAACCACTCCCTTTGCCACCCCACCTGGTGTCTCACTGGATCATATACATCTTAAATCCACTGATTTCAAGCCCAGCACAGTTCTAGAACTTGTCCAGGAATTGCAGTCCTCATGGCCTAGACTGCCTTTCCCATTTATTTAGAACCCCAGAGCACTTATGTCTGCAGTGGTAGGGACTGCTGTAACTCAGATTCCAACCACTGGGATGGTCAATTTTCCTCTGGCTAGGGCTGGTCTAAATGTCCTGCCTGTGAGCTCCAACAAGTTCTGCCTGGTGTTGCTTTCACCTGTGACAGACAGCACTGAGTTCCAATGCAAAGTCTCACAATCATTGTGTTTTCCTCCCTCAAATGCACAGATTACTTCTTTGCATGTGGCTACCACTAAAGAACTGGGAAGAGGTGGCATGGGCAATTCAAGACTGTTTTTCCTACTCTCTTTGGTGCATTTTTCACTAATATAAAGTTAAAACCAGGTACTATGTGCACACACCTGATTTTTGGTTCTTACGAAGGTGCATTTTTTGTGAGGATAGTTGTTCAATTTGATGTTCCTTTGGGGAGGACAATTAGTGGAGGATTCTATTCAGCCATCTTGCTCTGCCTCCTCCCTCATTGCACTTCTTATCTTCTTTACCCAGCTTTACTTTTCTCCCTAGAGCATATTACCACCTAATATATTGTGTACTTGCTTGTTTATAGTCTCTCTTTCCCCTTTATGAGGATAAGGACTTTGATTTTGTTTATTCACCTCTATATCCCCAGGGCTTAAAAGAGAGCTCTTCATGAAGTAGATGCTCAATATATTTGTAGAATAAATGGCATGAAGTGATACATGCAAGGTGAATGAGTAGAGTATAGCAGTTTCATTTTAAAGAAGGAATTAAGGAAGAGGTTTCTCAGGATAAGACACTTGAGCAGAGGCTAGGGAAGGAGTGGGCCCTGTGAACATCTGGGGGAGTGTCATAGGCACAGAAAGAGAAAGGGAATGTGTTCTGGGAAAGAAACATGCTTGGAGACTAGTGATTTATCTTGGTGATGATAATGAGTAATAACAAATCTTCTCTTTTAATTAATGTTATCCTCTTGTTATTTATTTTAATATAGAATTCTAAGTCAGAAGTTGAAAGTGAGTGACCATTGAGCCAAATACAGCCGAAAGATACATTTCGTTTGGCACACATAATTTTTTTAAACGACAAAATTATTTGCTAGCATTTAAAATGGAAAGATTCACTTCTGGTTCTTTTAGACTTTTTGGTTTCTCCTGAACAATCAACATATTAAAAAGCCAGTGCCAGCAAGCAGTTGGAACTGAGCAGTGGTGCTCTCTATAATGAGACTCAGTCTATTTAGTTTTATTTCTCATCTTGCTCTACTGTCCTCAATCTACTTGCTGCATTCACTAATGTTATCTGCCCCAACCAGAAGGCATTCGTTGTAGTCATACTCTTGGGTGCATTTAAAAAATATAATTTTTATACGTTTAAAGAGTATAAGTGCAATTTTCTTACATGAATATATTGTGTACTGCTGAAGTCTGGGTTTTTAGTATACCCATCACTTGAATAGTGAACATTGTACCGAACAACCAGTTTTTTTCAATCCTCATCCCACTCCCTCCCTCCCTCCCACCTTTTGCAGTCTCCAATGTCGATTTTTCCAATTTGTATGTCCACGTAGGATGACATGAATATTCTATGAATATTCTTTCAAAAAGTGTCTGTGAAAGTTCACCTGAAAATGGCATGTGCACTTTTGTAAGTAAAGCTTAACGACTGTTTAGAGGCTTTTACAATACATTAGAGGCTCCTGACAAAAATAATATTAAGAAAAGATTATTCTTTAAATTGCTCTTTGTTCACAAACTTTTCAACTGAAATATAGAAATGCATAATTTACTGAAAATAATATGACTTTTAGTTGTCAAAAGTTTTAAGTTATGTCACAGTTAATATTTTATTAGATATATTTTATCAAAGGCAGACACAGCCTGTCATGCTGTAACTTAATTGTTTTTTGCAAAGATCATAGGGAGAATATGTTCAGAAATTTCCTCTTGTCTTGCACTGAGAGAGAGGATGATAGAAAGGGCACTCATTGAATTCTAATTATCTAACATCTAAGGTGCCCACTTCCTCAGGCTTTCCAATATTTGTCTGGACTTAAGCTTGTCTTCATTAAGCCCTTTTAAGGGCTATTTGGCTGTAGGAGCACAAGAACAGGTGATGTGAGTCTGCCCTATGTCTTGATCTCTATGAATTTATTCTAATTGGATATAACTGTACTGTTGTGAGATGCCTGGATATCTTTGAATAAAATGTAAAGGCTAAAATGTGTGAAGTAAATCATTTTATATGCTGCTCACACAGGTGATCAATGTGATAGTGTGATTCAATGAATGAGTCATTAGACTTTTAGTTTTCAGTAAGTGTTATTTAAAAGTAAAAGGATTCCTAGCTGTCTGAACTTAAGTTAGCAGAAACACCTGTGCAAATCTGGGAGCCTGTACTTTAACTGAGCTTGAAGCTTTATTATAGGCACAATTAAACTAATTATACAACCAAATGTTCTCGATGTGATAAACTTCTCTGTACATTCATGTAAGAGCTTTTTGCAATTTTGCATTTTCTAGTTTGTACATATCCATTTGCTAGGAGAGGCATGCAAATTTTAATACATTTTAGAAATATTTTCATACTATAACTAAAATAGCAAATGAAATATAGTGTTTTTTAGGTCTGTAGAAGAAAGTGTTGCACTTAAAACTCTTTAAGTGTACAAAAAATAATGTACACATTGGCAGCTACCATGACACAATTTGTAGCTCATTTGGGATGCTATAACACAATGTTTTTTATGAGGAAAAAAATTAGTCCATTTGGGCTGCTGTAACACAATTCCTTAAAATGAGTAATTTATATCTCTGGAACACAGCTAAAGCAGTGTTTAGAGGGAAATTTATAGCAATAAATGCCCACAAGAGAAAGCAGGAAAGATCTAAAATTGACACCCTAACATCACAATTAAATAAACTAGATAAGCAAGAACAAACAAATTCAAAAGCTAGCAGAAGACAAGAAATAACTGAGATCAGAGCAGAACTGAAGGAGGTAGAGACACAAAAAACCCTTCAAAAAAATCAATGAATTCAGGAACTGGTTTTTTGAAAAGATTAACAAAATAGATAAACCACTAGCCAGACTAATAAAGAAGAGAGAAGAATCAAATAGACACAATAAAAAATTATAAAGGGGATGTCACCACTGATCCCACAGAAATACAAACTACCATCAGAGAATACCATAAATACCTCTATGCAAATAAACTAGAAAATCTAGAAGAAATAGATAAATTCCTGGACACATACACCCTCCCAAGACGAAACCAGGAAAAATTCGAATCCCTGCATAGATGAATAAAAAGTTCTTAAATTGAGGCAGTAATAGACTACCGACCATAAAAAGCCCAGGACCAGACAGATTCACAGCCGAATTCTACCAGAGGTACAAAGAGGAGCTGGTACTATTCATTCTGAAACTATTTCAAACAATAGAAAAAGAGGGAATCTTCCCTAACTCATTTTATAAGGCCAGCATCATCCTGATACCAAAACCTAGAAGAGACAAAACAAAAAAAGAAGATTTCAGGTCAATATCCTGAATGAACATCAATGTGAAAATACTCAATAAAATACTGGCAAACTGAATCCAGCAGCACGTCAAAAAGCTTATCCATCATGATCAAGGTGGCTTCATCCCTGGAATGCAAGGCTGGTTCAACATATGCAAATCAATATATGTAACCCATCACATAAACAGAACCAATGACAAAACCCACATGATTATCTCAATAGACTTCAATAATTCAACAAAAAGCTCTCAATAAACTAGATATTGATGGAATGTATCTCAAAATAATAAGAGCTATTTGTGACAGACCCACAGCCAATATCATACTGAATGGGCAAAAGCCAAAAGTATTCCCTTTGAAAACCGGCATAAGACAAGAATGCCCTCTCTCACCACTCCTATTCAACATAGTATTGGAAGTTCTGGCCAGGGCAATCAGAGGAGAGAAGGAAAGAAACGTATTCAAATAGGAAGAGAGGAAGTCATATTGTCTCTATCTGCAGATGACATGGCTGTATATTTAGAAAAGCCCATCATCTCAGTCGAAAATCTCCTTAAGATGATAAGCAACTTCCACAAAGTCTCAGGATACAAATCAATGTGCAAAAATCACAAGCATTCCTATACACCAATAATAGACAAACAGCCAAATCATGACTGAGTTCCCATTCACAACTGCTAAAAAGATAATAAAATACCTAGGGATACAGCTTACAAGGGACGTGAAGGACCTGTTCAAGGATAACTACAAACCACTGCTCAAAGAAATAAGAGAGAACACAAACAAATAGAAAAACATTCCATGCTCATGTATCGGAAGAATCAATATTGTATAAATGACCATACTGCTCAAAGTAATTTATAGATTTGATACTATCCCCATGAAGCTACCATTGATTTTCTTCACAGAATTAGAAAAAAAAGACTTTAAATTTCATATGGAACCAAAAAAGAACCTGCATACCCAAGACAATCCTATGCAAAAAGAACAAAGCAGGAGACATCACACTACCTGACTTCAAACTATACTACAAGGCTATAGTAACCAAAACAGCATGGTACTGGTACCAAAACAGATATATAGACCAATGGAAAAGATCAGAGGCCTCAGAAATAACACATCTACAATCATTGGATCTTTGTCAAACCTGACAAAAGCCATAAGGAAAGGATTCTCTATTTAATAAATGGTGTTGAGAAAACTGGCTAGCCATATGCAGAAAACTGAAACTGGACCCCTTCATTACACCTTATGCAAAAATTAACTCAAGATGGATTAAAGGCTCAAACATAAGACCTAAAACTTTAAGAACCCTAGAAGAAAATCTAGGCAATGCCATTCAGGGCATAGCCATGGGCAAAGGCTTCATGACTAAAACACCAAAAGTAATCGCAACAAAAGGCAAAACTGACAAATGAGATCTAATTAAATTAAAGAGTTTCTGCACAGCAAAAGAAACTATCACCAGAGTGAACAGGCAACCTACAGAATGAGAGAAAATTGTTGCAATCTATTCAGCTGACAAAGGGCTAATATCCAGAAGCTACAAGGAACTTAAACAAATTTACAAGAAAAAAACAAACAGCCCCATCAAAAAGTAGGCAAAGGATATGAACAGAAATTTCTCAAAAGAAGACATTTATGCAGCCAACAAACATATGAAAGAAAGCTCATCATCACTGATCATTAGAGAAAGGCAAATCAAAACCATAATGAGATACCAGCTCACACTAGTTAGAATGGTGATCATTGAAAAGTCAGAAAACAACAGATGCTGGAGAGGATGTGGAGAAATAGAAATGCTTTTACACTGTTGGTGGGAATGTAAATTAGTTCAACCATTGTGGAAGACAGTGTGGCGATTCCTCAAGGATCTAGAACCAGAAATACTATTTGACCCGGCAATCCCATTACTGGGTTTGTACCCTAAGGACTACAAATCATTCTACTATAAAGACACATGCACAGGTATGTTTATTGCAGCACTATTCATAATAGCAGAAACTTGGAACCAACCCAAATTCCCATCAATGATAGACTGGATAAAGAAAATGTGGTATATATACACCATGGAATAGTATGCAGACATAAAAAAGGATGAGTTCATGTCCTTTGGAGGGATATGGATGAAACTGGACACCATCATTCTCAACAAACTAACACAGTAACAGAAAACCAAACACCACATGTTCTCACTCATAAGTGGGAGTTGAACAATGAGAACACGTGGACACAGGGAGGGGAACATCACACACCAGGGCCTATTGTGGGATGGGGGGCTAGGGGAGGAATGGCATTAGGAGAAATACCTAATCTAGATGATGAGTTGATGGATGCAGCAAACCACCATGGCATGTGTATACCTATGTAACAAATCTGCCCCTTCTGCACATGTATTCCAAAACTTAAATTAATAATAATAATAAAGTAATTCTCATTCATTGCTTGTGGGAATATAAAATGGTAAAACAATGAGTAATTTATAAATAATAGAAATTTATTGTTAACAGCTCTGGACACTACACCACTGACAGATTTGTTGTCTGGTAAGGGCTTGCTCTCTGCTTCAAAGATGGAAACTTCTTGCCATGTCCTCATATGGCAGAAGAGGTGGAAAAGGGGCAAACAGGTTCCCCCATGCCCTTTTATAAGGGCACTAATCCCATTCATTAGGGCAGAGCCCTCAAGATCTAATCACCTCCCAAAGGCCCCACCTTTTAATGTTTTGACATATGAATTTTGGAGGGACACAAACATTCAGACCATAGCACAGTTACATGTGTTAAGGTAAATTAAGAGAACAAGCCTAAAGAATCACTGAGCAAACAAGGCCAGTTAGGCCTCATAAGTGACCTTAACCTTGCTTGATTCACAAACAGAAGCAAAACTTAATTTGAGCTATTTCTTGTTAATGCCTGTATCAAAGAAAAACAGAACTTAAGCTCAACCAATCAGAAATAGCCAACTAACATATAATTATATAACTAGGGACTTTCCAACAGGATAGACCAAATAAAGCAACTGTAAAACTGTAATCAATCAAATATTGTCTTTGTTTTGCCTCCATGTTTGCCCTATAAATCTCCCTCTTTTCCTTCCCTTAGTGGAGCTCCTGAATCACTAATGGTTTGGAGCTGCCCAAAACAGAAATTACTGTTTGCTCAAATAAACTCTTTAAAGTTTTATGGTGCTTCAATTTACTCTTTCATATGTGAAAGTAAAGTCACTTTAAAATTGCTTCTAGTGGTAAATGAGTATTTTTGTTTGAATTACAGCCTGTCACTTTAAATAAAAAAAACAAATGGTCAGCTATTTCATACAATCATTAAAGGTATTTCCTAATGATAAAGAAAATGGAAGATAGAGTATAATAAAAAATATATTAATTATGGAAATAATTTCCTTACCAAAACATGTGAGTCTTACATAATTTCCCTAAAGTTTGAATCTGACTCTCTTGCAGGAAAATATCTCATCAAAAATCAGAATATAATTTGCGTATCTGTTAAAAATATCAGATTTATGTTTATGTACACACATAATTTCAATTTGGCTTATTGCAGCTCATTTAGTGACTAATTCAAAAATTCTAGTGATTGGAAGTGTTCAAAAGTCCCTAGGTTTCTGTGAATCTTTACTGCAAGTGAACCATCTTAACATCTTTACAAATATAGTCACTATAATGAGATAGAATTCAAAAGGTCATTTTACCAGTGGTGCCAAAAGCGTGATTACTGAAGCAATCCATTAGGATTTGCTAACATTTAATTAAACACTTGACCCTGGCACCCTCAACAGGCACGTATGTCATATAGTAGCCTATGGGGAGTTATCCTGAGGGAGGTGTAGATGTCCTAAAACAAAGATGTTTACATAGCCTTTCGTGTATTCATTTGATTTCAACATATTGTGATTATTGAAATTTATTTCTGCCTAATTAGGTAAATTTGCAGATTATATTAATCAGTTTTGATGAAACTAGACCTCTCAAAGTGAGCAAATGGTTTAAAAAATATTTCTGCGAAGAAATCCTAGCTTGAAGATATTACTGATAATGCAAGTGCAAATAATCAACAAGTAAATGGCAGAATTAACACTTCTGAAGCTAGCATTTGCTCTTTTGCCACATGGTGGACTCAAATCAATAACCTAATAAGATTTGAGATATTGGTTAAAAAATATATAAAATTATCAGGATGAGGCTTTTTGAAATTTGAATTGCATCCAACATCATTAAGGACAAATCTTGTCCTAAGTGTTTATTTAGCCCTAAGAGGTTAGCTAATCATAGTAGAAAACCATTATGAGAACAAGACACTGAAAAACTAAGCACTGGGAAGCAAAAGACTATTCTTTCAATACTACTTAGAATTATTTGATAATGTATTACCTTGTAAAAGCTTAGTCAAATATAATAATTGTATAGATGATCAATTTGAGGTTTCTTAATTGTAAAAGATGAAATGCCATGTACTGTTAGGGAAACATTTGTTCTTGCTCTGGTTAAAAAGTAGCTGAAATGCTACATAGGAATTAACATAAAAACAAACTCAAAGCACATTTCTTCTCAGAAAATGCTATTGAAAGATGCATAAGAAACACTACTAAAGAAATAATAAAAAGTGATAAAATATATTTCATGTATTTAGGGCAGGCAGGTTTACTATATAGCTCGATAAATGTACACGGTTTTCCAACATTTGGGCTATGGTACTTGCTAGGTTATGTTTCCTTTTGTAAGCAACCAAAATAAGATGTCCCATAAAGAATATGTTCTCAATATAAACAATTTCATTAAACAAAAAGTATTTTATTGACTAAGTCTATACATGTAACCACTGATAAAGCTGCTGATTGGTTTGTATAATAAAAATGTTCCTGGTCATGATTATAGAGATATATCTTCAAAATGGAAATTTATTCATTGTATTATTTGTAGAAAATAAATTGAAAATGAAATGACATCATTTTGAAATGTTATGAATATAGCTAATTTTGTAAAAAGAAGACTATTCAATAGAAGAACTCTTTGTATGTTATTTTTAACACAATACAAGTGACCATAAAAGTCTTTGTTAAGTACTGCAATTTGCTGGTACTTAAAGGAGGTGGCAACTTAAAAAAAGATATAATTTTTCTTTTAAAAAAGACAAGTTTCCTAAATTTGCTGACATTTTCAGGAATGAAGAAATGTACTACCTGGAAAATGTGTGTGTGTGTGTGTGTGTATATATAATTTTATATAAAATTGTATATATATTAAAAAAATTTAAAAATAAAACATAATCTATTTCTTCAAGTTAAAATTGAGATGTTAACAAAGAGTGAGAAAATGAATATTTGTTCAAAGAAACTTATGTTATGACAAGAGAACATTGAGAATAGATACTTGGAAATATTCCCACAGTAATGTGGTTTTGTTGACAAAAACAATTCTAAGCATTTCACCTATAAACTCTAGTCTGCATATCTGAAATCAGAATTTTCTAGTCTGTAAAATCTCCCAAATGAAAAGCTTTTTTTTAAGGTTTTAAATATATTTTAAATATAAAATATACTTCTTATTTTGTAAGATTTGAATGCTATCAGAAAAGGTAAAAATTTACTAGCAGCTTCATAATTATTTATACTGATAGATGGGATTGAAAAAATGTATCACGATTTAGTAGGAGCTGCAATGACTCACTTTTTGTATTTGGGCTTATATAGTTTTCTAGGGCATCCTTTTTAGATATATATGGCCACTCAGACAAATATGAACATAATTTATAAACCAGACATTAAAATTAGCATCTCACAGAATGTTATGCAAATATTAATAAGATAAATTCTAAATAGTGTATACTTGGGGTATGTATTTACATTTTCCTTTTTTCTGTTTGAGTTTAGGATGAAAATATCCAGGTACTACTGATGTAAGCACACCTGCTGCTACAAGATGCCCCAGACTTGAGTTGCCCAGTAACATGAGCCTTAGTCCTAGTATAAAGTCCTCACCATTGGAAGTGTCTACAACAGCTCATTTTAAGACAGAATGTGAAACATTTTCTTTATAATATTATTTCTCTGTATTTTTTTTTCATTTAGTCTAGAAAAAAGCCTTATTCTCACTTGTTTTTTAAATTGAAGTGTTACATAGTGACATTTGACTGTGTTTTCTTCTCATTCGAGTTAAAGCCTTGGACCCCTTGCCTGGATCCAAGGCACCACTTGGGAGTTACCACCACTCCCCACCTTTCCCTCTTCATTTTCTTTCTTTCTCTTTTCAAACATTATTAATTCTTTCCTGTTTTGAAAACAAAACTAACAAAAACAAACTTTCACTTATACTCTAGTTGTTATCTATTTTGTATTTCCTTATTGCCAAAGCATAAACAAATAGGAAATCTATTCTCTGGTCCAATTTCATCTTCACTCACTCCTTCTTCATACCTTGGAAAAGGTTGGAAAGACTCCATTATTTATAGTTGAAAATTTTCTGTTTTCAAAGTCACTAATGACGAATTGATAATCGAATGCCCCTTTTCTATTCGTCTCTGTGGCTTCTCTGAAGCGTTTCAAACCATTGTCTAAAATCCTCATCATACCTCTTTTTTGTCACTTCTCTGATGTTACACTATCATACCCTCTTCTCTAGGATAGCTGTTCACTCTTTGTTCGTGTCCCTGAATTACCAAGTATCTATATTCATCACTGGTTAGTCCCTGACACTCTGGATCAAGGAGGAATATATTCTTTATATAGGAACCTTTTTGTGTTTTCCCCAAATAATTTTTTCCCATCATCTAATTCAGTCATGATACTGTCAGGAAACTAAATTGAACCCCAGATTATTCAAATGAAGAGACTTAAATAAAAGGATTACAGACTTGCGGGCAGAGTGAAGGGCTTAAGAAAAAAAGGATGGTGAGGTGCTTAGAAAAGAATAATATTGGGAAATTATCTCCACTTCAAGGGCTAAAGAAAAACAGAGACTCAAACTTACAAGAGCCCAGCGAGGCCTGAAACCTGGCAGGAGGAGCTGTTTAGGTGGAGCTGTAATGGTGGCGGGAAACAGTTACTGTCAGAAATCAGACTTAAAGCCAGGAGGGAGCAGAGAAGAAACGCCCTGACTGCTTTCTCCTCCTACCAACCCCTCCAATTCCCTGTCCCTGCCTCCTATGGCCCAACCCAACCCGTAGCCAGCTGGTGAGTGAGGCTGGAAAGGCAGCCTGTGGAGATCAGCCTCCCGAGGAACAGAGTGGACAGAGAGTGAAGACAGCCAGTCAGTACATCACTTCTTTGCAAATAATTACATTTTTTTTTCCAGTGGGACCTCTCACATAAACCTTATTTCTAGGTCAACCATCTATTAGCTATTTCCACATGATTTTCTTTCTGTTCCTTCAAATACAGTATGTCTAAAGGCAAGTACCATCTCCTTTTTCCAAACCTGACCCTCAACTAGCCTTACATTTCAACTCATCCCATGCATGCTTCGAGATTTTCTCTGACCTGTATCCTAGTTCCACTATGTAATTCTGGGACCATATTTGACTTTACCTGAATCTTGGGATTCATTCTCTACTTTGAACCACACTGACAGAAATTTAATGCCTTGTTTCCAGTGTCTACCTCATTTTGCTCTTCCTATTACCCCATATCCTTGGGGAATGAGGTTTTGTCCTAGTGGCTGAAATCTGGCAGTTTACAGATGGTCTTCTGAGCAGCTGTGGTCCATCTGATCTGCCTGGGTCTCTGAAGGGACCCTATTCTTAAAGCCTCAGCTGTCTTGCTCTGCCTATCTTTTAGCGCACCTTTTGGGTGAGATTTTCCCCATGCTGACTCCCTGTCGAGGTGCCTTCTGGGTTAGTATTAGTCTCCAGGTTTACTGTTGTGTTTGCTATACTAGATTTTCTTTTTAAAACTTATATGCATAACGTGCAGGTTTGTTACATATGTATACTTGTGCCATGTTGGTCTGCTGCACCCATCAACTTGTAACAAACCTGCACGTTATGCACATGTACCCTACAACTTAAAGTATAATAATAATAAATAAATTTTTTAAAAAATTACAAATTGTAAAAAAAAAAAACAAAAAAAAAACTTATATGCAAATCTGTGATCCCTAGTGCCTGCCTCCTCCGACAGGCAAGTATAGTTCTAGGTGCTAGTCCTTCCCAAGTGGAGGAGTTACTACTACTGGGTTGTTCCGAGTCATGGAGCTACTGTGATCAAGTTGAATAAGTCAGAAACTTTTTATTTTTATTTTTTTTGAGACTGGGTTTCACTCCTGTCGCCCAGGCTGGAGTGCAACGGTGTGATCTTGGCTCACCGCAACCTCCATCTCCCAGGTTCAAGCGATTCTCCCGCCTTAGCCTCCTGAGTAGTTGAGATTACAGGCACCCGCCACCATGACTGCCTACTTTTTGTATTTTTAGTAGAGTCAGGGTTTCACCTTGTTAGCCAGGCTGGTCTCGAATTCCTGATCTCAGGTGATCTACTGACCTCGGCCTCCCAAAGTGCTAAGATTACAGGCATGAGCCACCACTCCCAGCCCTTTTAACCTTTGTTTTTTCTGATCTAAAAAACATGCCGGCAAACTATAAAAATATAAGAAAATACAAAAAAGCATTGCAAGCAAATAAAATCCACCTATGTTTCTAATGTCAACATCCTGAAATAAAAACTAATAATATTGGGGGATATTTCTATTTCAAATATATATGGATACATATGTGCATATGTGTGTGTGTGGGGGGGGTAATAAATACATACTTTAAAATGCATATATAGATAATGTTTATATAATTTTTCACATCTTTTATTTTTATTTATTTATTTTAGACAATAAATAAATGTCCTGCCCAGACAGGAGTGCAGCGGTGCAATCACAATTCACTGCAGCCTCAACCTCCTGGGCTCAAGTGACCCTCCCACCTCAGCCTCCTGAGTAGCTAGGACCACAGGCATGTGCCACCACACCCAAGTAATTAAAAAATTTTTTTTGTAGAGTGGGGACCTCCCTATGTTGCCTAGGCTGGTCTTGAACTCCTGGACTCACACTTCAGCCTCCCACAGTACTGAGATTACAGGCATGAGCAACTGCATCTGGCTCATATCTCTTTCAAAAATAATATATGTATATGCACAACATATTTACGAATAAATATATGAATAAAATATGTATGAAAATATATGTATAGATATGTGTACGTAGTTTTATAGCCCATCTTTTTAACTTAATATTTTTCATGAAAAAAATAAGTTCCTAAATATTTTTGGAAACTATTTTACTGGCTAAATAATATTGCATGTAAGGATGTGCCACGAGGCATTCTGTCACCCACTTTGTTGAATCCTTTTATTTGCTTCCAGCTTGTATCTTTGTAGAGCATCATATTTTTTTGCTTTAGGACAGAGTCTGCAAAGTAGAATTACTGAGTCAAAGGGAATCAGATTTATTAAAGGCTCTTGAAACACACTGTGAAGTTGCTGTCTAAACAAAATAAAGCAACATGTGCCTCTCCCAGAAGTGTTTGTGCACACAGGTACCAATGTCCCTTTTTGCCACATTCTTCTTACAGGGAATCTTTTTCTTAAATATTATTAATTTTAATTTTGTGGGTACATAGTGTATATATATATATACATGATATATATATTATATATATATATATTGTGTGTGTGTGTGTGTATATATATATATGGGGTGCATGAGATGTTTTATACAGGCATACAATGTGAAATAATCACATCATGGAGAATGGGGTATGTATCCCGTCAGGCCTTTATTCTTTGAGTTACAAACAATGCAGTTACACTCTTTTAGTTATTTTAAAATGTACAATTAAGTTATTGTTGACTGTATTCACTCTGCTGTGCTATCAAATAGTAGGTCTTATTCATTCCTTCTGTTTGTTTCCAACCCATTAACTATCTCTCCCTGCCCCACAGCCCCTACTACCTGTCCAAGCCTTTAGTAACCATCATTATACTCTCTATCTCCATGAGTTCAATTGTTTTGATTATTACATCCCACAAATAAGTGAGAACAGGCAAAATTTGTCTTCCTGTGCCTGGCTTATTTCACTGAACATAATGATTTCCACTTCAATCTATGTTTTTGCAAATGACAGGATCTCATTCTTTTTATAGCTGAATAGTACTCCACTGTGTATATGTACTACATTTTCTGTATCCATTCATTTATTGACGAACATTTAGATTGCTTTCAAATCAGTTACTGTGAACAGTGCTGCAACAAACATGAATGTGCGGGTATTGCTTCGATAAACTGATTTCCTTATTTTGATATATACCCAGCAGTGGGATTGCTGGATCATATGATAGCTCAATTTTTAGTTTTTGAGAAGCCTCCAGACTGCTCTTCATAGGGGCTGTGCTAATTTACATTCCCACCAACAGTGTACAAAGATTCCCTTTTCTCCACATTCTCACCAGCATTTGTTACTGCCTGCCTTTTGGATAGAAGCCATTTTAACTGAGGTGAGATGATACGTCATTGTAGTTTTGATTTGCATTCCTCTGATGATCCATGATGTTGAGTGGCTTTTTATAGCCTGTTTCATTTGTGTATCTTCTTTTGAGAAATGCCCATTCAAACCTTTTTGCCCATTTTCTAATCAGATTATTACATTTTATCCCTATAGAACTGTTTGAGTTCCTTACGTATTCTGGCTCTTAATCCCTTGTCAGATGGGTAATTTGCAAACATTTTCTGCCATTGCGTGGGTTGTCTCCTCACTTTGTTAATTGTTTCCGTTGGTGTGCAGGAGCTTGTTAACTTGATGTGATTCCATTTGTCCATTTTTGCTTTGGTTGCCTGTTGTGGGGTATTGCTGTGGGGTATTGCAATACCTGCTCATGGGGTATTGCTCAAGAAATTTTTGCCCAGACCAATGTCCTAGAGATTTCCCCTAACATTTCCCGGTGGTAGTTTCATAGCTTGAGGTGTTAGGTTTAAGGCTTTAATCCACTTTGATTTGATTTATTTATTTTTTTTGTATATGTTGAGAGATGGGGGTTATTTTCATTTTTCTGCATATAGATACCCAGCTTTCCCAGCATTATTTATTGAAGAGCCTGTCTTTTTCCCAGCGTATGTTCTTGGCACCTTTGTCGAAAATGAGTTCACTATAGGTGTCTGGATTTATTTCTAGGCTCTTTATTCTCTTCCACTGGTCTATGTCAGTACACATCATTTTGGTTACTATAGCTGTGCACTATAATTTGAAGTCTGGTAATGTGATTACTCCATTTTTTTTTTCCTTAGGATACCTTAAGGTATTCTGGATCTTTTGTGATCCCATATAAATTTTAGGATTTTTTTTCTATTTTTGTGAAGAACGTTATTGGTATTTTGATAGAGATTGGATTGAAATGTACATTGCTTTGGGTAGTGTGGACACTCAGACCACAAGATGCAGTCTTTCCAGCTCTTCTCCCCTCTTTCCAAAGGCAAAGGAGTTTTCCATGGTACCACTGCCTCCACAGGCCATGTCCCTTAAGGCCCCAGGGCTCTTACATCAGCTTGTGGTGAATGCTGCCTAGCCTAGGACTCACCCTTCAGGGCAGCGGGCTCCCCTCTGACCCAGGGCAGGCTTAGAAATTGCTGTCCAAGAGTCAAGTCATGAAATCAGGGACCCCAAGAACATACTTGCTGCTCTGCTGCCCTGTGGTCATGCTGGTGCCTGAAGCCAGAAACTCTCAGAAGCTCACCCAAGGCCCTCGACATAGCGCCTGGGTATCACTGCTGGTTATTCAAGGTCCAGTGACTCTTCCATTAGCAGGTGATAAATGCTGCCAGGACTGGGTCCTTCTCTTCAAGGCAGTGGGTTCACTTCTGGCCAGGTTGTGTCTAGAAATGTCGTTTGCAGCCAGGGTCTGGAATGGGGTCCTCACGACTCTGACCAGTGCTTTATCCTGCTGTGGCTTGGCTGGTACCCAAGATGCAAGACAAAGTCCTCCCTGCTCTTCCCTCTCCTCTCCTCAAGTGGAAGGCAATGGTCACTTTTGCATTCAGGAAATGTGCAGCCTGGGGTTTGGGGAGGGGTGATGCCAGCACTCCCTTTGCTGCCCTAGCTGGTGTCTCACTAGGTCATATTTCCCCACACAGCGCACTGTCTCTAGGCCTACTTCTGCACTAGGACTTGCCTAAGAGTTGCAGTACTTATGACCTAGACTGCTTCTCACGTTTATTTAGAAACACAGAGTACTGTAGCTCTTCCTGGAGAGGTTTGCAGAAAGCCATGTTCAGACCACTGGGATTTGTGATTCTCCTCTGGCTAGGGCTGATTTAAATGCTCCCTCCATGGTGGGAAGTGGGGTGTCAGCTGAGTTTGGTACAGTGTTCCTTTCTGCTCTAACAGGACAGCGCTGAGTTTAATGCCTCACAATTGCTATGCACTCTCTCTCTCTCTCCCCCAGCATCCAGAGATGCTCTCCACACCACACTGTCACGTGGGGAAGGTGAAGAGAATCCTCCACAATTCAGGACTGCTTTTTTTCTGTCTCTTCAGTGCAGTTTTCAGTGACGTGAAGCTAAAGACAGATACTATGAGTGCTCACCTGGTAACTGGTTCTTATGAAGGTGTTTTTCTGTGTAGATAGTTGTTAATTGGTGTCCTTGTTGAAGGGATGATGGGTGAAGCATTCTATTCCTCTGTCTTGCTATGCCTCCTCCCTCTCGAGTATTTTTATATTAAAAAAATTCTCGACTTGTGTGGCCCAAATTTCCTTAGTGTATAAATGATGTTTCTTTTACTGCATCATGATAAGCAGAGAATATTTTGAAGAAACTGGACTCCATATTGTCTCACAGTAAAAACAAAATGGAGGACACCTTCCCTTATCTTTGTGTCCTCCCCAGCTTATTTTCCATTGGATGTGCTCTGTTTACTTGTGTCCCAAGGAGCCAGGGAAATTTGTACTTATCTATAAGAAGGATGGTAAATGAAAACTAGCCAGGAATCCCTTCCTGGATGAATGTACAGGGCACTCAGAAGTTAACGGTGCATTCCAAGGTTAGAGGTCTCGACTGGAGGCTATATCGGATGAAAATTTGACTCAAAACTCTGCTAACCTTTTTTTCTGTGATAAGACATGTAGAGAAACAGAAAAGACAGTTTCAATTTCTTTTTGTGGCCTTTAAAAAACTATATTGTTCCTCCCTTCCTGCTCCCACTTCTTTTTGGTAAGTGTGATACTTGTTGATTAAAATGTAAAGAAAATGCACCATATGAGGTTCTGTGGTACTTTTCTTAATTTCGAGAACTGAAGTGTGAAATTCTCAATGCTGTCTTGTTTTGAGAATTAGCTCAGTGAACCTATCTCCAATGTTGCCCATAAAAAAGAGAAACCATTCTCTTCAGTTTGTTCTATGAGGCTTTACTTCCATTTATCAGCCATTCCCTCTACAAGCAGAAGAGGATCTTGAAGATATATATATGCGTGTGTGTGTGTGTGTGTATGGATTGTTATTTCACTATATTAAAAACAATGAATCTTTCAGGTGAGAGTTTATAAGATAAGCTATATTGTCTCCATGACAAATGAAAGGTAAGATAAAGCAGTAAATATTTGTCTTAGTCAAAATAAGAGCTCAAAAATATTCTTGTGTTGTTAATTTTCATTTTTCCCTGTCATTAGCTTTGTACTATTTCTTGTCAATTTCACAAAGGGAACTAGTGCAAAACAAATGGAAAAGAGTTTCTGGCCTCCTCTCTCTTTTAAAAAAATAAATAAATAAATAAAAAGAAAAAGAGAAATCCCACATTTAAATCAAGCTTATCGTCACACATTTTGACATCAAAAAATGTTTTGCCAGTTGGAGACTGAAAACATGGATCTAATCAAAAGCTTCTTTTCTCATTAATTTCAATTTTCTTTTAGAGGTATTTATTTGCTACTTTTCAAAGGTGAGCTAATAATTTCCCTTAAGTCTGAGAACTCATCTTGAACAAAAATATCATAGAAAGAATCTATACATAGCACTTAAATCTTTTTTATCAGTCTTTTGCACCATGTGTAGTGAATTATGTCCTTCTTGAATTCATAATTAGAGGAGGGAGCAGATGGCTGGGACTTATTGTAAAATTTTATGCCTATTAAACAGTAAGTTATGCATTCTCAGTAACTATTCTTTGTTGTGAGATAAGCCAAATATTTAAATGTTTTTAAAGGATGAAACAAAATACATTTTCTCCTGTAGATTAATGTGCTATATACATCAGAATCACTTGACAGTTAAGTTTTGAATTACTATGTGCTGACTGTATGGAATCTTTGTTCTAAATCCTTTTCATAGATACTGTGATACAGACACTTTTGGAACAAGGGTTCTTATAATGCAACCAGCAATTTTATCCCTTTCCACTGTATTTTCAAGCCCTTCCTTTATGATGATTATTTTCAAAAGTATTTGACCTACATCAAAGCTATCTTACTTTTTCTTTTTATAAAGATACATTTGAGCATGGGGGCTATGGGTAGAGACAGATGATTGAGCCCATCATTTTCTGATTTTGTTCTAATTGTACCCAGAAGAGGTGCTGAGAGTAGGCAGCTGCCAGAGGTATGCCTATATATCCTAGTGTTACCCACACACTCACAACCCCAGTTCAGTGATGCATGCACTCATTCTTTCTTACAAGCACATGCACATCACACACTACTTGAACACTTGTGCTTACCAAGAACTTCCTACTTTCTCTTTATGTACATTTTGATTACCTCCTGCTTGCTGTAGCTGAAAAAAAAGCATTTTAATTTTATGAGGAATAAAATATGAGGATAGTCAAGTACAGTGCTTTTGAGGACAACATCATTACACCTTAAACATTCAACTGTCAGTTGGCAGAATTGTTAAACTTAAAGCACAGCAGTGGCATTAGAGAGGCTATACTGTTGCAACAAAGCTTTTGGAGTGATTTCTATTCTGTCTAAACAGATTTTTATAGGTATTTTAGCTCTCCTTTTTCTCTGCTTAAAATAGCCTTTCAGAAAAACTATAGGACCACACTTGCTGACTGAGGAGGGCAGGAATTAAAAAATGAATTCATTTTTTCATTTCTGCTCTGTGTTTCATGTTTATTAATGAATAATTGTACTTTTTGCCTACAATTACATGGAAATTCTAGAAATCTCTGCCTTGGCATTTAGTAAAATGAATATAGAGACACATAATCTTATGTCAAAAATCATGTTAACAAAAAGGGATTGCTCAAAATGCTGGCGGGCATAGTTAATGTTTTCTTGAGCAAGAAACTACACATTGTTTGCAAAGATTTTAAAATATATATTACATGTGTTTTGTTGAGAGAAAGGTATTTCCAGATACTTTTATGCAGATGATGAAAGGAATACAAAGAAAGGAGTGATATTATGTTTTCAATAAAGCCTGTCTGGGCCTCACTGGTATTCTTAGTTGTAAGAATTCTCGTATTTTTAGGATCAACTTCAATGGATCAGCTCTGAAAGCAGATATACCTGGATGGTCTCCAAACTGGTCTCAGTCCAGAACTTCATTGGCCTGTCTTATTCTAGAGCTTTTTCATTATCTTTGAGGATTCCAGTGTTAAAAAAAAAAAAAAAAAAAAGTCAAGGAGCTATGGACACTAATAGGATTAGTATCCTGCTATGTATTTAATTCAGGTTCAGAATCTTAAACTGGGACCAGTTTCAAATATCTGGGTTGACCACACCATTCACCTAGGATTTGGGTTGCTCCTAGGGAATGTTTTAGGATTTTAGATCAGGAGTCTTTGCTCTCAGACTTCTGAGGGTCCCCTTTTTAATAAAGTATGTAACAGGACACTTTAGTACAAATGGCACATCTTTTTGTTGATTCTTCGAATTGGTTACTCTTCTTATGAGAAGTATACACCTCAGAATGATACAGCTTTTGCATTTGATATGTAGGATTTGGTCCAGGAGTTAAAAGGATCATTGAATGCCATGAAGAACGAGGGTGGCACCCTAAAGACCAGCAACAATGACTGGTGTCCATGTGGACATGTGAATAAGTTAAAAAAGTCAACAGTGATTGATATTGTGTTGGCTTTGTGCAGACAGAGACTTTTCATTAATTATTGCAGTATGTGAGAATGTTACATATATATGTGTGTGTGTGTGTGTGTGTATATATACGCACCAATATAATAGATAATATAGGCTCTTCAATTCTAATCACCCTTGCACTCATGCATTGTAATCAGAATATTGTATGCCTTACAATAGTGAAGTAGTATTTTGAACTTTTAAATTTGACTCACTACCCTTCCTTAAGATTCTGTGATTTTTCTCTTTGGCTTTTATATGTGCATATATGTATACATACATAGATACACACACATACACACACACACACACAAACTCCAGATAATTCATAGAGAAATGGAATTAAAAGATAAAAGTAAAAAATATAAGCTTTATTTCTCAACATAAGTTCCATCAAGTTTAATACACCTTTGTAAGCAGTGACACCAGTTGTTTAGTCTATCCTTAAAGAACTAAAGTTCTTGTGAATTTAACCGTGTTGATGCAGTATTTTTAACATTATTAACTGACGAAAAATAGGTGCCCTTTACAGATTTTTTGTAAGAATAGTGATATGGCTTGGCTGTGTCCCGCCCAAATCTCGTCTTGAATTGTAGTTCCCATGGCCCCCGCATGTCTTTGGAGGAAGGCAGTGAGAAGTGATTGAAGCATGGGGGTGGTTTCCCCCATGCTGCTCTCATGATAGTGAGTGAGTACTCACAAGATCTGATGGTTTTATAAGTGTCTGGCGTTTCCCCTGCTGGCCCTTCACTTTCCTGCTGCCCTGTGAAGAAGCTGCCTTTCTTCCCCTTCACCTTCCACCACGATTGTGTTTCCTGAGGCCCAGCCAGCCATGAAGAACTGTGAGTCAATTAAACCTATTTTCTTTATAAATTACCCAATCTCAGGTATTTCTTCATAGCATTGTGAAAATGGACTAATACAATTGGGAAGCAAAAAGGAGTCAGAAGGAGCCAATTCAGGACCGAAAGTGGATGCCTAATAAGTTTCCACTGAAACTAACAGAATTACTCTTATTTAATGAAAGAAATGACCAGGAGCATTATGGTGGAGAAAGACTCCCTGTTAAAGCTTTCTGGGGTATTTTTATGCTACAGCTTTGGCTTTCTTAAAAACAACAACAACAACCAAACAAACAAACAAACAAAACTCTCTCATAATAAGAAGATGTCACTGTTCTTTGGCTCCCCAGAAAGACAACAAGCAAAATACCTTACCTTGAGCACCCCAAAAAACTGTTGCCATATTCTTTTTTTTTTTTTTTGAGAGGGAGTCTCGCTCTGTCGCCCAGGCTGGGGTGCAGTGGCCGGCTCTCAGCTCACTGCAAGCTCCGCCTCCCGGGTTTAGGCCGTTCTCCTGCCTCAGCCTCCCGAGTAGCTGGGACTACAGGCGCCCGCCACCTCGCCCGGCTAGTTTTTTTTTTTGTATTTTTTAGTAGAGATGGGGTTTCACCGTGTTAGCCAGGATGGTCTCGATCTCCTGACCTCGTGATCCGCCCGTCTCGGCCTCCCAAAGTGCTGGGATTACAGGCTTGAGCCACCGCGCCCGGCTCGTTGCCATATTCTTTGCTCTTGAGTGGTCTGTTTCTGCTTTGACTGGATCACTTTCATCTCGTGGTAGACATTGCTTTGATTGTGTTTTGTTTTCAGGATCATACTAGTAAAGCCATGTTTTATCTCGTTACAATACTTGAAGAAATACTTCAAGATCTTGATCTCAATTGTGTAAAATTTCCACTGAAAGCTCTGCTCTTTTCTACATCTGATCTAGGCGCAATGGTTTTGGCACCTATCAAGAGGTAACTTTGCTCAACCTTAACTTTTCAGTCAGAATTGCGTAAGTTGAACCAACTGAGAAGTCTATAGTGTTCGCTGTTGTTTCTGTAGTTAATCATTGGTCCTCCTAAATTAGGGTATGGGCAAGATTAATTTTTTTCCTCAGAAATTGAAGTGGATAACCTGCCACTGCAGGCTTCATCTTCAATATGCTCTTGTCCCTTCTTAAAGTGAGTTATCTCTTTGTAAACCACTGGTTTCTTATGGGGCATTTTCCCCATAAACTTTCCATAAAGCATCAGTGATCTCACTATTCCTCAGCTAAGCTTCACCATAAATTTGATGTTTTACTTCAGTGTTAGCAGAATTTATGTTGCTCTGATAGGGACTCTTTTCAAACTGTTGTCTTATCCTTCGTAGTGCCCCAAGCTAGATCCTGTCCAGACATGTTAAGAAGTTAGGAAGCTTTTATTTTGGCACAAAACATTTTTAAAATTCATGGATTATTTAATAATATACATTTCCCATGATTTTTTTTATGAGACAGGGTCTTGTTCTGTGGCCCAGGCTGGAGTGCAGTGGCATGATCATAACTCCATGTAGTCTCCAACTCCTGGGCTCAGATGATCCTCCCACTTCAGTCTCCTGAGTATCTAGGACTACAGGTGCACACCACCATACCTGGCTAATTGTTTTAATTGTATTTTGTAGGACAAGATATTGCTCTGTTGCCCAGACTGGTCTTGAACTCCCAGCCTCAAGTGATTCTTCTAAAGAGCTGAAATTACAGGCATAACCTACCATGCCAGGCCTCCATGAACATTTTTAAAACCCTTTCTGTATCTCCAAAAATTTCTCAATCATTCAGAAATTGATACTATCTTTTCCTCATGTCTATTGCCTCTAATCAACTACAACTATTATAGTAAATTAGCCAATATATAACTAGATTTTATCTTCCCTTTTTAATTCTTTTGAAATTGCTCTGGGAATTCATGAAAATTCTAATCTAGGATAAATAGTATACAGTAAAAACATTCAGTGTCAAGTATCAGTGTGAAGAGGAGTTTTTCTCTCCCGATAGCTAAAACATTAAATTTGTCTGAAATATTGTTGAATACTGGGGAGGCTAATTTAATACTAGTCTCACGAGAAGTAACCTGGAATTTAGACATCATTTAAATCACCTTCCATTAGAAGCAAATTAGAATGTTCAGCTAAAACAGAAAAAGAACTGTATCTAGAGATTGATTTTTAAAATAGGAGCATATGCATTATCATTTGTCAGTGCTATGTCCTCAGTTGGTGTATTCATCATATAATACTCGTTTCTGTTAAATCTGTCATTAGTGCGTGAGACTACAGATTTTCTAGTACACACTTGACTTTATATAGGTTAAGGTAAGAGATTATCCACTTCTATTGTGCTAGAAGATATGGATTTGTAGAAAACATTTATTTTAAAAAGTAAGTCTCTATTAGATACAAACTATTAAAAATAACTGCCTAAACTAAGATTTTGCTTTCTCTCTGGGAATTCCTGACTTTCTGGATTTCTCAGGATTCAGCAGAAATCCCATTTCTGGGTTCTCGTTTTGTGCTGGGCATTATTTCAGAAAAATCAGAAGTATGTCTTAGATTTCCCCCCTTGATGTCCACATCCAAAACTGTGAGGTTCAAAGCCTGTCTTATCTGTCTTGCTTTCAGTTTCCGAACTTATGTATTCTTTGGAACATGTTTATTCAAGTATTAAAGAGTATCAAATTACATGACAGTTGTAATTTTTTTTTTTGAGACAGAGTTTCCTCTCTTGCCCAGACTGGAGTGCAGTGGCGCCATCTCGGCTCACTGCAAGCTCCGCCTCCCAAGTTCACGCCATTCTCCTGCCTCAGGCTCCCGAGTAGCTGAGACCACAGGCGCCCGACATCACGCCCAGCTAGTTTTTTATATTTTTGGTAGAGACGCGGTTTCACTATGTTGGCCAGTCTGGTCATGAACTCTTTACCTCATGTGGTCCACACGCCTCAGCCTCCCAAAGTCGCGGCCTTTTAAAAAAAATACAGATGAAATCCAGAGGATATTTACAAAATGCATGCAAAATTTTAAAAATAGTGTACAGTAACATAAATAGACCACACAACTCAGAAAACACCTGTGTTCCTCTCTGAGTCCCTGCCCTGCTTCATTCACCGTCAGATGTAACCATCATAATGAATTTTGGATTTATTATTATTTTGCTTTTCTATACAGCTTAATTTTATGTTTGTATTCCGAATAATATATCATTAGATTAACGAATTATTGAAATGTATGTGATTGAATTTGAATTATATCGTAAGTATTCTTCTACAATATTTTGCCACTCAAAATTATTTTCTTAAGATCCATTCATGTTGTTGTATCTAGCTGTAATTCATCTATTTTTTCTGTGGTATCGGATTTCATTTACAGCCATTTGCAACCATTTATTTACAAATTCAACTGCTGATAGATGCATGGGATTTTTACGAGGTAATTTTGATGTCCAGTTTTCTATATAGGAAATGTTTTCATTTTCATTTATTTCATATATCCAAACACAAAGTGATTGACTTTTGAATATTTAAAAAATTTCAATTTAACTGCCCTCTCTAATATCACACCTTCCCTGATTCCCTTCTGTCCTGAGCCTTTTTCACTCCGGACATACACTTTATCTCACCTCTCTACATATTGCTGTGAGCAATGATGTAAAAGAAGATTGAGTTTAAAGGAAAGATTACTAGTCAGGAATGAGTTTGGACAATCAGTTGGTAATAACTTTTAAGAGAGTAAAATTTCATACTTATCAAAATGTTCTGCTTTTTTAGTTTCATCACATCGTGTTTTTAAATAAATAAAATGCCTTGGTGATAAACCATTACAACTCACTTAGGCTGATGTCCTTTTCATATATAAACACACAGAGTTTAGAGATTACCATGTGATTTACTATATAATTTCCTGCTGGTTGATACGCCTTGCTGGGAGTATCTGAATTTTGTTCTTTGTATCACTCCTATTTAATGGAGAAAAAGTTGCTATTGCCACCAAAAGAGAAGGACAATCAACAGCCTTTCCTTCTCTATTTTCAATGATTTTCTGAAAATGGAGTTAATTCCCCTAGGATAATACTTTATAAAATGTGTAAGAGCTTATTGTGGTTCAGGGAAATGCAGTGCTGTCTCAGGAAGAAAGTGAAGGAAATTTATACGGGAGATTAGAAGAGGGGTTGAGATCGTAGCCAAAAATTAATTAACTTCACAGGAGAGATAGCATGGCTCATATCTTAAGGCCTTATTGGGAATTTGTTATTTTTCCTCAATGATTGATTTAGTGCATTGTGTAAGTCAGAAATAAATACACGAAGCTTAACATGAAAATTTCTTACATTGTACATTGAGTAATTTTAATTAACACTTTTATACTACTTATGCTTTAAAAGCAAAAGTTAAAGCTTATGTTAGGGAATCAAAGGCTATCAAACCACACTCTATGAATGTATACCATATAGATATTACTTCTGCAGTCATTCACACTTCACTGTAAGAAAATGAACAAGGGAACATTTTGATGATTTTCAGGAGAAACACTAGCCTGTTTTCTCCAACCACTTCTGTTATCTTCCTTTTATGGCATTACGTCTGTTAAAATGTAATACCTTTTAATGATTAAAAAAAAAAAAAAAACCTTCTAGCCTTCTTTCTGACATAGGACATACTGGCAAATTTCCCTCTCTTTGAAATTTAGAATGTTGTATTGGAAAGTATAGACTTGAAAATATAGTTAATGTATTACCTTCTCATAAATGAAGAACTTACAATTAATAAATATTCAATCTGAAGTATAATCCATGTTAGTTTGCTAAATTTATACACAAGTAGGCAATGGGGCTCATTCACATTCTCAGGAGGGAACTAAAGCTGAAATAGGAAGGAGGCATTTATCATCGGTGAAAATGCCTTTGGTTGGACAACAGGCCTGAGCAACATGCAGAGGGACAGTATTGTGCAAACCACATTGATAAGACGTGTGGTTGTGGAAACACCCTGGCCCTACAGCTATGCCACTCTACCAACTAGGTTACATTGACCTTGGATTAATAATAACCTCTTTCTTTTATTTCCTCATCTGAAAAGTGCTGAAATCTATACCTAACCTGTCTACTTCACAGTATTATCGTAATAATGAAATAGAGAAATATGTACGAAAGATGTATGAATTTTTAAGTATTATATTCATTTTAAAAATAATAATATTGTGTTCGCTTGCTCCTCACAGTGGTAGAAAGTATAGTTCACATGTTTCTTAGATGGAGGTGCATCTTAGAAAGTCTCTAACTTGTCAAATGCCACATGTAATAACACTATTAATATATTTGGGATTTCATTACAGGGTACTTCTTATGGCCTCTATTTTAAAGATGTTTAAGAATAGAGCAGGTTTTTGGTTTTCTTTGGTTTTTATGTAGAGGACTTCGTTGATGATAATATTTTAGGTTAAACTTGATTTTGACTGCCAGTGACAGAATGCAAAACATCGTAGTTTATGAGATAAAATAAAAAGGATTGTATATATGTTTATACAACTGCAGCAGTCAACTTCAAATGATTATCCCAATGCTCCCCTGGCCCTGGCATTTAAAGCGTTGCATAGGCCCCTCCCACATTGTGTCAGGATTGATCTGCGTGACCAATAGATTATAGCAGAAGTGATGATATGTGACTTCTGAGGCTAAGTTATGAAGGACATTGTAGCTTCTACCGTAATCTTTCTTGAATTGTTCAGTCTAGGATGAGTGAGCTCCCTGCTGTGTCTTGAAGACATTCAAGCAGCTCTAAGGAGAAATCCATGTGATGAGGAACTGCACACTGTTGGTAAAAGTCACTGGAAAACTGAGGCCTCTGGCCAACAGCCATGTGAGTGAGCCATCATGAAAAGGGTCCTTCATTCCCAGTGTAGCCTTCAGATGATGGACCCCCCGGCTGACATCTCTTCTTCAATCTCATGAGAAACATTAAGTCAGAGCTGCCCATCAGATCTATTCTTGTATTCCTGACTCTCAAAAACTATGAGAGTTAATACATGTTTGTTGTTTCAAGCTGCAATGTTTGGACTAATTTGTCATAAATAAATAAATACCTAATACAACAATGGAGGATCCTATGGTAGAACTTGTTGAGGTACGTGTGAATTGAAAATTGTGGTCAGAGCTATATTCGACTTAATCTCGTGCCTGTACATTTCTCTATGTTTTTTTTTTTTATTTTCAGACTCTTTCTATGTCATAGACATAGACCACCAGGAGATTCTGGCTCACATCAAATTTACACCTTTCAATTTTCAATGAAAAGTAAAATCTTATTTTTCTTTCCACGTTGATAAATATACCTTATAGAGGACTCTGAATAGTGCACTTTGAGACACATGTCACCTTTTAGATCAATCATTTTCGGCAGTGAGTCATTCTAGGCTACTCCATGTGGCCTTTATATTACCATATGCACCATGGTTGGCCAGACACATGTCATGGGGCATATTCACTACCACTGAGGAAAAGAAGTATGTTATAGGCAGTCCCATAGAAATCATATTGAATATGGATAGGGATCTTCTGCAAAGAATAGGGTATTGGCTAGTGAAACAACACACATTCATCATAGGATAGGTAGGTGTCACTCCACAGGAAAGAAAGAGTACTTTATTTTGCTTCCCTTTACACTTTCATTAGGGTAAGGAAAACCAGATGGAACACCTATTTGCCAGATTGCGGGGTTACTATTATTTTCTCTAAAGGTTGGCCTACTATGTGCTACAGATAAGAAAACGGCAACACAATTTTTATTTTAATGAAGACATCTGAGATTTTTTTTTGTTAGAATATCAAAATTCATTTGAAAAAAAAATTATAAGTTGGTAGACAATTGAATCAATGTTATGTTAGGAATGAAGTGGTGGAATACATTATTTGGATATAAGGGTGACCCAAGGAACTCCCTAAGCCTCTTTACTACTCCCCTCCTTTTGGCCTCAACATAATCCAGAGTGGAGTTATCAGAGGTCCCGGAGCCTTGTGCACTCTGGCTAACACCAGATCTCGATGCTCATCTCTGCTCTTTTTGAACATTTTCTGAATTATTTTCACATAATTGCTTAAGCAAAGAAATCTCTCAAAGAAGAGGCTGTAATTGGAATTGTTAATCCACCTGCTTTTAGAAGATCCTTAGAAATCATTCTATTATACTTGGCATCTCAGTTTACCTCAGTCTGCACCAGAGGTGCAATCCTCCCAGGGATTCAGCTCCTTTGTACGTAACGTTTGGTACATCCTTGGTTTCAAGGCTCCACAACAATCTGTTAGCAAAACCTATTGGCTCTACCTTCAAAATATTGTATATCATAAATCCAACAACTTCTCACCACTGTTATTCAGCACTTTAGTCTAAGCCATCATCATCTCTATCCTGGGCCAGGGTGATGGTTCCTTAACAGCTTGTCCTCTTCCCCAAAATCAACTCTCCATTTAACAGCTGGGCTGGAATGAACCTTTAAGCACGTAAATCAAATACTTTGATTTCCTTTACCAAAACCCTCTAATTGTTTTATGTTATAACCAGAAAAAAAATCTAAGGTCCTCACCATGGCCTGCAAAATCCTACATGATCTGCCCACGTGTGTGTCTCTGGCTCTACATCCTACCACTCTCCACCTTCTTACTCTGTTCTAGCTACAATGGCTTTTTGGTGTTTCCTAAACTCACCGTGTTAAAAATTCTCATCTCGGGTTCTTTGCATTTGCTGTTTCCCCTTTATTTAATGCTCTTTTACCAGAGCTGCATGTATCCCAATATCTTACTTTACTCAGGTCTCTGCTCAGATGTCACCTGAAGTGGGATTTGCTTGATCTTCCTAACTAAAATAGCTCCCATGTCCACCATTCTGCTTATTATCCAAGATGATTTTGTAGGTTTAATATACAGACAAGTAAAGAGCAGTGATTATATATTTCATTATATAAGAAACTGGCATGAATGACTAGAGTAGAAAATGTACAGAGCTGAAGTCTATGTTAGAATAATAGAGTAAAAATCATAGGCTCGAAGTAGACCATGGACAGCCCCTGGGAGAACAGCATCTCTAGCCAGAGAATACATATGAAGAGGCAGTGAGTATCTGCAACATGAAAACTTTCTAGAGCCAGATACAGGAATCTCTGCTTATTCGCAGTTTCACTTTCTGTGGTTTCAGTTGCCCGTGGTCAACTGCAATCCAAAAATAGATGAGTACTGTACGATAAGATATTTTGAGAAAGAGAGACCATATTCATTTAACTTTTATTTCATACATTGTTATAAATGTTTTACCTTATGATTAGTTATTGTTGTTAATCTCTTACTGTGCTTTGTTTGTAAATTAAACTTTATCGTAGGTATGCATGCATAGGAGAAAATATAGAGTTAAGTACTATCTGCGGTTTCAGGAATCCACCTGGATCTTGGAACATATCCCCTGTGGATAAGACGGACTACTATACCAAGGAATTTCATTAGAACTTAAGCAACTGTATTGACATTGTATAAATAGATTAGGGGAATATCTATTCAACAGGATGAGCCAGCAAAGTCTCTAAGAACACACACCAGATGGTTTGCTCATGGGATTTCTCCCTTTGGTACAAATGTATAAGAATATTGCAGAATGTAAGGAACAATGGCTTTGCCAATTTTTGCCTAGTACAACAAAATAATATAAAATTCTTTATTTCCGTAAGAAGAAAAAATATTATATGGTGTTGGAGGGAATTTCAGGCCATATAGGGAGACTTTTCTGATGAACCCTCTAATAATAATATAAATGATCATTGCCTTATCATTGGAAAGTTTACTTATTTTCTGGTTTTCACTATAAAATAATTCTGCAATGTAAATGCAATGAAAATGCAATTCTTCTTTGAAAGTCCTTTTTGTACATTGGTGGGTAAATTTGTAAAATAAATTTCTAAAAGTGAAAATATTAAATCAAAAGCCATCACAAATTACCTTACAAGAAGTTATATATCAGTTTATACCAGTATAAAAAATATAGGACAGTGAACATTTCCCTTCTTTTGATAACACTGGATTTTATCACACAGATTTTCCCTAAAACCAATTTTGAAAAATAGTATCTCATTCTTCTTTTAATTCACATTTTCCTGATTACTGCTGAGAGTGACTGTCCATATATTTGTCATTTACATTTTTTATTCTGTGACTTGCCTCCTCATATTCCTTCCTGTTTTTTTCTTTTTGCATCTTTTTTCTTTCTATTTAGGATTCTTAAAAGTCTTTATGTATTTTCTACATTAATCTTTTGTCCACCACATGAACAATGATTTTTCCAGTACATTTCTTATCTTTTAGTTTTCTTCTACTACCATCTATCATTCCAGTTTTAAACACTTAAATCATTATCTGGTGCTTCCCATTTCAGTAAAACAACCATGCATTCAGTTACTAAAGCTAAAAACCTTAATGCCATCTTGACCCTCTTTTAAAATATTCCATTTTACATCAGCAACTCTTTTTAACTCAGCACTCATATACTTCCCTATATTGATCCTTGCTTCCACTGTCCGCTCTACCATGCCTTCTTGAGCCATCACCATCTTCTGCCTATACAACTGTATGGCCTTTAGACTGGTAGACTGTTTGCACTTGTACTCTCTACTCTCCATGTCTCAGCCAGTGACACGTTTATTTTTGTTACCTTTTTATTATAAAATAATAAATAAAATATTATAAAAATTATATTTTATTGGTACTATATATACATTTTAAATAACAAAAATGAATTAAAGCATACACTCAGGTGCCCACCAGCTAGCTTGAGGAATAGAATATTTTCAAAATATCTGAAGGCTCTGTGTGTCCCTTTTGTTTATATCATCATTTTTCCACCACAGAGGCAACTGCTATTCCGAGTTTTATGTTAGACATTGTTTTACTTTTCTTAAATGTTTTTCCATATACATGTGCATTATTAAACAATACATTTTTTTATTTTGCCTGATATTGAACTTGTTTCTATGAAACATATTGTGAAGTTTTTCATTGTTGGTGTTTACTGCTATAATTTATTCATTTAACTGGTATATGTTATTCCATTGTAAGAATATGCTGTTTATAGAGTATAACATTTTGGTTCTGTTTATCTATTTATTGATTTATTTCTCATTAGGAACAATGGTTCTATGGATAACTTTGCACATACTTCCTGATGTACATGTGTAAGAGTTTCTCTAGGATAATTTAGGAGTGGAAAGGTTGAGTTATCAGGGATATGCATCTTCAACTTACACCATATTTTGAACATGCCATTCTTTCCCCACTAACTTTCAATGTCATCTGCATCATTCAACAAATATATATGTGCACATATCTGTCTCCAGTTTACTCCCTTTGTTCTTTTGTTTCATTGTATTTTTCTGTGCCAATGACAATGCATCTTAGCTATTAAAGATTCTTAATACATTTTGAAAATCTGTACATACTATAGAGTATGTCTCCTCTTCTGGTTTTACTTTCGAGGGTCTTAGCTATTCTTGACCCTTCATTTGTTGGCATAAATTTTAGAAACAGCTTGTCATGTAACATGAAAAATTCTATTTGCTTTTTTGTTAAAATGTCATTGAATGTTTTCTTGCTAATCATGAATGATTTATTTTTCCTTTCTTAGGTCTTTTCTCATTTTAATAAACTTCATGACTTTCTTCATAAAACCTTATATATATTTGGGTAGATATATTCCTAGTAAATTTCACCTTATGATTATTTTTTAATAAAATGCCACTGCATTTTGTGTCTGATCTTATATTCAGCAACCTTTACATATTATATTATTTAATCTAATAATTATCTTTTAAGTATTGTGAGGGATTTCTGTATAGGCAAAAATGTCATCTGCAAATAATTACAGATCTTTCTTTGTTTCCAATACTTATGTCTTTTTAAAATAGTTGCACTAGTTAGCATCTTTAATATAATATTAAATGAAATTTGTAATGGTAGGAGTTCTAATTTAAAAGAAAATGATTTTGGTTATTAATATTGAAATATGGTAGATGTGTTGTTTTTTATAGATATCATTTATCAAAATAAGGAAGTTCCTTAGAGTTATATTTCTGAGATTTGGTTTTCTTCTTAAATTATAAATAGTTTTGATTTTTAATGATTTTTCTACATTTGTACAGATGATAATTTATTTTCCTCTAATCTGTTAATATGGTGAAATAAATTATTTGACTTCCTATTATTGATCTATTGTTGGGATGAAACAAACTTGTTGATTATATAGTAAATGTACATTTTTCTTTTTCTTTTCTTTTTTTTTTTGAGACAGAGTCTCACTGTTGCCTAGGCTGGAGTACAGTTGTACAATCTCTGCTCACTGCAACCTCTGCTTCCTGGCTCAGGCGATCCTCCTACCTCAGCCTCCGGAGTAACTGGAACTACAGGCATGCACCACCGCACACAGATGTTATGTATTTCTTGTAGAGACAGGGTTTCACCATGTTGCCCAGGCTGGTCTCCAACTAGTGAGCTCAAGCAATCTGCCCACCTTGGGCTCTCAAAGTGCTGGGATTACAGGCACGAGCCACTTTGCCCAGCTGTAAATGTATTTTGGAATTTAATTTTTTTCATTTTTATTTCTACAGTAATGAGAAATGTTGATCTACAGTAGTTCTTTCTCATATTGTTCTTACTTAATTTTAGAATCAAGATTATACCAGGTTTTTAAAATGAGTCCAGGAGTATTGCATCTTCTATTTTCACACAATATCCTATAAATTAGAATAAGCAGTTTCTTGAAAAATTGGTAGCATTTGACTGGAAAAAATGTTTAGTCTGGTATTTTCTTTATGGAAAGGTTTTTAAACTGATTCAGTTTCTTTACTAAGACAGTTCAGACTTTCTGTTTATTCTTGAGACATTGTTGTTAATTATATTTGAGATGAATTTCTTTTCATTTAAATTTTCAAATATACTGACCTAAATTTGTCCGTAAAACTCTTTTATTATGTTTTAATTTTGCCTGAATTTAGAATTATGTTCTCCTTTTTTTTTTTTTTTTTGAGATGAAGTTTTACTCTTTTTGCCCAGGCTGGAGTGCAATGGTGCAATCTTGGCTCACTGCAACCTTCTCCCGATTTCAAGTGATTCTCCTGCCTCAGCCTCCCAAGTAGCTGAAATTACAGGTGTGCACCACCATGCCAGTCTAATTTTGCATTTTGTTTTTGTTTTTGTTTTTTAGGAGAGACAGGGTTTCACCGTGATGGCCAGGCTGGTCTCAAACTCCTGACCTCAGGTGATCTGCCCACCTCAGCTTCCTAAGGTGCTGGGATTGCAGGAGTGAGCCACCACACCTGGCCCATGTTCTCTTTTCTATTTTAATATGTCTTCATCCGTTTTGCAAAATATTAAGCAATTTTATTAGTCTTAATATTAGCCAAATTTTGCTTGCCTGTCATCTTTATTGTAGCTTTAAAGTTTTATATTTCTTTAATTTTTTCTCATGTATATTAATTCTGTATTTTCTTTTCAAATGTCTTATGTGCTTCATTAATTTTCAGCTTTATTTCTTTTCCAAAATGAATTTACTTAAGAATAAAATTTTCCTATGTTTTGATTTAGTGGTATCCTAAAAAGTTAAAAGAAGTTTTATTATCATATAGTTCTAATTATTTTCTAATTTCAATTACAATTTCATCTTTAATCCATAAATTATTAAGGACTTAAAAATTTTTTTACTAAATATGTTGTTTTTAACTTATTTTTATTTCCTAACCTAATTGACTTGTAGCCCAATAATACCAACTTTATGATATAGATTTTATTAAATATGTCCAAAAAATTTACACAGTCAATTGTCAGTATTTTTTAATGTTCTGTATGCTTAGTAAAGAATGTTCTCCAGTTACTGGCTGTTGTGGTTCAATATATGCCAATTAAGTAAAGTGAATTGATTGTGATTTAAAAAAACTTTTAAAATCATTTTTATTTTCTCTACTTTGTCAATTATTGATAGAAATGTGTACATTTTTTCTCATTATCTTGACATATCCATCAATTTCTTCTTGAAGTCTATAAACATTTGCTTTATGTATTTTGGATCCTTGTTATTAGGTTCACAAAGATTTAGAATTTTATCATCCTGTGAACTGAAACATTACAATATAACTCTATCCTTAGTAAGGCCTTTTTGCCAGGAAGTCAATTTTGTCTACACTGATTTAGGAGGTTAATACTTCCAGTATATATGATTTTTCTTTTTTTAAAATTTTTATGTTTATTTTCTATATAGCAACAGTATTATAATTTTAATAGTGTAGTCAATACTTGGATAGCTTTATTGCCCAATTTTCTATTTTTCTTTCCTCATCATGTTTTTTTTTAATCCTGCACATATTTTCTTGATCATTTTCTTTCCTTCTTAAGTAGATTCCTTGGAAATAATTTTTATAAAGTAGTTGTAGTAAAATTCCTTTTTTAACAGGATCTGAAAATATCTGTATTTCAATCTTGCTATTGAAAGATTGTTTGTCAGTACAGAATTCTACTTTGATGATTACTTTCTCTCATATCTGAAAATAGCATTCTTCCATTTTCTATTATAGGCATTGATAAATTAGCTATCAGTTTATATTTACTTTGTTTATGATATATTTAAAAATTGATAGTTGCTCATACTAAATTTTTTTGTTTTGTGTTTTGCATTTTTAGTATATTTCTTGGTATGGATTTCTTTTTAATTTTTCTCACTTAGGTTTCATTGGAGTTTCTGAATTTGCAAATTGAACTGTTTCTTCATTTCTGAAAAAATTCTTGACCATTACTTTTTACTATTCTTTCCTTCTGGCACTACAGTTAGTCTTATATTAGACCTTCAGTTAGTCTTATATTAGGCCTTCACATTCTTCTTTCATAATTTCTTTCTTATGTGTTTGTCTTTGTGTTGCCTCGTAATTTTTTTAGATGTGTTTTCCAGTTTACTTCCAGAACTTTCTCGTCTGCAGTTAATCCATGATATTGTTTTTGTTAGTATATTTGTGTCCAACAGTTCTGTTTTGTTCTGTTTCTTTCAAACCTACCTGCCAATTTTGTTACTCTTCTGCTTTCATCATGCTTTCATTGCTCCCCTTATTTGTTTGTACATAGTAAGAATGTTTACTTTATATTTAGTACTGGATAATTCCAATATCTTTTTTTTTAATGTGGCGCAGATTCTGTAGTTTGGTTTTGTTACTGATGGTTGTAATGTTGGCTCGTTTCCTTACATCTTAGTAAATGTTCATTGTGAGCTCACATTTTTTGAAACTCTGGAAATTATTTGAATTCTGAGTTCTATGTGTCTTCATTTATTTGCTTCAGCCTGATGTATGGAAAAGTTAGAAACATGGTGATAAATTTGCAGCTTGTGCTTTTTTGGGCCCATTAGACTAGTATGAAATCAGAGTTAAACCTGTGTGAATGTGAACTTGTAATCTCAATGAGTAATTTTTTGTTTCTTTGTTGCCAAATTCAGGTCTTGGTCTTGACTGGATAGTCTCTTTTTTTGAGGCTTTATTTTCTGGCCGAGCCATTGAGTAAGCTACACTCCTGTGCCTCTAATGTTATCAGTGATCTCCAATTAGATTTCCTCAGTTTTTTTGTTCTGTCCTCAGCACACTCAGCTTGTTAAAGCCCAAGCTCTAATCTACCAGAGATGGAGAGCCAATTTGAGAGTAAGTGCAGCTCCAAAACACAGAGTATAGATTTTTATTATTTCTGACATTTGTAGATTTCTTTTACTTTACACCTAGCTTTCTTTTAAAAAAGTGTATTGTACCTGAATGTATTTCTCTTTAGATCTTTTCTGCCATTATATTAGAAATGGAGGCCGGGCGCGGTGGCTCAAGCCTGTAATCCCAGCACTTTGGGAGGCCGAGACGGGTGGATCACGAGGTCAGGAGATCGAGACCATCCTGGCTAACACGGTGAAACCCCGTCTCTACTAAAAAATACAAAAAACTAGCCGGGCGAGGTGGCGGGCGCCT